>NC_058132.1:626619639-626746302 GCF_016433145.1 Gracilinanus agilis | reverse complement strand
AAAAAACTAGAAAATGAACAACTTAAAAATCCTCAGATGAAAACTAAATTACAAATACTAAAAATCAAAGGAGAAATTAATATAATTGAAAGTAAAAGAACTATAGAATTAATAAATAAGACTAGAAGCTGGTATTTTGAAATAGAGAAACTACTCATCAATCTAATTAAAAAAAGGAAAGAATAAAATCAAATAAACAATACCAAAGAAGAAAAGAGAGACCTCAACTCCAATGAAGAGGAAATTAAGGCAATCATTAAACACTATTTTGCCCAATTATGTGGCAATAAATATAGCAATCTAGGTGAGATGGATGAATATTTACAAAAATATAAATTGCCTAGATTAATAGTAGAAGAAATAGAATACTTAAATAATCCAAAATCAGAAAAATAAATTGAACTAGCCATTAAAGAAATCTCTAAGAAAAAAATCACCAGGACCAGATGGATTCACAAGTGAATTCTATCAAACATTCAAAGAACAACTAATTCTAATACTACACAAGTTATTTGACATAATAATCAAAGAAGGAGTCCTATCAAATTCTTTTTATGACATAAATATGTTACTGATTCCAAAGCTAGGCAGACCAAAAACAGAGAAAGAAAACTATAGACCAATCTCCCTAACATAGATGCAAAAATCTTAAATAGAATACTAGCAAAAAGACTCCAGCAAGTGCTCATGAGGGTTATCCATTATGATCAGGTGGGATTTATACCAGGAATGCAAGGATGGTTCAACATTAGGAAAACCATCCATATAATTCACTATATCAACAAACTAACAAACAAAAATCACATGATTATCTCAATAGATGCTGAAAAATCCTTTGACAAAATGCAACACCCATTACTATTGAAAACACTAGAAAGTATAGGAATAGAAGGACCTTTCCTAAATATAATAAACAGTTTATATATATAAAACATAAATATAATATATGTCATTATATATATTATATAATATTATATATATATATATTTTAAGTATATATATAATATAATAAATATAATAAACAGTTTATATATATAAAACCATCAACAGGTAACATATGCAATGGGGATAAAGTAGAATACCTCCCAATAAGATCAGGCATGAAACAAGGATGCCTACTATCACCTCTTATTATTTAACATTGTACAAGAAACACTAGCAGTAGCAATTAGAGAAGAAAAAAAATTGAAGGTATTAAAATATGCAATGAGGAGCCTAAGCTATCACTCTTTGTAGATTATATGATGGTCTACTTAAAGAATCCTAGAGAATCAACTAAAAAGCTAGGAGAAATAATCAACAACTTTAGCAAAGTTGCAGGATACAAAATAAATGCACATAAATCATCAGCATTTCTATATATTTCCAACACATCACAGCAGCAAGAGGTAGAAAGAGAAACACCATTTAGAATCACCATAGACAATATAAAATACTTAGGAATCTATTTACCAAAACAAACACAGGAATTATACCAACACAACTACAAAATACTTTCCAAACAATTAAAACTAGATTTAAACAATTGGAAAAACATTGAGTGCTCATGGGTAGGACAAGGTAACATAATAAAAATGACCATTCTACCCAAATTAATTTACTTATTTAGTGCCATACCCCTATCAAACTACCAAGAAACTTTTTTACAGAATTAGAAAAAATTATAACAAAGTTCATTTGGAAGAACAAAAGATCAAGAATATCAAAGGAAATAAACGTGAAGGAAGGTGGCCTAGCAGTACCAGATATTAAACTATAATATAAAGCAGCAGTCATCAAAACGATATGGTACTGGCTAAGAGACAGAAGGGAGGATCAGTGGAATAGACTTGGGGTAAGTGACGTAAGCAAGACAGTGTATGATAAACCCAAAGAGCCCAACTTTTGGGACAAAAATCCACTATTTTACAAAAACTGCTGGGAAAATTAGAAAACAATATGGAAAAGATTAGGTTTAGATCAATATCTCACACCCTACACCAAGATAAACTTAGAGTGGGTGAATGACTTTAATATCCAGAAGGAAACTATAAGAAAATTAGGGGAACACAGAATAGTGTACTTGTCAGATCTCTGGAAAGGATTTTAAAACCAAGCAAGAGTTAGAAAAAATTACAAAATGTAAAAGAAATTATTTCTATAACATTAAATTAAAAAGGTTTTGTATAAACAAAAACAAATTGCAACTAAAATCATAAGGGAAACAGCAAACTGGGAAAAATCTCTATAACAAAAATTCTGACAAAGGTCTAATTACTCAAATATACAAGGAGCTAAATCGATTATACAAAAAATCAAGCCATTCTCCAATCGATATATGGGCAAGGGAGATGTATAGGCGATTTTCAGATAAAGAAATCAAAACTATCAATAAGCACATGAGAAAATGTTCTAAATCTCTAATAATTAGAGAAATGCAAATCAAAACAACTCTGAAGTATCACCTCACACCTAGAAGATTGGCTAAATTGACAACAGGGGAGAGTAATGAATGTTGGAGGGGATGTGGCAAAATTGGGACATTAATGCACTACTGATGGAGTTGTGAATTGATCCAACCATTCTGAATGACAATTTGGAACTATGCCCAAAGAGTGATAAAAGAATGCCTGCTCTTTAATTCAGCCATACCATTGCTGGGTTTGTACGCCAAAGAGATCATAGGAGAAAAGACTTGTACAAAAATATTTATAGTTGTTCTCTTTGTGGTGACAAAAAACTGGAAAGCAAGGGTATGTCCTTCAATTGGGGAATGGCTGAACAAATTGTGGAATCTGCTGGTAATGGAATACTATTGTGCTCAAAGAAATAATAAACTGGAGGAATTCTGTGTGAACTGGAATGACTTCCAGTAATTGATGCAGAGTGAAAGGAACAGAAGCAGGAGAACATTATGCACAGAGACTGATACATTGTGGTAAAATTGAATGTAATGGACTTCTGTACTAGCAGCATTACAGTAATCCAGGACAATTCTGAGGGATTTATGGAAAAGAACGCTACCCACATTCAGAAGAAGAACTATAGGAGTGGAAACACAGAAGAAAAACAACTGCTTGAACACATGGGCTGATGTGGACAGGATTTGGGATGCAGACTCTTAATGACAACCCAATAGCAATTATCAATAATATGAAATTAGGTCTTGAACAATGACACATGAAGAAACCAGTGGAAATGCAGGTTTGCTATGGGGGGTGGGAGAATGGGGGAGAGAGAGCAAGAACATGTAACCAGGGGAAAATTTTTTCTATAAAGAAAAAAAAAAGATGCAGCAAAAGAGAGTGAGGGACAATCACACTGGAGAACAAAGAGAGAACAATATCACAGAAACTAGATAGTATACAAGAGGAGAAAATGATTGTGTCAAAGGCTATAGGGAGGTCAAGGAAGATGAAGAATGAGAAAATGCCTCCATATCAGGCAATTAAAAGATTATTGGTTACTTTACAAAGTAGTTTCAGTTAAATAATGAGAATGTAGCAAGTTTATAAGAGAGTAAAAAGAGAAAAATTAGAGGTACCAATTATACATTGCCCCTATTTTTTCCCCAATGAGTTTATCTGAGAAGTGGAAGAGAAATATGAGTCAATAGCTATTCGGGAAGATATGATAAAGTAAGTTTTTTACTGTTTTTGTTTGTTTTTAGGATGGAGATGGCATGAGCATATTTGTAGGCAACAAGGAAGGATTCTGGAATTAGGGAGAAGGTAAAGATGAAAGACCAAATAGGGAATGATAGTAAAAGCAGCAATTTGGAAAAGATGGCTACAGAAATCATTCAGGGTTAATGAAGAAGGTTTGACTTTGGTAAGAAAAAGCATCACCTCATATAAAAACCTGAAAAAAAAGAGGAAGTAGGTACGTGATGATGTTAGAGGAATGTTTGAGGAGAAGGGGATGGCAAAGTGTAAAGGATTTATTAAGTGACCTTGGTATTTTTAGTGGAAAAAAAAGCAAGGAACTCAGGTGAGAGGGGTTTAGAGAGGGAAATTTGAGAGATGAGAATTGCCTGACTGCAGTTGAGATGAAATAAAATAAACTCTAGTGCAACCATTCCGTATGGTTTTGTGATTTCCTTTAACTCTATTTAGCCACACAGGAGAAATATGGTACATGTAATCCAAAGTTTAGGTTTGGCAAGACATGATCTGTGATAAAACAAGGGAGAAAATGATTGGAGAGCAGAGAACAATGTCAATTTGAACTAGTTTACCAAGGGACCAAGTTTGAAAAGAGAGGAGAATGTAACCATTGCAAGGTTGATGACTTGCCATAAGTACTAAGGGATGGAGTGATCAGAAGTCACAGTGAGAATGAAGAAAAAGGTTAGTGGTCACACAAAGCAAAGAAAAAAGACAGTATGAAAACAGAGTATCATCAAATAAAGGAGTTTAAATGTTCATGGACATAGAAGTTGAATGTTTGTGGGTGATGGCAAGATCAATTTTGTTTTAACTATATGTGTAGCAAAGGTAGAAGGGAGGAATAAGAAGACAATTGAATAGACCAAGAAACTTGTGAAATTTTGATTTTCTCAAGAACTTAATTTACAGGCATAGGGTGATAACACACAAACATACACACATATCTTTGTCCTGGAAATTCTTGAGGACTATATATGACTATAAAGGGATTGTGATCTTTATTGGTTGAAGGGATAAATGATTGAAAAAAATACAAATCCTTGTAAATGATCTTGTCTCTATTTCTGCAACATCTTTTTCATACTTTCCCTTCTTAACATTCACACAGCTGCCACCCCAGTCCTGACATTCATCTTACCTAAAGTACTGCAGCAGCTCACTGATTTGTTTCTGTACCTTGAATTTCTCTCTAGTCCCATTCATTCTCCAGATAGTAACCAAAGGGATTTCTTCTAAAAGGCAGGTCTAATTATATTTCCCTCCCTTCTCAATTAACTACCAATTACTTCTATGATCAAGCATAAATACCTCTTTTTGGCATTTAAAAGCACCATCATAACTTTCCAGCCCTCTTTATGCCTACTCATTGTTCCTCACACATGACACCTCATCTCTCATTTTTATTCCTTTGTATTGTCAACCTCCTATCCCCAGCCAATGCTACGAGATTCTCTCTCATTACTTCTGCCTTTGGGAATCTGTTTCTCTTCAACACTCAGCTCAAATAATACCTTTCCATGCCCTTTCTTGGTCCCCTTTTTCTCCTAGAACCTTCTTAAAATACCTGCTTTGTGTTCATTTTGTATATATTTAGCTATATACATATTCTTTCCATGATTAGAATAAAAGATCCTTGATTGGAAAGAATGTTTCCTTTTTATGTCCTTGTATCTCCAGGGGAAATTATAGTGCTTGTTACATAGTAGGTATTCAATAAATGTACTTTGATTGGTCCTTGAAATATTGAGCTACTAAAATATTTTCTAGATGATATATTATGTGGTTGTGACTCATGAAAGAACAGGCTCTCTGAAGAGTAAAACTTGTGAGAGATTCAAAGGGTGGTGAAGAGATGACTACCTAAGGAAGGATGAGCCAGACTAGGTTGGAAATTGATCCTAATCCATTATAAATTAAAAGAATCCAAACTTCTTGAAGCCAACCACTTTTGATTTCTATCTTCAATGCCCATGAAGTAGTGTTATTACTGTTATAATAAGATAGTGCTTTATGATTGGTAAAAAAACTTTACATATATTATCTTACAACAACTAAATGAGATGGGTGATATTATTAAGCCCATTTTACAAAAAAGAGAACTAGAAGTTAAATGATTTGCCTAGGGTCATAGTGGGTGTTTGTCTAGGTTGCACACTGAAGAGGTAACTGGGTCTGGAATTATGAAGACCCAAATTCAAATTTAGCCTCAGATACTTATTGGTTGACTGACCCTGGATAAATCACTTAACTCTATTTGCCTCAGTTTCTTCATTTCTAAAATGAGCTGGGGAAGGAAATGGTAAACCATTTTAGCATCTTTTCCAAGAATATCCCAAATGAGGTCATGAATAGTTGGACATGGCTTTCACTGCTAGTAAATATCTGTGGAAGGATTGGAACTTAAGGTCATTGTGATTATTTTATTCTTTGCCTTTGTATCCCCAACACTAGGTCAGTATTTGGTACATGGTATATACTTTAAACATATATGTATATATGTATATATATACACATATATGCACATATGTATATATGTATATGTATACATTTAATTTATAACATTTTCCCATGGCTACATGATTCATATTATTTCCCTCCCCACCTCCTGTAGTCAATGAGCAATTCAACTGGGTTTTACATGCATCATTGATCAAGACTTATTCCCATATTATTATTTACAATAGAGTGATCATATGAAATCCACACCCCCAATCATATCCCCATCAAATACATGGTATATACTTAATAAATAATTATCAATAGCTTGATTAACTCAAAGTCCAGCACTCTATCTAATATACCAAGTATAAGCACTTGTCAAGCTTTTTGAATTCAATTAATTTTAAGGATCCATTTTAAAACATTGATGACTGGAAACTGCAAGTCAAGAATCATTTATTAAGTTTCTTTATGCTTTTTAATGTTGTAATGCATGAATTGAAATTTCTGATGTTGAACTTTGTTTCTTTTCCAGTTATATAACAAAAGTAATTTTCCTTTTACATTTCTTAATACTTCCAAAAGATTTCTAATGAAAGATTGATTTTCTTGGCAAATTCCAGAACATAGGATTATTTGTTTGTTTTAAATGTTATAGCTTAGAATTGAATTTCTTCTTTATATTTTCTCTTAACAACCTTTATCTACAAAATATTCCCAGAAGCCTCTGAGTATTGTCTGATCAAAACCATCTACTCTCTTTTGACACTGCCCTTGCTTTGACTTGCTTCTTGCTTTGTTTTTTCCTATTACTAGGTAACTTGGTATAATCACTTTCAAATTAAATCCTAGCATCATCAGTTTTTGGAGCTGGAAGGTACAAAGGTGAATCTAGTCAATTTGTCTCATTTCATAGTTGAAGAAAATTGATAGCCAAAAAAACAGTGACTTGTTTAAAGTCACATGACAAGTTAAGGTCAGAATCCAAGTCTAGAGACTTCTGCTCCTGTGTCATTCCCCACTATTTGACTTTGAATGAGGGCATAATTTTTGGTTTTTCATTACAAAAAAAATAAAAATCTAACCAGTTTTACTTAGATAGACATACCTATTTGTATTAAGAGACACAGTTGCCTTTATTCCAAGAATATCTTTAACAGTCTTGGCACCGAAACAATAAACACAAAGGACTCTACTACTTTAGGGCTAAGAAATGAGTCATAATTTGAGATCACCTGCTATGAGATACCATTTCAAAATTCACTATTTTCTGTTCTATTGCAAATAAATTTGACCTTGGTTGGAATCTAGCAAGGACCCTTCTCTATACTATCAAAAGACACTGGAATGCATCAAGCTTCTTTTAGTAAGGGACTGAAAATCATGCATACAATTCACAACCACAAGAAGACAAGCAGGGTTAACTCACTGTGGTTTCCATTTTCTATTGCCACATCAGGCCACCACCAAGGCACTGCATGCAGACAGCAAATTTTTGTTTGCTTCTGTGTATTTTAAATCTTCGCTTTTAAGTTTGTATCCTTTTTTTCTCTAGAAATAGTTACAGTGAATTGAAGAACATACATGAATCCATTTATAGAGCAGGGAATGATTCTAGGGTTTGGAGACAGGGGAGTTGGGTTCAAATCCTGACCATACTACTTTCTATATATCCTTGAGCTGACAGTCACTTTACCCTTTCCTATATTCTGTTTCCTCAGGTATTCAATGAGGAAATTCACCCAGATCTCCAAGATCCTTTTAGCTCTAAATTTATGATCCATGTGATTCTATGATCATGCCACCAATCCAGAAAATGAGTGAATAGTGGTGATGAAATTTCTTGGTAAAAATTTGTTATTATTTGCATGCAAATTGTATCCCCTCCCATATTCAGTTGAATATAAGTTCATTTAGGTCAGAGCTGTTTCTGTCTTGTATCTTATTTTTGTATATTTTTTGTTAACTTTTTTTTTATTTTTGTTAACTCTTATGCTCTTTTGCCTTAGAACCAATACACAGTATTGATTCTAAGATGGAAGGTAAGAGTTTAAGAAAAAGAAAAGACAATAAGAGACACCTAAATAAATGCTTACTGAATTTAATTGAACAGAACTGAATTGGTATTGGTGATATCAAGAAAGCCTGATGGAGGGCTGAAGTAGGTTGTGGTTTCTGGATAATCACAAGCTCTTTTTCAAGAAATTGTGCTAATTGGGCTCCTTGGTTGTAATATTTTTATATTGAACAATATCATTGCAAAGTAGAAAATTGGGAAAGAAATGATATCATCCATTGCAAACATTTTTGAGGGAAGGAACCAAAAGAATCTGATGAGGAGGCACAGAGATACTTCATGGCTCTCCACGTCTATCAAATTCCTCTTCTACTATACTAATCTGAGTTCCTCCTTCTATGCCCTTATCCAGACTCATCATTTTCCCCCATTAACCCTACCTGGCTTTTCTCATTTCAGTAATTTGGCATCTCAAAAGTGATAATACATGTAAAGATTTTCCATATCTAAGTTGGCAGACTCTTTGGAATCTATAACCCACAAGTCTTTGGGCAGAGGGCTGTGCTAATCAGAAAAGAAATCCAAACATTAACTTTGGGATGACCCTTTGTGGCCCTACCACTTAGGGAATATATCTTCCAGTAAGAGAGATTTTAGAATAAAAATCTAGAATAGGGAAACTTAAAGGAGATCATAGCTACTGATACTATATTTTTCTGGACTTTAATGTGTTGTATAGGCGTCATGATTACTGCTGTGACAAGATGCAAAGTTAGCTTCCAGTTCCAGGAATCTTTTCTGCTGTCTGCAAAACTTTGGAGAGCTTTCCCAATCAGATAAAAATGTAATTTAACAAAATATAATACAATAATATCGATTTGTAGTTTTCTAAGTCAGTATATGGCTCACAGGGATGTGGTTCTTAGTTTGACATTACTGAGCTAGATCATGATGGTAGAATGAATCCTTGGTAGATGAAGTCAGCAGGAGTCTTCTCCCACAAACTGAATTCTCATGAAGAACAACTGTGTTTTAAGCACCAATATTATTATGGTATTGAGATTCTCAGTACACTCAAATGTGGCAGCAAGATTTTCTTTTCCTTTCATGAGTGACTAAATGATCATCTTGCTTGTTGGGAAGTAAGAAGAACTATTTGGGAGCTGGTGAAATTGCCAGTAAACAATTGAAGGGAAGGGAAAAACACTGGACTCACCACAGGGAAGTGGGCAAGTGGTTTACTGTTAAAATTTGATAGGAAAGATCTGTATGTATCGAGATAAAGATTTTCCTTGTAATTTATTTTGCTATTCTATTGAATTAAATTGCTTTTGCTTTGTTTTAGTAATAATTACTTTAGTGAAAAAAGACATTTGATAAAGGATTATGAGTTGTGTGCTTGAGTGGATGCAGACGCAAAGCATGTCTATAATCTTAAATGCTTTGTTTTTTTTAAGGAGGTATGGAATATATCTTTCTTTAACTACTTTTCCAATCCTTTGTGTATCTTTTTCTTTCGGTCTCTGTCTCTGTCTGTCTCCACACATACTCGTATACATATGTGTGTGTAAAAATAGATATCCAAATATGTATGTAGCATAGTATATAGTATATATTTTTTCTTATTTGCCCTTCTCCAAAGTAAGGAAAGTTCTATGACTGGAAAGGGAGCAAAGAGGGAAAGTTTGAAACAGAATCACATCATAAACAAGGTAATATCCATAGCCAAGAAGAGTTGAAAAATCAGAAGCAATAGGTGGGCAATGTCTGGAAAAGATGCCAAGTCAAACAAGTAACATAACAAAGTCACAGACAGCTGTATAGTGAAAGGTTATTTCAGACATGACAAGAGTAGGTGGGTATCAAGTACATAACAAGCTATCAAAGTCTACAAAGATTTCTTGCAACTGTAACTCAATAACTCACTTATTCCAAGTATGCTTGAATGGTTTTTATTCCTACCTTCTATATCCCCCTAAATTCCCTTTAGTTTCAGAGCTTCCACTATCCTGACCCATACTCATCTGCATGGTGATCTAAGCATTTTCATAAAGATGATATTCTATACCTTTTTTTCCTAAATGATAAGTCTTTCCTCTCTCTTATAGAATAATATCCTCAACGGCAAAGACTATTTTCTGGATTTCATTTGTGTGTTCTTCACTTCATTTACACTCAATAAATATTGTATTGCTTTTTAAAAACATGTCCCTTTAAGCTAAACTTAATTGCCTTTTCCCAGTCCTTGTCTTTGTTGATCTCTCTATAACATTTGAAGGTGTTGACCCTTGACTGCCATGCTAGTTCATTATCCTGGTCTCCTCTGAATTTTCCTTATCTGTTTCTTTCATTGAATTCATATTCTCCTCTCATTCTCTGAAGGTGGCCATTCCTTATGGATCTGTCCTTGGTTTTTCTCTCTTCACACCCATTAGTCATCTCCTCTTATATCTTCACCTATGCCTTCTATTTATCTGATTCTGAAATCATCTACCACCTGACCTTCATTATTATTTAAAAAAATAAATTCCTTGGTTTTATTTCTTTTTAAAAATTATTTAATTTTTACAAATTTTGTATCTGATCTTCTACGACATCTCAAGTTCAACATTTCCAATGGCCAGATACTTCTGTTATCGCAACTCAAACTCAACAAATTACAAAGTGAACTCATCATCCCCTGTTGTTGCAAACCATATCCTCTTCCTTTTTTTTTTTTTTAATAAGAGTAACAGCTTCCCTTCCTTCTTGGAGCATGCAAAGTTACTCTCCATGGTGACCATATGGAACCTCAGTGTCATTTTTTCCTACCATATATTACTTGTCATCACACTGGTCACTTAGATTAAAATAGTGTAAATGAACTAAAATAGTGGAAAAGCCAGTTGAATTCAGATTCAATTCAGTGATGGATCTTAGATCTAAAGTGAAGATATTGAAACAAACCTTTCTCCATTCAGTAGAGATAGACATAGTCTGACATAGTTGCTTTATCAGTCATTTCTGTTCTTAGAGGCAGAGTTGGGAAATGACTTTGATATGGATGAAAAGCAAAAGGCATCAATGCTTTTTAAAAAAATATATGGTGAAATCATACTATCCCTTAGGGTCTTATACAAATGCTACCTTTTCTAATAAGCCATCTCTTTGGGAATTGTCTTTTCTCCTTAACTAATATAATAAATCTTTGAGCATGGGTAACTACATTTCTGAGTCTCAATTTCTTCATCTATATTTATTAAAATGAGAATAATAACCTATAGTGCCTACTTATCAAAATTATTGTGAGGAGCAAATGAGATAAAGAATGTACAAGGAACACTGTCATTTTCTTATAGAAATATTGTTTTTTATTTTAGTTAATCATGCATATATGTTATTCCCCTATTATATCCTAAGCTCCTTGATAGCAGGATTTTATTCAGCTTTTCATCCTTCAGTTCTCCATTTTTCTTAGCAAAATATTTTGCAAATTGCAGTTGTTCAAAATTGTGTATTTTCAATGAATGAATGAATCTATATTCAGCAAACCCAAAAGTTTCTTATATATTTCTCCCCATAAGACTATTTCTAAAAGTATGGGAAGGAAAGGAAAGAATAATGGAATATTTCTTTAAGGCTTTAAGATTTGATAGTTGCTTTTCATTAAACTTATTCTCCAGTTCTCCTTAGGTTTGGAGTCAGGACATAAAGGAAGAAAGGTTGGAGGCTCTGAATATATGGGCCCATGTTTATTTTTAGTTTTTAAAGAAAGTGTAGCCAATGTTAAAACATTCTATAGAAAAAAAGACAAATCCTAGGGTTCCATGGAGCGGCACCAGAATGCTACATGAAGAACAGTGGGAGAACTTAGTTTATCTGATTGTTTCTCTTCTTCCTGTTATTTTGATCTTTCAAGTCAGCATTTATTTCAAGGCACATTTTTTTCTCTCAGGATTCTAAAATTATTTTCGGATGAAATTATCCAAAAAAAAATCCTTCCTATGTAAACTTTTCAGAATTTTACCCATGAGATATCCTTTATTGCTTAACAATTAACTATTCTATCTTAAAAAATGTCTCATGATTTTGGTATATAAGTGTGGGACTTCTTTGAATTATGATTTTAAAAATAATTTAGTTAGTTTTGCTCATATTTCTTGACTTATTCCTAAATGTCTAAGGTCTACTGTATATAGAAAAACACAATTGTATTTCATTAAAATATATTACAATTGAGACTTTTAAATATTAGGCAGCTCATAAAAATAGTGAATCATATTATATAATATTACTGAGTGATATAGGAGGATGAAGACTGGAGTAAGAGAACTGGATTATTAACTTAATGTAACCATTGATGTTGGGCAAGTCCTCTCATCTAACTAAATTACATTTTTCTCACTTGTAAAATGAGGACTTGACTAGATAATTCTAAAGTCTCTTTTAACTCTGACATTCTAATTCTAAATCCTTATAAACTTATCTGGTTGATTTGACTACAAGCTCCTGGAGGCCAAGGACTATTTTGTTTTTTGTCTATGCATTCCCCTCCTCTAGCCCGTAGCACAGTATACACAACATACACAGTATACCATAGAAATTTGGTTTAACAACTTTAAGTCCCCATTAGGCACATTGCACTCTGCTGAGTGACAGAGAAAAGCAAATGGAAAATGTTGAGAGTCTCTGCCTTACAGAAGCTTATATTATTTATAAGAGAATGAGAAATTTTTATAAGTAAATAATTTTTTATAATTTGTTGTTGTTCAATTGTATCTAAATTTTTATGATCCCATTTGGGAATTTTCTCACCAAAGATATTGAACTGAATTGCCATTTCCTTCTCCAACTCACTTTACAGATGAGGAACTGAGGCATATAGGGATAAGTGACTTGCCCATGATTACACAGTTAGTGTCTGAAGCTGGATTTGAATTGAGGAAAATGTCATCCTGATTCTAAACTCAGTGCTCTATCCAGGGTCACCTAACTACTCCCAAAATATAATTTGGAACATAATAATATTATTTATATATAATATGCATACATACATATATATGTATATATATGCATATATGTCAGAATAATTATACTAAGTACAGAAACCCATTCTGTTCTTGGGATATAATATACTGCTTGGAGTAATGAATAGAATTATGGGCTTGAGTTGGGAAGATCTCAGTTCAAACTCTACTTCTAATCCTCAAAAGCTATATGACTAAGTGTGATCCAAATTTCCTTATCCTTAAAATAGTAATTACAATACTTGTAGTATCTAACCCTCAGGGATGTTGGAAGGAGCAAATGAATGAATATATGCAAAGTTCTTTGCATACTTGAAGGAACTAAATTGATGTCAGGTCCTAAAATATTATCATAGCCAAGAGGGGTCAAACCTTATAAGTAGCACAAAAAGTTTCAAGAGGGAAGGGGTGGTTTCTATGTGGGAGGAGGATGAATTGGCACTAGAACTGAGACTTGAAGGACACTCAGCATTATAACAGTCTGAGATGGGGTTGGGTAGAGGAGCCTGTCCCAGAGATAATAAAATAATAGCTACAACCCAAAGGGCTTTAAAAGATTGCATGCCCTTCAATCCAGCAATACCACCATTGGGTTTGTACCCCAAAGAGATAATAATGAAAAATATTTGTACAAAAATATTCATAGCCACGCTCTTTGTGGTGGCAAAAAATTGGAAAATGTGGTGATGTCCCTTGATTGGGAAATAGCTGAAGGAATGATGATCTGGAGGATTTCTATATGCACCGGAAGAATGTCATTGAACTGATACAGAGTGAAATGAGCAGAACCAAGAGAACTTTGTACACAGAAAGTAAAACACTTTGGAACTATCCGTTGTAATGGACTTTACTGCTAGTAGCAATGCAATGATCCAGGATAATCCAGAAGAACTTATGAGAAAGAATGCTATCTACATTGAGAGAAAGAACTGTGGGAGTAGAAATGCAAAAGAAAAACATATGACTTATTACTTATCACGGGTATATATACATATATATATACATATATATATATGTATATGATTTTGGGTTTTGGTTTTAAAAGATTGTTCTATAGCAAAAATGAATAATATGAAAATAGGTATCAAATGATAACATTTGTGCAAACCTTGTGGAATAGCTTGTTGGCTCTGGGAGCAGGGAAGGAAGAGGAAAGGGAAAGAAAATGGTTCATGTAAACCTGGAAAATATATATATTTTTTAAACCCTTCTACTTCAGTGTATTGTCTCATAGGTGGAAGATTGGTAAGGGTGGGCAATGGGGGTCAAGTGACTTGCCCAGGGTCACACAGCTGGGAAGTGGAAAATATTTTTAAATAAAAAAAATAATAATTTAAATTTAAAAAAAATGGCACAAATACCCAGAGGCAGTAGTGAAGACTTTGAGCAACACCAATAGCCCCATTTGTCTGTGCAAAGAGAGAAATGTGAGATAAAGCCAAAAATGTAGATTGGAGCCAGACCATAAAGGATGGTAACAAGAATATATTTTGTTCTGTATGCAATAGGAAGACACTGAAAGATTTGGAGGTGGATGTGATGATGCAGTTACATTTTTACATTAGGAAGATTACTTTGGCAGTGATATAAGAAACAGGAAGTTATCAGAAAGTTAGAGGTGCAAACAAACATGGTCTAGTTTTTGTGGTGGCAGATGATTGTATATATTTTTAGAATTAGAGAAGAAAAACCTCAGACCTTCCCCCAATATCAATTATAGTAATAGGATATATAAACAAGAGATCAATGTACAGGAACTCTTGGCAAGTCTCAGCATCATAGACTCTCAGAGGTGGCAGAGACTTCAAAGGCCATCTGGTCCAACTTGTATCTGAACAAGGACCTCATGTAAATAAAATATCCCCAACAAGTATTTTCTAGACTCTGCTTAAAGAACTCCAGTGAAGGTAAGGGCACTCCACGGGAGGAAACATTCTGTAATTAGAATTTAGCTTTTCACTTCTGAAAATGTGTCAACTCTTAAGTTACTTCAGCCACATGTCAATCTGCCAAGGATCTGGGATTTTATAGATGTGACTCTCTCCATCAGTCAAATCAAGTCCAGTCAGCAAATATTTAATAATTACCTACTCTGTGCCAGGTACCGGCACTGACTGCAATATAGGGATATAAAAACAAACAAAAAATATAGTCTTAGCCTTCAAGAAGCTCACAACCTTATAATGGAAATAACAGGCAAGCAACCTTATGAAAATAAAAAACAGACATGATGGACTGGAGATATTCTCAGAGAGAAGACAAAGAGAATAAGAAAGACTAGGTTCAAAAACTGGACTTTTGCTAAGACTTGAGGAAAGCCAAGAGGCAAAGAAGAGGAGGTAGAGTTCCAGGCATGGGAGACAGCCAGTGAAAATGCCTGGAGTCAGGAGATGAGAGCCATACATGAAGAACAGCAAAAGGGAAGTGGATCCCCTTAAATCATTGATATCTCAGTAGATCAGACTTGGAGAACAACCTAAGGCTTCATGCAGGAACATGACAGTATTCTTGCCATGAAGCTGGTATATATTAGTGAAAGGATTTGAACCAGAGGTGTTATGAGGCTCAAATGAGATCATGGATGTAAAGGACTTTTCAAAACTAAAGCATCATATAGATAGTTTATTATTATTATTTATTATTATTATTATTAGCCTCTAGTTACTAGACCTCTAGTCTGGGAATGACTTCATTCTCTGAGCTTTCTTCCGCCTTCCTGCTGAGCTCAAGTAATGTTTATAAATCAATACAAGAGGATAATGGTAAATGTTTAAAAACCAGGCTCTCTGAGGAGGTGAGGTAGAAATCTTTGCATTATTCTTTTAATTTTAATCTGCATCAACACTTTTATAAGTCTCAACAATTGATAGAACAATAAATTAAGCTCTGATTTTAGGTGCTTGATGATTTCTGAGGTGCAAATCACCCTAAAATTTAAGAATCAGCTTCCTTTTAGAGTTGGCTCGCGCACACTCCTGATTTGAACTCGGGTCCTCCTGACTCTGTTTAGCACTTTACCCAGTAAGCACTAAGACAAAAGATGTCACTGTGGGAGATATATTTAAAAGATCATACATGGGGGCAGCTAGGTGGCTCAGTGCATTGAGAGAGAGACCTAGAGAAGGGTGGTCCTGGGTTTAAACCTGACATCAGATACTTCCTAGCTGTGTGACCCTGGGCAAGTCACTTAACCTCCATTGCCTAGCCCTTACCACTCCTCTCCCTTGAAACTGATTCTCAGTATCTCTTCTAAGATAGAAGCTAAGAATTTTTTAAAGAGATTATTCAATCAGATTTGGATCTAGAGGTTACCTCATCCAAGCTCCTCGTTTCACAAGGTAGGAACTGAGGCCAAGGAACATTAAAGGATTGTATAGGTGATAAGGATCAGAGACAGGCTTTTGAACCCTGGACTTTTAACTCCAGAGCCAATGCCTTTGGAGAAGGGGCTATGTTCTCCTTACACCTGTAGATGTTAGCACAAAGAAGCAACTCCTTTTTTTCCTCAAGCTAGTCACAGCACTGTTGACAGTCCCCAGCTTGGGCTAACAAAACAAATCCTACTCTCATGAGAGAATTTTCTATTTATAGGTAGTGAAACAAGGTCTTCATGGCATGTAGCCTACCTCGAATGATGTCTTTGTGAATGGAAAACCTTGAGAGTTGAGTCGATGAAATCTTAGTTTCCCATTCCCTTGAAATAGGGGAGACATTTCTCTTACTGGTTCCATATGAGACACTCAATAAAGGAGAGCCACCCACACCTAATCAGTATTTATCTTAACTGCCAAAACACATTACAGATCCAAAAAGGAGGCAGCAAGCTGAATTTAAAGTGATTTCCTTTCTTGGAAAATGACATCTCATCAGCAGCTGCCAGAGGGAGTTGGGGAAAAGCTAAATGATGCCAAGGAAGAAGGGAGGTTGAAGGAGACTGTCTACCACGGTCCATGAAGGCTGCAATTTGGCCCTTCTGGGGGTGTCTGTGTAGTCAAATATTTAGCCCTGGTTTGCCAGTTAAATGAATGCTCAGGGGCGACTGTATCAGCAGCATGAATGTCAGCCAGGCTCAAGTCTGAACTGGCACAATGGAAGAGTCTGCAGTTTGCACACACACACACACACACACACACACACACACACACACACACACACACACACATATATATATATATATATATATAATCGACTCATGCATACGCTGATGCCCAATTATGGCTTGGAAATGACCGAAGCTTCCCAAAAGCGATGCCAGCAGGAGAACAAGTTCTGGCAGTTCCTTCCAAGCTAGACAGACTTTGACTGAGGACCCAATGAAAAGCAGCGTGGTAGAGTAGGAAGCTAGGATGCAGACCCTGAAGAACTGTGTTCAAATCTCTCCTCTATTCATTAGATTTACAGGATCAGTGGCTTAGAGCAAAGGTCATCTTGTCCAATCCAACTCTCACTTTACTGATGAGGAATCTGAGGTCCAGAAAAGTCATGTTACTTGTCCAAAGTCATATAAGCAGAAGTGGAATAGTTAGGTTTTGAACCAAGGTCTTCTGACTGCTAAGGCTGCTAAGTGGGACAGAGTGTAGAGTGCAGGTCTTGAAGTCAAAAAGACAAGAAGTTCAAATTTGGCCTCAGACATTCGCTGTAGGACACTGGGCAAGTCACTTAACTTTCATTGCCTCAGTTTGCTCATCTGTAAAATGAACTGGAGAAGGAAATGGCAAGCAAACTACTTTACTATCTTTGCTAAGAAAACCCTAAATGGGGCCACAGAGTCAGACAAGAGTCAAATAAAACTTTCTGACTCCAGAGACTAAACTCTATTCAACGAATAAAACTGGGTAATAAATTAATACTACCTATGTGCTCTTGAACAAGTCACTTAAATTTCCAGTTAAATGAGTGTGACTGACTAACATTATAAAGACCTAAATCTGACAGACCCCCAGAGTTAGCCCCCAAGTTTCTTTCTAGCCACGATCCTGAGATATTTATTTTCACTTGAGGGACTATCCTAGCCTGGGTCACAGTCTCTTTTCCAAGATGGTTTCAGGGTAATGGAACACTTTAGTCATATAATCTTCCATGTTTTAAAGGAGTTGCATTCTGTATTGGTGAATGGAATATCCACAATGGGAAAGCCTCATAGCCTGGTTGAATTGACATCTATGAGTTCATATACTCTCCCATGTATATTATTTGCAGTAATGAGGGATATTACTAAGGTGAAATCCCGGGGCTCTGTTCTGGAAAAATACGTATCTTTGGAGGAAATTCAAAGGGATTCTGTGTGGCAAAGCTATCTACTTCATTTTAACTAGAGACTTCTGGTGCAGCATTTCTAGAGAGAGGAGTCTGGCCCACTGGGCAGAAAACTGACCTGCTTCTGGCTGAGAAAATTTAGCCATAGAGTATCACTTTTCTTATTCCCCAAATGGAAACGTCCCTGATCTAGGCTCTCAGGAATGCCACTGCAGATCAGTGCCCAGAAAATATTTTGTCCAGGAGGCTCGCATTGCCCAGTCCAATCTAAAAGTGACCATATATGTCCTAAAAGGGTCCCCTTTACCCTTCTATATGGTAAGGATTCCTCTGTGCCTAAGTTTTATCTGCTGTAAAATGAAGGAATTAGACAAGATGATCTCTCTGATCCATTCCAAATCTAAAGCTATGAGCCTGTCACTCATTCTGTGCTCTAAAGAAAAGGATCATGGGATTATAGTATCAGAATTTAAGGGGCTTTAGAGGTCACTGACACCAACCCTCATTAGACATTTCTTATGTGCTCACCCTGTGCTCACTGTGCTAAGTATGGGGATACAAAAACACAGGAATTTGGGAAAATGAAACCTCAAATAGATAAATGACATGCATGGTCACAATGACAGTAAATAGCAGGATTTGAACACAAGCCTTTATGGTGTCAAATCTAGTATTCTATCTACTATACCATGTAGTTTATTTCCTGTTACCAGGCAATATTTTTATTCCAAGAAATAACTGCTACATTAAAATGACATGTAACATATTCATTGATCCACCAAGGCATAGAGTATATAGCAAGGTGGCCTTGTAGTAAGGAAGACTTCTGTCCAAGCTCTGATACAGAGTGGCGTGACCCTGGACAACTCACCCTCTCTGTGATGACTCTCTAGGACTATAAGCTCCACAGCAAGTGTCAGTCTGCCCTGGTGGAGTTTTCTTACTGGAGGTTGCCTACATCAATGAAATCACAAAGTACTCCACAGTATAATTTAATTTGTTTAAATCATTGGAGGTAGACGAAAGCCTAAATAAAAAAAAAATCCACAATCTTCCTTTAGCCACTGTTCTTGTCTGCTTTCCTGGATGAAATTTGCAGGATTGGTCAGTGTGTTTCTCTGCCTGTTAATTGACAGAAGGTGCCTGGCACTGGAATGGAAGGCATTCCTGTGAAGAGAATGTCCTTTTTCTTCACTTTTCTTAAGAAATGGCTAAAGTT
Organism: Gracilinanus agilis; assembly: GCF_016433145.1. Classification (NCBI taxonomy): domain Eukaryota; kingdom Metazoa; phylum Chordata; class Mammalia; order Didelphimorphia; family Didelphidae; genus Gracilinanus; species Gracilinanus agilis. The sequence goes on along the minus strand of NC_058132.1, from coordinate 626,726,718 downwards.
CCTTCTTGGCCAGAAAGCCCTTCTTCATAGCCCTAACTGCCAGAGCCCTCCTTCCCATACCACTGTAGATTTAACCACTTTATATAAAGAGACTGAACAACAAGAAGAAATAGAAAAAGAATTTCCATAGCCTGCACCCTTTTATATTGAGGGTGCGTATTCGTGAATACACACTATCTATCTAAACATGCACCATGCTTATACACCTGTGCATTGAAAGAACATAGGCTGTCCAGACTCTAGAGTCTATTCCTGTAGCTGTTAGTAGATTTGTGGAAAAATCTGTGTTGGGTGCAAATCTGAATTAGCATTCAAATCTAAGTATTTAAGTTTTCACTAACTCTGATTTAATGCTGTATATTTTTTATATTTACTTGTCTACACTTTTAGGATATAAGCTCCTGGAGATTAGGATCTCTTTCATTCTTTATATTTCTATCCCTAGCATTTAGTACAAGTGCTTGTCACACAGTAAATAATAAATACTTTTTGGTTGATTAACAGAGCAAAGGCATTACTAGAGTGAACAGTCTGAGAATTCTCCTATGCACCACAAAGAAAAGGTACATTTTTCCTGTTGCAATCTACAGACAACCATCCCATACACCACATTGGCAGTCTACCATTAGCATACATTCCATCATTCCATGTTATAGTTGTATTTGATGGCAATGGGCTTTAGGGGGAGCAAAAGGGTAAAGTAATAGTATTATAGAGCTAATATAAGAGACTGAGAAAATGAATATTTCTTCTCTAGCCCCACTGCACCTGTAGTCAGACTATCTTCCCTGGGGGGGCCATCTGCCTTCTTCCCCTCCACCAATTCCTACAGAAGCACAGATATGTATAGAAGATGGTTCCAACTACTCCATCCGTCTCCATCCAACTCCTCACTCAGCACACTGATTTATACGATATACTGGGAGTCCTTGTTATTACCAAAAGTAGAAGGAATCAGGGAGTGGACATAATTTGTAAATTAGGCAATAGTATTAATAAAAAAAATTACTACCCTCTATCTTTAACTGAGAGACAAGAATGGAATCTACTGCCTAGTCATGAAATGATGCCCCCTATTATTATCCTCTATATTTAACTGAGAAGCAAGGACTGAATCTTCTGCCTAGTCATGAAATGATGCCCCTGATCTGGGATGTATTTTAAAGTGATAAGATACTGACCTTCTTTGTGGCCTAATGGACAATGCAAGAAACTGAATTGCTGGAGACCATGAAAAAGTGAACAGAAACAAAGAAATTCTAGCATAAATTTGGATTTCTCTTCTTTCTGGGAAGACAACAGCACTGAAGCTCATAAGTCATGGGCAGATGTCTTGATGACAGGGTGGGGAGTGTGCATATGGCTGAAAAATGACGAGATTGGAATGATGACAATCCAAAATCTTGGGCTTCCTAAAAGGAGAAGCCATTCCTTTTTCTAAGCAAGATCAGCTTTTTTGTGATGCCTGTGAGACTTTATGATGGAAACCACCTTTTCCTAGCTCATTCTCCCTAGACTGCTTGGGAAGGTTTGCAAAGTTGTACAAATTACATCCATAAAAAGAGGCCCATTATGTTGCAGAATTATGGTATCATTTTGTTTCTCCACACAATTACATAAGAAATAGCATAGCCATTTTCCTTTCTTGTCAGGAAAATCTCTATCTTTTCATAGTTCTTTTAAACAACTTTTCTTAAAATTTTCTTAAAATTGTAGGTAGCTCAATTCCTCCCTTCCTTGAGTTAAGATTTGATGAAGACTGGTTGTTCAAATGTGTGGTATGGTGGAAATTTCTTAACAACAACTTGTGCATCCTTCCCTCTATCTAAGATGTGGCCTAAAACAAAGATCTGTCCCCACAAATCAGCTCCACCATCACCCACAAAACCCTGCTTGAATATGCATATGAAACTGGAATAGTTTCTCTGCAGCAAATTACCCAGGTCTGGAACCTGGTCTTAGGCACTTTGTAATCCAATGCAGATTTTCCCAGCAAAAATGGGCATAGAAAAGTCATAGTTTTATATGCAAAGCTACAAATATTATTATTATTATAAATAACATATGTTCTATAAATATATGTTTATTTTATGTACTAAGATCAGTGTGGAGCATTTTCAAGTTCAACTTAGTAGAAGGTTCAAGTCCTGTTTTTAAATCTATTCAGGTTTTTGAATTTGAACCCGACTTTAAAATGACCATTGATTAAGCAGTTCATTTAGGGACATCTTTGCAGGTAATACAGGGTACAAGAATATCACATGGAAGGGAGGTGGGTCAATTGGAAATAACAGGCATTTTGGGTATACTGTATCATACAGCAGAAATGGAGTAAGGAATTAAGTCAAGGGGAAGAAAGGAGAATGCATCTGCCTTGGATGTAACCAAAGTCACAGTTAAATCATTACTAATGAGGGAACCTAGTGCCACAAAGTAAAACACCAAATGAACAAATATTACAAAACAGTGTGCTACAAACCTGGCCTCATTCTGCCTTGGAACCAATACACAGTATTGATTCTAAGACAGAAAGTAAGGGTTTAAAAAAACAAAACAGTGAGATAATGATGTACTACGTGATGTTGTGAGGAAGATTAGTTAGTATTAGTGTTGGACCTGGCAGGAAGGGCTGGAGAATTCCAAGATGGAATGAAGGAGCAGGAAGTAGGGCTTGTGCTCTCAGAGAGAGACTCCATTAGTGGTTGGACATAACTGTTGCTAACCCTGGGAGATCTCAGAGTTAAGGACACCCTGCATCCAGATTCCCTGGGATCCTGAGAGGTGGAGGCTTTCAGCAAGTGGACAAGACCTGCAGAGCTTCACCAAGTGGGGAAGTGGTTTGGGATCTGGTGGACAGCATTTCAAACTTCCTCTCCCTACCTGGGTACCTTGGATCACCTGGCAGAGCTGTCTCTTAGCATCCTGTGACCATCCTTAGATTACCGTGAGACCCCAATTGCCCTTTTGCTGTGCTGACCAAACCTGGCTGGAACCAGGTTTGGAGGAGCTTTCCCTGTGACTCCAGTACTGCTCCTTTGGGCCCTGCCTAGCTTAGGTCAATTAGGATAGAGTAGTTAAGTCCTTCCCTGGCCCCTGTGTTTTGCCCTTAGGGTTTCAATGTGGAATTCCCTTATTCCCATCCTTCATTATTATTTCCCAATTAAAACTGTACAAACTTTTACCTTGCCTGCTGGTTCCATAGACCCTGGCCTAGGGTGAGCTGGGTGACAGTTGGGGCCAACTGCCATTCTTGTGTCTGATAAAACAGTGAACCCTGGTCTCCCTATCCTGGTTGGTCCTGTCTCTCCTTCAACCCAGAGTGTACCCACAAACCATTTAGGTTATATTTTAACATCCCTGGTGCCTCACTTTTACAGTGAAGACAGTGCTGGACTTGGAGGACCTGAGTTTGAAACCTGCCTCAAGTATATACTAGCTGTGTGACCCTGGGCAAATGATTTAAATTGTATCTGCATCAGTTTCATAAATCTGTAAAATGGGGATAATAATAGTGCCTACCTTTCAGGGTTGTTGTGATGCTTAAATGAGATATTTGTAAAATGATTTACAGTGTCTGACACATACTAGATACTTAATAATTTCTTCCTTCCTTTCTTCCTTCCTTCCTTCCTTACATTCTTCCCTTCCTGGTATTTAATCCTTTTTCTATCATCTATTTCTTTATCCATTCTTCCTTCCTTCCTCCAATTATCCTTTAATTCTTCCTCCGTCCCTTCATTCATTCCTCCCCTCCTCCTTCCCTTTCTCCACTCCCTCCATTCTCCCACCCTCCCTAACTTCCTTATCTGTAAAATAGGAATAATAACGACACAAGCTTGCAGTGAAGATCAAATGTGATACTATATGAAAAGCACTTTTAAAACCTCACTGTGTGGTACTGATAACAAGGATGAACTTATATCCCAATTCTCTCTTATTCAGTTACCAAAAGCCATCATTTATATATCTGCACAGTATGTTAAATATAAAAAAGTGATACAGAATAGTGATATCCTCAAACGATTTCTATTTACAACCCATTAAAAGGCACTCAATCTGGCAATAAAAGAGAGTGCCATGACAGAAACACTGATAGAGCCATATGTCAAGCGAGCTTGACAACAACTCCATGTATACTATAGATATTTTTAATCTTCATTTGAAGAGAAAGATACTGGGGCTGAAATGTCAAGTGACTTGTGCACAGTCTCACAGCCATGAAGTGTCAAAGGTGGGATTTGAACCAAAGTTGTCCCAATTCCAAGCCTGACACATTGATACCATCATTGAAAGTGCTCTGATAGCTACCCTTCAGGGACTTATCATTGATTTGGGGAGACAACATATAAATAAATGAAAAGTTAAGTAATATTAATTCAAAACTTCACTGAATCTATAATCTCATGTTTGTAGAGATTCACTAGGTCCATTGGTTGCAGATTATAACCTATCTACCCCTTTTCATCTCATGTAATTCCTGTTCATGTCTTTCATTAATGCAGGCATAGAAGACTGACTTCCTTCTCTGTCTTTTAATGGTTCCTGGGGCTAATACTTTTGCTACCCATCTATTCTCTCTTACATCTACTAAAAGACTGACTCATCTCCTTTTCTGATGCTACATATTTTACATGGTGTCTTTAATGCTAATTCTTTTGCCCAAGTCATCTTAGGCATTATATTCTAGTCTGTGCCCACTGTGCCTCAATACCATTAAAATAGTAGAGGTCTGGTACCTTAAAGACCTTCAGATTTTGAGTTGGAAGGGACCTAGGAGGTCATCTAGTTTTATACACACATATATGTGTGTTTTTTACAGATAAGGAATCAGAGGATCAAAGTCAAATACCTTGACTAAGATCACATAGATAGGAAATAGTAGACCTGGGAGTTGAACTCAGTTTCTCTGATTCAAAATTCTCCAAAATTCAAAATTCTATTTCCTCTGTGTAGTCTCTTTATAAGGAGTTATCACAGGGTTTTAAATAGAGAGAAAGGGCAGACCATTTTAGCCACAGCATTGGAGCAGGACATGGAAATGGGACATCCAGTAAAGACAAGGTTGGTTGAAAGGAGTTCAGCTAAAATGGTTGTGAGCCACGTTAGAGTTCAGCTTGGGACAGTTGGTGGACTGAGAGTCAAACAAGGTCAGTGAAGACCAAAAGTACAATGGAACTGAATTCAGTAGACACTTATTTAAAGAGGTAAAATGATATAGTGCATACAAGACTTAGAATAATTAAGACCTAGGTTTAAGTCCTTTCTCTGTTATACATGAACTGTGGCACTCAGTGACCCAAGCAAGTCTGTGCTTGTCAACTGCAGAGCAAGTGCTAATAGAGAGAAAGTTTCCTTGTTGGGAATTTCCTTTGCCAAAGAAATAGCAAATGTAGAAAAAATATGGTGTGTGCTCACATATATACAGACACACATATATACACATATGTATATATACACACACATATATATACACACAAAACATATACCCCATATTTATATACATTTATATGCATATATACAGAGAGAGAGAGAAGAGAGAGAGAAGGAGAAAGAGAGAGAAGGGGAGAGAGAGAGAGAGAAGGAGAGAGAGAAGGAGAGAGAGAAGAGAAGAGGGAGAGAGAGAATGAGGCATCTATTATGTTTAAGGCACTATTATGCAAGGTACTGTGGGGACTACAAAGATGGCTATGCCATTTTTTCTTTTGATCTATTCTAGACAAAGATTTCACAATTGGTCTGTTGTTAAAACACCAGCCTAGACAAGTTGGGAGAGGCTTACTACCTGCTTGGCTATGAAGTGAGTTCTTTTTTTTTTTTTTTAGGTTTTATTGATATATTTTGTTTTTATATTACAGACATTTTCAGATCACTTCCACTTTGTGAGAGGTCTTTTGTAACAGTAAAACAGTAAAGTAAAAATAATAATACCATGTTCTCATATGAAAATGTGTGCAACATTTTACATCTGTAGTATCCTGTCCTCTGTTTTTAATTGATATTAATTTTTTATTTAATTTTAATTAATTGATATTAAGAATTTTCCTTCTTTTCATCCCTCACACCAATGGAGAAAAAGAAAAACAAATTCCTTACATGAGATATGCATAGTTAAGCAAAATAAATTTTCTCAATGTGTGCTCACAAATGTGTATACATAGATAATATATAAATAAGTATATATGTAAATATATGTATGGATATAAAAATATATACAGGATACAGAATGAGGTATAAGTATCTCTACACTTACATATAATATAAATATATGTTATGGAAATTTTATTTAAAAAGATATAAAATATATATATTTTATGTGGTATATAAATATGTGTATGTACGTATATGTTTATATATATGTACACATACACACACCTCATTCTGTACCCTAAATCCATCACTTCTTTTTTTTTTAACCCTTACCTTCTGTCTTAGAATCAATGTGTATTGATATTAAGGCAGAAGAACAATAAGGGCTAGGCAAAGGGGATTAAGTGACTTGCCCAGGGTCACACAGATAGGAAATGTCTGAGGTCATATTTGAACCTAGGACCTCCCATCTCTGGCCCTGACTCTTAATTCATTAAGCCACCTAGCTGCCCCTCATCACTTCTGTTTAATGGATGTCATGTTTCATCATCAGTTCTCTAGAATTTTGAGTGGTCATTAAATTGATCCCAGTTCTAAGAGTTTTCAAAGTTATTTGTTTATATACGGTGGTGAAATTTTTACCTGGGTTCTCCTTATTTTGTTCTTTATCAATTTGTAAAAGTCCTCAAACTTGTTCATTTTTAAAATATTGACCTTGTGGTATACATTTTTCTTGTTCAACTACTAGGATAAGAACTCACAATTTGATTAAAATTGCTTGGAAAATTGGACGGCAGAATAGAAGAATTAGATTTAGAACAACATCTTGCACCCACTACAAATATGAGCTCCAAATAGTTAAATTGCTTGGAAAGAAAAATATATTATAAACAATTTAGAGAAACAGAAAAATACCCAACAGATTTTTGAATAGTTCATGATAAAACAATGAGCAGAGATCAGAAAAAATAAAATGGGTAATTTTATTAAATAAATATAAAAGTTTTTGTACAAGTGATTCTAATAAAGCTAAGATTAAAAGAGAAATAATTAATTCAGAAAATAAAATCTTTGTAGCAGCTTTCTTCAAAATTATTTAATTTTCAAGATATAAAAGGGACTCATTTATAAGAAATTTGTAAAAAAGAGAACCATTTCCTCAACTCATTAATGGCACAAAGATATGAACAGGCTGTTCTCAAAAAAAGAAAGAAAGAAAAAAAAAGAAACTCAAGCTATCTATGTAGTCTATGAAAACATTTTCAAAATTGCTACCAATTAAAGAAAGGCAAATAAAAGCCTTTCTGAGGTTCTACCTCATACCCATCAGAATGACTAAGATTCCAAAATAAAGGAAAATATTAAATTTTGGAGACTCTGGTCAAAAAGAGGCAGTGATGTATGACTGGTCAGCCTCTGATGGGTGCAACCATTCTGGAAAGCATATTGAAATTATGCAAAAATTTCTAATTAGTAAGTGCTCTTTGACCCAGCTATACTACTACTTGTCCTATACCCAAAAGAGATTAAAGAGAAAAATATCCTCTTTTAAACAAAAATATTTAAGTAGATCTTTTTTGTAGTGGTAAAAACTAGGGGTCTAATAATAAAATGACACTTGTAAATAGTTGTCTCTCTCATTGTGAGGATGAATAAAAAGATTCTCATCAACTTAGCAATGACTGAATATGTTATGGTGTATGAATATGATGGAATGCTTAGTGTGCTGTAAGAAATGAGGAAATAGATTATTTAAAAAGACATGCAAAGATGTACCTGAACTGATGGCAAAGTGAAGTCATCAAACAACTCTTGAAAGTCACCTTTGAAGATATATGGGATCTGACATCTATGTCAGTAGAGGAGATCTCCATGGTGCTTAAAATATCAAAGCATAGTTATCATCCCTAATTATATATTACTTGGCTACTGGTATAGAGCTTCTAACAAAGGAATTTCTGGGGAATTTATGTATCTAAGTGAAAGATGGTTGAATATGATTTCCTTTGTTCAGGTAGCAAAACCAGTAACCTCCTGATTATAAATGCCCTTGTTCCTACTCATTCACCCAGTACTTTGCTACAGTTCCTTCTCTTTTGTGCAAACACTGTCTGGGATCTACACCTTTCAGGATAGATTCTCAAGTTTAATCATAATAATAACAGTAACAACAATCATGATGATAACCATAAGAGTTTTTTTAAGGTTTACAAAGTATTTTATGAATTTTATCTCATTTGATCTTCACAATAACCTTGGAAAGCAGATGCTGTTGTTATGCCCATTTTATAGAAGAGGAAATTGAATTTGAAAGGGCTTAAGTATTTGCTCAGAGTCACCCAGCTAGTAGGTGTCTGAGGCAGGATTTGAGCTCATCTTTCTGACTCCCTAGTCTAACACTATCCACTATATCACCCAGCTCTCTTACAATAGCTCTGTGAGGGAAATCCTATTATTAGACCCATTTTCAGATGAAGAAACTAAGGCTAAGGGGTTAAGTGATTGCCCTGGGTCATAGACTATTAGGTGTATGAAATAGGAATCAAATTCCTATTTTCCTGACTCTATATCTGGCATTCTATCCAGCAATTTACTTAGCTGCCTCTAATAGCCCAGCTCTGAAAATAGGTAGAAACACTTGGTTCCTAGGGAGGAAAAAAATCTCAGATTCATATACATGGAGGATTTTCCTTCACTGTTTAGTAGGATGGGAAGAATATGGGCTTGACAAGACTTGGGGCTTAAATATGGATTGGGGAGTCGGTGACTCGATCAATAGCCTCCTTTATTGATCTCCCCATGTCATCTAAGCTTTGGGACCTCCCTAACTTAAGTAATAATCTCACTCTAACCAAACACTCCAGAGTCATCCATTCTTCGGATAGTTAGGTCTATTATTTGGTCATTGTTCATGCTTCATTTGTAAGGAATACAGTGGAACAATGGGGATATCCTCCATCTCTACTCTTTGTCTTATAGGGAATGATATTGAGGACCTCATACTTCTGATCAGTTACCCTTTACCCAAATGAAATAATGGGAGCATTTTCTTCCACCTCACTTACTACTATGATCTGATTTGGAATTGATGAAATAATTCCACTTTTAAAAGTAATGTGACCTTACTTTAATTTTACAGGCACTTTATCCACGCATGGTATTCAACAAGGAAGCATATTTTTTTTCTAGTTTCTGAACCCCAAGATTAACCATTTTCTTCACTCCACTGACACCTACTGGTCAAGTCAATACAGTGCACTGTCGAAAGGGAATCCTTGCACCATGATTTTACAACTGGAATATTATCTGGTCTGATACTTTGAAAGGAGAAATCTGATCTAGCTAGAGGTTATATATACAAACATATGTATAATACACATACAGTTCCTACTTCATACACTTAAATTACATATATATGCATATATGCAATTTATATATTTATTACATTATATATAATTATATTATAGAAGTTATTACTTAATGATATGTTTTAATTAATTTAATAATTAGAATATAGCATGTAGTATTAATATAATGTTATTATGTTATACGTTATATTATATATTGATAATAATAATAATAATGGTACAATATTAATAATAATATGTATGATTTCAGGTCAAGGATAATTTCCTTTTTACCTTTGTATCCCTAAAATGTCTAACAGTGTCTGGCATATTATAAACCCTTAAATAAATAGTCAATTGTTAACTTGTTTATTATTGTTTTCCCAGAATGAGCAAATTTTTATTAATATTTTTTAAATAAACCCTTACCTTCTCCAAGGCAGAAGAGTGGTAAGGGCTAGGCAACGGGGGTTAAGTGACTTGCCCAGGGTCACACAGCTAGGAAGTGTCTGAGGCCAGATTTGGATCTCCCATCTCCAGGCCTGGTTCTCAATCCACTGAGCCACCCAGCTGCCCCCTGTTTTTTTTTCTTTTTGTTGTGTTTTTTTAATATGCACTTAAGCTAGAGAATCATAAATCTGTAAGAGATCTAATAGATTTTTACAGAGGAGGAAAAGAGAGGTTGGAATTAGAGAATGTGGATTTGAATCTTACCTCTTTTCTGTAGTTGTATGTCATTAGGGTTCAGTTTCCTTATTCCTTCAAAAGAAGACTTGGAGTAAGCAAACTTTAAGAGCCTTTCCATTTTGAAATTCATTATCCTTTGCCTTTTCCAAGTTTATACCAATAATTAAGAGTCTAATCTAGAAAGAACTACAACTTATGGCTTCGCTTCTTCTACAACTTAGCCCATATGGTCAGGCATATATTAGCCACTAAGTTACTCTGCAGCTTAGATTTACAGGCAAGCAGGCCTTAATACAGAACAGGAAAATAATTAATATGAAGTGCCAAGCTCAGCCATCATTATATGGAATAAAAGTAAAGGTCGCACAACACTTTGAGCATAAAGCACGTTTTACTGCCTAATAAACATGATAGAAACATCAGTGGGTAGAATAGAAAACTGCCTGCTGACATGATTCCCAGGCATACCTCAAGATGAAAATAAAGGCTTTTTTGCTGTCAAACGTAATTATGGTAAGCTTATACCTCGAGGCAAATGAAGCATTTCTAACTTGTTAATTATTCAAGTTAAGGCCATAATCAATGTCTTTTTGACCTCCACAGAAGAAAACTATTAAAAAATGTTAAGTATTGTCAGTAAAAGGCAGTGTGGAAAGTGGGTTGATTATATATTCTGGAAGATTTAAGTTCAGATTTTTATTTGGGGCAGCTGAGTGGTACAGGGGTTGGAATACCCAGTCTGGAGTCAGGAAAACTCATATTCCTGAGTTCAAATCTAGGTGCTGACATGTACTACTAGCTGTCTGACCCTGGGCAAGTTACTTAACCCTGCTGGCCTCAGTTTCCTCATCTGTCAAATGAGCTAGAGAAGAAAATGGCAATCCTCTCTAGTATCTTTGCCAAGAAAATTCCAAATGAGGCCACAGAGTATTGGACATGACTGAACAACTACCAAGGAAGGCACTAAGGAAGATGTGATTGAAATTTCCTACCTCCCTCCTCCTTAAGTCACTAGAGAGAAATCTAGGATTTGGACCTGGACAAAAGCACTTCAATTGATTTGCTAAGGACAAAAATGTTTAACTGGGGGAAGAATGTAAGACAAATGAATATATCATAGAAAGTGCAGACTTCTCCACTGAATCATTCAATCAGAAATAATCTATGCGTTAACAAATCATTAAACAATCAATAGGTTTATTGGCTTTGAGAATTTTGAACCCAAAGAAAAAGCATTCTCTCAAGGAGCTAAAAAAAACTATCCTCATCTATCTGGACCTCAAAAATTAGTGCTTCTTCTCAACTCCACATAGGCTTCAACATAGACCCACAAATGGATTGTGAGTGTATCATTTGAAGCATCCCTCTAAATGGAGAGAGGATCACCAACAAGTTAGATATGGGCTGATTTGTGTGTTGGCCTCAACAATTTTCAAAGACCGTCTTACTGTGCTAAAGATGATTTGCAATCTATAGCTGCAGAGGTGATAATTACAGCCAGAAGACTACAGATCATCATTTACTAAAGTGTTATTATTATAGCAAAACCTCAATTGCCTAAAACCAAATTTTCAATTAAAATGATTTCCCCCTTTGCTCTAATTTTTAGCATAAAGTCTCAAGAAAAACAAGTCAACGTCAGGGATTTACAGAATGCAGTCCACTCAATCTCTTATGTACTTACTATGGTACCTGAAGCTAATAAGTATTCAATAAAGGATTGCTTCCTTTCCCCTCTTCTTATTCTCCCCATGCCTTGCTTGTTGAACTGACTTAAAAATGCTAATTCAATATTAAGAATATTTAAAATTAGAGCTTTACAGTCAAAGAATCTCAGAACTAACAGGGAACTAAAAGATCATTTCGTCACTTTCCCTTGATTTTACTATGAAACTAAAAATTAATATCAAATACTCCAAATATTATATTTCCTTAATTAATTAATTAGATTTATTAATACTCACGTGAAGTAGAAGAAAGTGATAGCCTGAGTAAAGAGGAGTTTACCCAGACTGCAATAGTGGGAGAAAAGAAGAAAAAGGGTGGAGTTACACAAAACTTTACCTAAACAATGTAAGGATGTAAAGTGGGGATGAAAGGAAAGTGATTCTGGGAAATGAAGTCCAGGGGTACAAAATTCTAATTACACATTACAAAAGAGGAAATGAAGGCTTCTGGGTGGGGGTGGTTTGGAGGCAGTTTTAACCAGAGCACCAATTGCTAAATTTTCAGTATGACCATTTTTTTTTGTACCACAAAAATCAGCATTTGCTACAAATCAGTGGTGTGATTTATTGTTTTCCTGATTGCCTAAATTTAAGAAAGAGATTGAGAAAATATTAATTATGCAGATTAAAATTAAAACTGTGTGTGAACATTTGAAAACCTGGTTGTTAAACATTTTTCAGTGTACCCTGGATTGCTCTCTTCATATTGCTTCAGCTCAGCCACAGCCCAGTAGAAGATTCAAGGAATAAAGTCATTTTATTACCATAGAATCACTGGAGGCTTGGTAACTGGAGGCTAATAGCAATAATATTGGCATTTATATGATGCTTTAAGGTTTGCAAAGTGGTTTATATCCATCATCTCATTGAAACTTTGCTAACTCCCTTCTCTTAGATTAATAACATCCTGAATCATATGGCACCATTACTCTCACTATATTTGTTTTATGTAGGGAATTTTGAGAACTTGGATTATAGAATCTGTACCTTCCTTTTTAAAAGATAAGGAAGACTTAAGTTCAAATCCTTCCGCAAATATTTTTTGTTCTTCAGTTGTTTCAGTCATGCCCAACTCTTTGAGACCCCATTTGGGGATTTCTTGGCAAAGAAAAAGGAATGGTTCTAGATAAGAAAACTGAGGTGAACAAGGTTAAGTGATCTACCCAGGGTCACACAGCTAGCGAGTGTCTGAAGGCAGATTTAAACTCAGGAAAATGAATCTTCCTCATTCCAGACTTGGCATTCTATTTACTGTATCACCTAACTGCTCCCCATATTTAGTATTTGTGTACCCCTTGCTTATTACATCCACATATAAAATTAGGAATAATGATCACACCAAGCTTCCAAGGTTTTTCTAAGGAGAAAAGAAGACAATATTTGTAAAGTGCTATATAAATGCTAGCTATTCTGTTAACATGTTTGTGAAATGTCATCTAACTGGAATAATTTGGATATATTTTCAATGCAATAAAAGGATTTCTGACTACCCTGAGTTAATCAGAAAATTCAACAAAACCCAGTCCTTCCAGGTTATGAATAGGAAACCCTTTGGGAAAACATCAGCTAAAAGCATATTGCTGTTCTATTCTCATGACTGGTGACCACATTCAGGCTGATACTTGCTCTCCAGCAACAAATGAATACCTCATAACATTGGATGTAGCCATTCTCTAGAAATTAGCCATGAGTTGTGGCTCAAAAGTTTTGTTCTAATCCCACTGGCTATCTCAGGATGCCTCAGTGGGGCCATGTTCTCATCATTATCAGCCAATGAATGGTTTGGGGAGAGGTGGGAATGGAAGAAGGGATACCAAGTAAAATATGGCTATGATAAATACAAAACCCATTTCTAGAATGGTTGATAAATGTCTCTTTACAGATTTTTGCCACTTCATTAGAGACTTATTCAATGTCATGATACCATGTCAATGGTAACATGGTTAACATCTCTAGTCTTCTTTTCCTCCTCTGTAAAATGAGAATATTACTACTTACATTCTGTCCCAGGATAGTATATTGTAACATAATGGATATAATATTTTAAATATTATATTTTAAATATTATAATACCTGGGATAATAGGTATTTAATAAGTGATTGTTTCCCTTTCCCTTTCCCTCATCTTCTCTATGCCTTTTGGTTTTTTATTGCACTGACTTCAAAAGTCTTTGATTTTCATATCATGGTTATTTCTAGATATACAGCTCCAATTTCCAATAATAACAATAATAATATTAGCTAGAATTTTTATAGTATTTTAAGGTGTGCACAGTGATATGTAAAATTTGGTCCTCACTACAATCATGTGAGGTAGGTACTATTATTTTGCTCACGTGTTTTATGAGGAAACTGAGACTAAGATAGATTAAATGACTTGTCTATCCAGGGCTACATAGGCACTAATTGTTTAAGAGTGAACTTGAACTCCATTTTTCCTGACTCCTACAATACATCACTGGCAAAGAACAAAAAAACCTATTAAACAAAGGGAAACAATAAAAACCAAATGTTGCAGCAACTTGGACTGACAAATATGTAACATTTCATACACATAGTCTCCTGAAACAGTTCAAGATGGGAGGAGGACACATTTACTGATCTTTTCTCCTGAGCAAAAATTGGTCATTCTAATAGAATAATAGTGGCCTTTGCATTATACCTCTGCTCATTTATATTATCCTAGTCACTGTATGTATTTTAGTTCTGGTTCTTCTTAATTTACTCCAGTGTACTGACTTTAATCTCAAGCTTAGAGATAGTACTACAAACCCATATGTAACAAGCATATTGGTTAAAAATAAATAAATGAAGGAACAGATGAATAAACCAAGTACTCTTTTATAGACCTTCAAACTTCTTTATAAACCTTTCAAAAAAATTCAAGAGTACTGTAAATTTAAAAAGAAATGGTCACTTTGCCATATATGTAAAATTGAATTCAAATGGTCAAGAGACATTCCTTGAATATTTCTTGCCATTCACAAGAACATAATTTTCTTTTACCATTTTGGAATTCCAATCAAACCTTTGACACTATTTGTTCACTGGTAAGATATTTAACTTCTCTAGTCTTCTTTTCTTCCTCTATAAAATGAGAATATTACTATTTACATTCTCTCCCAATAGAGAATATAGATAGAATCCAAGGTCAGATGATCTGTGGATATAATATAATAACATCAATGGTCACTATTATTTTATTCAGAAAATAGTAATCATTATCCAATATGGGATATCCTTCAAATAATTCTATATTCAAATATTATTCAATAATACTAAACAAATAGTAGGCATGGAAAATAATGCATGATGATACAAACTATGCCAAATGATATTATGAGAAAATGAGAAGCTAAGTCAGGTTGTCTCTGTTCTCTCTGCTCATTTCTTTTAATCCCATTTCTGTCTTCCCCATTCTCTAAAGCTGCTTGAGATCAGATTCATAGATTGTTGAGCTAGATAGTGCCTGCAGAAGTCTTCCCCTGAATACTTCTGATTTAAAAGTGGAAGTAGTGTGACCTGTGTAATGTGACTACATGTTCCTAGTATCATCTACTACACCATATGTGAAAGCTCTCTGTGACTTCATCATTCAAATGGAACTCTTGATTTAAAATTAAAAAATAAACGCAAACAATAGATTTTTAAGGAATCTCCAGATCTGGCTGGTAGAAAGACAAATTCACTCCTTCAAATTTATCTATGAATGCTAAAAGACTCGTTTATCTCCTTATTAGTAAAGACAGAACTGATAAATAAAAATAATACACAGTTTTGTAGTGTATACATATGCATATGTATATATATGTACATATACATATATATATATGTACATATACATATATATATATATATTTGTTATTTAGTGCCTTCTCTAGTGTGGAGAAAGGAGGGAGGGAAATACTGGGGAACTTTAATGTATCAAGCAAATAAATAAAAAAAGAAAGAT
Source organism: Gracilinanus agilis (assembly GCF_016433145.1). NCBI lineage: Eukaryota > Metazoa > Chordata > Mammalia > Didelphimorphia > Didelphidae > Gracilinanus > Gracilinanus agilis. The sequence continues at coordinate 626,710,918 of NC_058132.1, read as the reverse complement.
ATGGTAGTTATCTTTGAATCTTCTAGTCCCATTTTGCAAGATTTAAGACTAGGTGATATCAAGAACACTAGATCAATGTAGTGTGAAAATGCCAAAGGAGCTTAATGAGTCATATAAATAACCACAGGTAAATTACTTAACCACTCTGAGCCTCAACTTCCATTTATATAAAATGGTAATAATAATAGTTATAGGACTTCATTCATGAGATTTTTATAAGAATTGAAAGTTAAACAAGTAAAAATATTTTGTAGACCTTAAACATCATCAATACTCACTACTATGTATATGTTTATACATATGTGAACTTGAATAAAATAATTTAATCTCCCTGGGCCTCAGTTTCCTTGTCCATAAAAAGAGTTTGATTAGACAATGGGCATCTTAACCTGATATATGACAAAATGGAGGCCTGTGGAGTAACTCAACAATGAGAGAAGGGAGCAGCATGGAGGAGGGATGGATATCTGGAGTAAGGGCAAGGAGAGATGATTATTCCAGGAGGACACAAGAACTAATGGAAATTCCAGGACAAAACTGTAGCTGAAGTGCTGAAGTCCAGAAACACAGTTAGCTGGGAGGGGAGTAGCCAGACTGCCCAAGGGATTAACAACATAAAAAAGGTTAAGAATTCCCTGCCTAGAGCATCTCTAAAATCTTTCTTCTGTTTTAAAATTTCAAATTCAATGACTAAAATTGTCTTAATGCATGTTAATGCAATTCCTATTAAAATGTGTCCTTACAAACACACATTTAAAAAAAGTTTCTCTTTCATCTATTGTTCTTGATAAGGCATTATACTTTTCTAGCACTTCTTTATTTTTTTGACTTTTTTCACATAATTTTATTAATTTTTTAGAATATTTTTCCATGGTTACATGATTCATGTTCTCTCTCTTTCCTTTTCTCTCCCCCTCCAAAAGGTGACAAGCATTCCACTGGTTTATACATGTCTTATTACTCAAAACCTATTTCCATCTTTTTCATATTTATAATGGAGAATAATCTTTTAAAAATCACAACCCCAAATCATATATTCATATAAACAAGTGATAAATCATATGTTTTTCTTCTGCATTTCTACTTCTAAAGTTCTTTCTCAAGATGTGGAAAGTATTCTTTTTCATAAGTTCCCTGGGATTGTTCATGATAATTGCATTGTTATTAGAAGCACAGTCTATTACATTTGATCATTCCACAATGTTTCTCTGTCTGTGTATAACATTCTCCTGGTTCTGCTCATTTCACTTTGCATCAATTCATGGAAGTCTTTCCAGTTTATATAGAAATCAAGTAGTTCATCATTCCTTATAGCACAATAGTATTCCAGCACCATCATATATTGCAGTTTGTTCAGTCATTCCCCAATCAAGGGGCATCCCCTCATTTTCTAATTTTTTGCCATCACCAAAAGTGCAACAATAAATATTTTTGTACAAGCATTTTTTATCTCTTTGGGGGATGCAAATCCAGTAGTGGTATGGCTGAATCAAAGGGCCTGCAATCTTTTAAAGCCCTTTGAGTATAATCCCAAATTGCCTTCTAGAATGGTTGAATCAATCCACAACTCCACTAATAAAGGCATTAATGTCCCAGTTTTGCCACATCCCATGCAACATTCACTATTTTCCTTTACTGTCATATTGGCCAGTTGCTAGGTGTGAGGTGCTTTGATTTGCATTTCTCTAATCAGGAGGGATTTTGAACAATTTCTCATGTGTTTATCTATAGTTTTGATTTCCTCATCTGAAAACTGCCTAGTTATATCTCTTAACCATTTGTCAATTGGGAATGGCTTGATTTATTTTAAATTTGACTAAGTTCCTTATATATCTAGGAAATTAGACCTTTGACAGAGAATTTTGTTATAAATCCCCCCCATTTTGTTGCTTCCCTTCTAATTTAGGTTTCATTAGTTTTTTGTGCAGAAGAATTAATTTGATATAGTCAAAGTTATTCATTTTACATTTTGTAATCATCTCTATATCTTGCTTGATATTAAATTCCTACCTGTCATATAAATCTGACAGGTATACTATTCTATGTTCACCTAATTTATTTATTATTTCACTCTTTATATTTTAGTCATTTACCCATTTTGGAATTTATCTTGGTATAAGGTGTGAGATTTTGATCTAAACTTAATTTTTCCCATACTTTTTTCTAATTTTCCAGCAGTTTTGTCAGTCAGCTCTTGTTCCAAAAGCTCATAGCTTTGGGTATATTGAACACTAGCTTGGTGAGGTTATTTACCCCTAGTCTAGCACTAGCAAAGACATGGCATGTGTGCAGAGCTGGCATTCTCACTCTTCCCAGCATCCAAGGACATTTTTGCATGTTCCACCCCTCTGCACAGCCACCCAAAGCAAGTACTTCCTCCCTCAGCTCTCTCTGGTAATATTAGGAGTCTCACAAACAGCCTAAATTTGCCCTTTGGGCACTCAAACTTGGAAAAGGTTCTCCAAAGCTACTCTGGTCTACTCCATTGATCCACCCTTCTGTCTCTTAGCCAGTGCCATATTGTTTTGATGACCATTGCTTTATAGTACAGTTTAAAATCTGATATTGCTAGGCTATCATCCTTCACACTATTTTTTCATTAGTTCCCTTTATATTCTTGATCTTTTGTTCTTCCAGATGAACATTGCTATACTTTTTTCTAATTGTATAAAAAAGTTTTTTGGTATTTTGATAGGTATGGCACTGAATAAGTAAATTAGTTGAGATAGGATTGTTATTTTTATTATATTAACTTGTCCTACCCATGAGCAAAAATTAATGTTTTTCCAATTATTTAGATCTAGATTTATTTGTGTGAAAAGAGTTCTGTAATTGTGTTCATATAATTTCCAATTTTGTCCTGGCAGATAAATTCCCAAATATTTTATGTTGTCTAGAGCAGTGATGGGCAAACTTTTAAAGAGGGTGCCAAAGGAAAGGAAAATGCTCTTCTGTCATTCTGTTTCTAAGGCAACTGTTTTGAAGTTTCATTGTATTGTCTCCTACTCATTGTATTCGTCAGATCAGGAATAATGTCACACACTGAATAGAACATTTCAGGGGGCCACATCTGGCCTGTGGGCCATAGTTTGCCCATCTCTGGTCTAGAGTGATTTTAAATGGAGATTTTCTTTCTAACTCTTGCTGCTGAACTTTATTGGAAATATATAGAAATGCTGACAAGTTATATAGGTTTATTTTGTGTCCTGCAACTTAGCTAAAGTTTTTATTATTTCTACTAGCTTTTTAGTTGATTTTTCTAGGATTTTCTAAGTAAACCATCATCTGCAAAGAGTGACAGTTTAGTTTCCTCATAGCCTTCTTTAATCCCTTTGATTACTTTTTCTTCTCTAATAGCTACTGCTAGCATTTCTAGTACAATATTAAATAATAGTGGTGATAATGGGCATCCTGGCTTCACTCTTGATCTTATACAGAAGGCTTCTAATTTATTCCCATTGCAGATGATCCTTGCTGATGGTTTTAAGTGAGTACTATTTATTATTTTGAGGAAAGGCCCTTCTATTCCTTTGCTTTCTAGAGTTTTCAATAGTAATGGGTATTATGTTTTGTCAAAAGCTTTTTCGGCATCTATAGAGTTAATCATGTGATTTCTGTTAGTTTGCTTATTGATATGGTCAATTATGTGGATAGTTTTCCTAATTTCAAACCAGTCTTACATTCCTGGTATAAATCCTACCTGGTCATAGTGAATAATTCTTGTGATAACTGGCTGTAGTCTCTTTGCTAGAATTTTATTCAAGATTTTTGCATCTATATTCATTAAGAATATTGGTCTTTAGTTTTCTTTATTTGTTTTTGGTCTTCCTGGCTGGGAAATCAATACCATATTTGTGTCATAAAAAGAATTTGGTAAGATTCCTTCTTTGTTTATTTTGTCAAATAGTTTGTATAGTGTTGGGATTACTTGTTCTTTAAATGTTTGATAGAATTTACTTATGAAACTATTTGGCCCTGGGTTTTTTTTTCTTAGGGAGTTCCTTGAAAGTTTGTGGAATTTCTTTTTCTGAGATGAGATCATTTAAGTATTTTATTTCCTCTTTTGTTAATCTAGACAATTTATATTTTTGTAAATATTTATCCATTTCACCTAGATTGTCATATTTATTGCCATATAATTGGACAAAATAATTCTTAATAATTGTCATAATTTCCTCTTCATTAGAGGTGAGATCACCCTTTTCATTTTGATGGTTAGTTTGATTCTCTTATTTATTTTTTATTAGATTAACCAGTACTTTATCTATTTTTTCAAAGTACTAGTTCCTAATCTTATTTCTTATACTTTCAATTTTATTAATTTTTCCCTTAATGTTAACAATTTACAATTTAGTTTTTATCTGGGGATTTTTAATTTGTTCTCTTTCTAATTTTTTAATTTGCAAGCCCAATTCTTTGATCTCCTCCCTCTCTATTTTGTTGATATAGGCACTTAGGGATATGAATTCTCTCCCTGAGTACTAATTTGGCTGTATCCCCTAGATTTTGATATGTGGTCTCCTCATTGTCATTCTCTTCATTGAAATCAGTAATTGTTTCTATGATTTGTTCTCACCAGTTTTGAAGTATTAAATTATTTAGTTTCCAACTAATTTTAAACTTGCTTCTCCATGCATCTTTTTTTAATTATAATTTTATCACATTATGATATGAAAAATTTGTATTTATTATTTCTGCTTTTCTGCATTTGTTTGTAATGTTTTTATGCCCTAGTACTGGGTTGATCTTTGTATATGTATCATGTGCTACTGTAAAAAAAGATTATTCCTTTTTATGCCTATTCAATTTTCTTTAGATATCTATTAACTCATTTTTCTAACATTTCATTCACTTCTCTTACTTCTTTATTATTTATTTTTGGTTCAATTTATTTAGTTCTGATAGCGGAAGGTAGAGGTCCCCTATTATTATGGTTTTGTTATCTATTTCCTCCTTAAGCTCCTTTAGTTTCTCCTTTAAATATCTGGATGCTCTTAGCATTTCTTTAGCTGACATCAGGAAATAAAAACATATTTTTGTTTAATAGTAACTAACATATAACATTCAGAATTTTCATAAATAACCTTACAACAATCTTGGGAGGTAGGTAGTGCAGGTCTTATTACCATTTTAAAGATTATGAAAAGGATGAAATGACTTTGTAGTGGTCATACTGCTAGTAAGGGCCAAAAGTTCAACTCAAGCCTTTCAACATTGACTTTATTTTTTTTTAATTTTAAACATTTATTAATATTTATTTTTAACATGTTTACATGATTCATGCTCCTACTTTCCTCTTCACCCCCCACATTCCCCCCCACGCATGGCTGACACACATTTCCACTGTTTTTATCATGTGTCCTTGATCAAGACCTATTTCCAAATTGTTAGTAGTTGCATTGGTGTGGTAGTGGTAGTTTCGAGTCTACATCCTCAGTCATGTCCACCCCAACCCATGTGTTCAAGCAGCTGTTTTTCTTATATGTTTCCTCTCCTTCAGTTCTTCCTCTGAATGTGGGTAGCGTTCTTTATCATAAATCCCTCAGAATTGTCCTGGGTCATTGTATTGCTGCTAGTACAGAGGTCCATTACATTCGATTTTACCATAGTATATCAGTCTCTGTGTACAGTGTTCTTCTGGCTCTGCTCCTTTCACTCTGCATCAGTTCCTAGAGGTCTTTCCAGTTCACCTGGAACTTCTCCAGTTTGTTATTCCTTTTAGCACAATAGTATTCCATCACCAGCATATACCATAATTTGTTCAGCCATTCCCCAATTGAAGGGCATACCCTCCTTTTCCAGTTTTTTGCCACCACAAAAAGTGCAACTATAAATATTTTTGTACAAGTCTGTTTATCTATGATCTCTTTGAGGTACAAACCCAACAATGGTATGGCTGGATCAAAGGGCAGGCAGTCTACATTGACTTTATTTTGAACATTCTATCCCCTGAACCACTGGCTTCTCTATATTCATCTTAGCCTCTAGGAAAGATACCTTGCTTACTTCTTTTTTTGGAGTAAGGGGAAAAGAAAGAGGGAATTCAGATTTGTAATTGCATTGCTACTCCTATTTTGCAAAATTTCTCCACTAATGAATGATATTATTAAATTACAGTATACATTGTTGCTTTAGGCACTGTGAAATTAAAGAATTTGAGTTAGGTTTGTGTAGCTATTATGTGTCACAGGCAAGATTTGAACTCAGGTCTTCCAATCAGTCTTCCTTTCTTTGCTTTGAACATAGTTGGTTATTAATAATTATTTGACAAATGAATAAATAAATCAATGAATGCAAAGATTCAACTCCATTTCATTATGATTATAAAAGAGGGGATATCTTAAAAGGTAGGAAGCCTTCACTCTATTCAACTATGTAAAGATTAAAAACCATCTTGCATTCATATCCAATTATGTCATTGGAATATATGCATATATATACATATTTCTGTGTATTTTTAATAGAAATATATTCAGTAATGTAATAGATTCCAGTCAAACAATTACTTTTCCAGAAAGGAGAAAGAAAAGGAATGAACATGGGTGCAATCATTTTTGTATATTCTATCAAGAAATTCTGTCAAAGAAAGGACAGTAGAAAGAAAGCTAGATTCGGAGTCATTGAAACTGTATTTGAATTCCAATTTTGCCACTTACTTGTGACTTTGGGTTAAGTCCCCATCTCTCTTGACCACACTTTCCTCAGCTGAAACATGACAAGGCTGGACCAAATGACTTCTGTTGTGTTTTCTAGATTCATGCTACATGATACTTAGTTCAGTATTTTGGGAAAGTGCGTGCATGTGTGTGTGTGTGTGTGTGTGTGTACGTGTGTATGTATGTATATATGTGCTTATTTCCATCCAAGAATACTGAGCTGATAAGTACATTCAAAAAGTATTTTTGAAGTGTTTAATATAAGAGAAGAAATTTATCAACAAAGGAAGACAATGCTTTGGCATTCCACACAACCCATTTTTCTACTTCTTTTAAGAGCCACATTCACCTCACTTAATTTATATATTACTGGGGCTAAACATTATGTGATGGAAAGGCCATCCAAAGTACCACCTGCCCAAGGTTAATCATAGAAAATAAACAAGAGAGCAAAGATTTCCACTGTGATTATTCTGGCTTAAGTGCACTGAAATGATTTGGGGCCATATTGTTCTCTAGCCACTTAAAGTTAATGATGTCTCTTTCTCCTTTTGAACGTTATGAATCCCCACCCATGTATGAGCATGAAAAGCCAATTTACTAAAAAGCTCAGATCCTCATTTAATGGCTTAATTGCTTGCTTTTCTCTGATGTCTATTGATTTACAAGACCTGGCAATTCCCATCAAATTAGCTGAATGTCTCAGTTCTTAAAAACCTCTATAAGTGGTCCATAAAAAATCAAAAGTTTTGGACAATGGCAGGAAAATTCAACGTAATGGCCAATTACTGTAATCTATGAAACAAATGGGAACATTTCACTTTGAAACAACAAAAACACAAACAAACCCTCTCCTTCAACTTTGTTTGTACCTGTTATCCAAATAGGAGGAAGGGATAGGCAAGAATTCTGATAAAGTTTTAGAGTTGTTATTTTAGCAAATCATTAAAGAATAATAAATCTAAAATTATAACCCTTTGATATTGCGTGAAAGGGAGTGAGGATAGAAGGGTATGTTTATATTTGGAGCAGAAATAGTAGAAATAGGCCTTTTGGATAAAGGTGCTTTACCAGACATGGTGAATTGCAAGATGTCAGTAATCAATGATGAATAATACTTTAGAAAGTTATTAGGCATTTAAGTGGAGCTAATTTTTGCACACTAAAGTATTTCTTTTTTTAACTAAGATACTTGATGACTTTTAACTAGCTTAAGATCCTATTTGAACTTCAATCTATGAGAGTGAATACTGCAGGTATAGATCTGAGCTTATGAATTCATGTTTAAATACCCATCATGTTCCTCTAGTGCCAACTCTTCCTCTCTCCCTAAGTGACTGATTCCTGTTGGAGACAGACAAGTTACCTCGGTGCCTGGAACTTCCAAGAGCCATTTGTGCATCTCTCTGCTTTCTTCTCCAACTCAAGGGGGCTCTATTTTTTTTGGTTATGATCCTAGAAATGTTTTAGGATGGGCTAGATTATTATCCATGCGAATCTAAATAAGTTCCTGCATTTTATGCCAAAGTCTGAGTCCTGTGATTCGCTGCCAAATGACAATGACCCACCATGCCGATCAGAGCAGGCTCTCCATGATGAGATGGTTCAAACCCAGATGTGGGTCCCCAGCAGCTGCAGGAAGGTGGATTACAGGCCAGCTGGCTGGCCCCAAAGACCTGGGAGGTGGCCAGTTGGCCTCCCCTTCACATTTCTAGAAGGGAAGGCCACCTGGTTTGCCCTAGAAATAAGCGCTGGGTAGAAAGGGTAGGATAGGAAAATCTTGTATCAGGATGAATAAGGACTATGGGCAGGAAGGGCTCTGAGCCTTCCTGAGTGAGGAGTCATAATTCGTTGTTATGAATTGGGGTACCTTGGGGTTATAAATGACAAGGGCTCCTTTGGCTGAAATAGCAGTATATTCAAAGCAGAATTCTCCTCCTGATAAATACTCTTTCAAGAGAATAGTGAGTGGAATTCACTAGCTGCTTCTCAGAAAAGCAGTGAGAGAGGATTGGAGTTGATCGTTCATCTCCTTTATGAGGATGGATGAGAACCTTACAACACATGAACAATCTGGGATTTTTTCTACCTTCTCTGAAGAAGGCAATATGGTTATGGGTGAGAGACTGCAGAGTGAGAGCAAAATGAGCTGAAGGAAATACATGAAAATTGTTTTGGAGAATAATTGCCTATATCTTCAATGATCAAATAATTTCTCAGAAGCAAACACAAAAAGGGGAAAAGGAAGGACCTGCGAAGGATTGGTACATGGAAAGATCACTGGATAGAGTGTGTGGGTGTGTTGGAGGGAAAGGATGGGTGTCAAAGGAAGTCCTCTCCCTCCATTCGCTCCCCTCCCACACACACAGTCTATCATAGGATCATAGATCTAAAGTGGAAGGGACTTCTGTGGCTGTCTAATTCAACCTCTTTATTTTATAGAAGAGAAAACTGAGACTCAGAAAATTAAGTGACTTGTCCAAGGTCACTTAGAAATAGAATTTGCACTCAAGACCTCTGACTTCTAAGCTCCTACATATTTCTCACTATCTAAACATGTATAAATCATTTAAACTTTCTAGGACTCAGTTTCATTACCTATGAAATGGGTCAGCTAAGACTAAATTCTGTCTCAGGTATCTTTAAACTCTTGATCATATGAAACAGTCATTTAAAAATGAGTATATAGATTGGTAATCAAGTATTATGCCTTGGACTTTTACTCTGTTACATTTAACAGTTTCTAACATATCTTATCGTTTTGGGGATCTCATGGGATTAAATGTTAAATAGTGTGTTATGAAGAGCTCTTCTCATCTTAGAATAATATCCTTGCCTTTGCATAAGAAAGTAAATTCTATTGTCTAGAAATGAGACAACAGAATCCTCTTTAGGCCATTAATGCAATTGCTCTCCTTACTGTCACTATGTCCATTTTTCTAATTCATTTCAATTCAATTTAGCAAGAATTTATTGATCACTTTCTGCATGCCAAGCTCCAAACCAGGCACTGGAGATTTTTAAAAAATTACTTCACTCAATCAGTCAATAAATATTTAAGAGATTACATTCTATGGGATATGTTTGTACAAACTCTAGAGAAATTAATGTTGGTTTTTATTTTTTATCATATTATCATTCCCTCATCCAAAAAACTCCTTTAGGATCCAATTTATCTTCATGATAAATTCTTTAGCTTATCATTAAAAGCCCTCCTCAATCTTTTTCTAATATCTTCTTTTTTTATTAATCTTAACTTCAACTAATTTCCCATTATAAACCCTTTCCTGACTCTGTGCTGAACAAACTAGGAGCATACCTATCTGCTTGTCCTTGCTGACACTGTTCCCGTGATGATTTTTACATTGTACAACCTTCCTCTTCACGCCATTAGATATAAGCAATGTTCATCAAATCATATGTTGTTGTTTTTTAAAAATCTCTTCTTCTTGGTGCTTGAAGGCTTGCTACTGAGCTGTCTTCAACCTAACATGTCTTACATGCTCAGATCTGTAGGCTTCAATCCTAGAACAGGTCTAAGAAAATGAGCAAACCATTTGACTGATCAGTTGGACTGAAGGTACAGTTTGGCCTTACTATTTTTTCACAGATATTTACACCCAGCTCTTTCACATGCATAGTCTCTTAGTTTTAGAAGAGACAATCCAGTAAAACCAATGGATTGAATCAGTAATTACTTCTATAATCTACCAGAAAAGTGGTTATCTTGTTGCTACTCAAAGACCTTCAGTGATGGGGACCTCATCATCTCTTAAAAAATTCCATTCTAATTCTAATAGTGATAATAATTTTGCTAGTGTTTCCTCATATCAAGAGTGTTCTGCTTAACATACTCCAAATTTACTCCATTCTCTGAACATGCATTTGCTTCTTATCTCAGTATCCTTCTAGCTTAGCTCCAAATGTCCTCTGTATTCAATGATCCTTCATTCTTGGTTTTGAAAACTAGTTATGCTTATCTCCACTCTTATCCTTTTATGGAAGGCAGAACCTCTTGACAAAATCAGAAGATCTGGTGTTTCTTTCTCCCTACCTTCTAGTTATCCTTCTTAGTATTTGGCCATCAGTAATATCTAATTTGTCAGCCATTTAGCATAAAGTAAATTACTTTACTACAATATGAGGTCTTTTTGTGATGCAAACTATATAGAACTTATATATCTAAGATTTCCCAAAATAAGCCTTTTAGCCAAGTGATTGTTTAAGAAGTTTGGTTTCTGTTCATTTCTTTTCTGTTTTAACATACTAGTGTTATTTTATGCCTCCTTCAAGTTCCTCTCAAATTCATTCTTTGCTTATCATCCTTGGGTAAAGGCCAACCTATATACTCTAAGTATCTCCATGATGTCTGGAATTTGCTGCTCTTTCTTCTGTTGTAATTATCTCCATAACCAGAGATCTTCCTGAATTAACTTTTCATTGGTATCCAGTCCACATTAATACACCAAATTATTCTCCTTCTATTGATCTTCTTTAAGTCCCTCTAGGGCTGTGTTGGTGAACCTATGGTACACATGCTGGAGGATGCCAGAGGAGGCTGCTCCTTTCTCCCTCTCCATGCACACCTGAGGACATTTCTCCCACCATCTGCCCCTTTTCCCAGCAGCCCAATTGGAGCACTTCCTCCTTCCCCTATCTGGGCTAAAACAGGAGGCTCACATGCAGCATGAGGGTTGCAATTTGGGCACTCAGTTACTAAAAGGTTTGCCATCACTATTCTAGGACAAATATTTTTCCAATTTTTTCTTTGTAACCTCAGCACCCACCAAATAATACTATATCTTGAACTTAGTGTTTGTTGATAGATCTCTTATTTTTGACAATTTTTGATAAGCAAGATAACTCAATTATTTCTTGTTGATAGGTAATTTTTAGTTCTTATATATTTCTCTTAGAGCATCATAGACTTGCTTCTGTCTGTTTCCTAATTCTTTATTGTCACCAAAACAAAGCTTCATAAGATTGACCCCTTTGAATACGAAATATAAAGGAAAAAATTTTCTTTTATAAAGGACAATAAAGGGTTCACTGAATACCCATAAAATTAAAGACATATAACGTGTATAAGATAAATAGAACAGCTATTGTTATCTCTGTTTTACATATGAGAAACTAAGAGATGTTAAATGACTTGCTAATAGTTACGGCTATTAAGTCAAAGGACTAAGACTCAAACCCAGGTTTTTTCACTCTAGGTCATGGTACTGTTTTCACTATGCTATATTGTCAATGGCTGTTATTGAATATTTTGATCCCCTTTGTATGAATATTGAGCCCTAAAAGCTTTCTTGGAACTGTGAAGAGTGAATCAAACTCTCTTTGTCTATCAATCAGCAACTTTTAAGTTAATCAATCAAAAACTTAAGTACCCCTACTTATTACCTTACCAGTCACTAAGTATGAAAGTTCACAAGTCACTTGCTAGAGTGGGTGACAACTTCAGAGCCCCCAGGACAGTGCTAGGCAAATTGAAAGACAAGGATTGATTCCTGTGAAGACTAGCTCTAAGATTATCACTAAGATAAAGAGACAGAAAGAAGAGTTACTTTTAAGTACTGGTGAGCAAGACTTTGGAGGAGACTCTTTCCCTGGATCCTGTGTCAGCTTGTGGTGGTGAGTGGAGTGATTCTTTCCTTGGTTCTTTGGGTAGGAGATCCTCTCTGCTCCTTGTTACAGTTGGTGGGACATTCCCTTCAGTGTGGGTTCTGGGGAGATTCTTGGTGGTCTTAGCCTCATGTGCACTGAAAGTTCTTGGTGCATTCTTAAGTGTCTCCTGGCTCTTTGAATTCTGGCTTCCTAATTAGGACTTGGGATTCTGGTGAGATTGGCTTTTGGATTTGCATTTGTGGTCTGGAGACATTAGGATTAAACTCAGGGTATTGGTAGCTAAGCAGTACTTTTTGTCTATCTACATTTTTCTACTTTCACTCTTTCCACCTCTTTGTAAATAAAGCTGCTAAAAGTCATTTTGACTTAAACTGTAATATTTTTAAATTGGTGACCACAATATTACTTTAGACTTCTCATATTTACCATAAAACCTAAATTTAAATTCTTATAGAACCAAGTGGCATGATTAAAAGGCTGGATTTAGTGCAGTTGGGTTCGATTCAACAAATTTGCAATAGTGGCAAGGACAGACAATTTATCCAGCCCACTTGGCCCCTGATCTTGGCTCAGGGTTGAACACTACCTCTCTCAGATTAATATGAGTGAACACTAGTTACTCAAAACATTGTTTTGTTTTGCTTTGTTTTATTTTATTATTCAAAAGAAGACACTGTTCTTTTTAGTAATATCAAATAAGATTTTGTTTGATAATTCACACTTCAATTGACTCCAAAGTATATTTAGAGCCCACTCCTTCCACCATTTTCTAGAATGCCATTTTTCTCATAAATTCTATAAATGGGGAAAACTTTAACAAAATGTTTTTAATTTAGTGGCATGCAACTCTTAGAATACATTCATCTTTGCTACTATTACAACCATGACTGCACATGCTCTGGGGACAAAAATGAAAATTCTCCCAACTCAAGTTATTTTGGAATACTTTTGACTTGATGTGATTGTGTACTTGGAGAGACTTAATTGGGATGCTGCTTCAAGTAAAGAATTTAAACTGTTGGATGAAAACAGTGATACAGATTCTAGCTCTGGGAATCAGATTTGACTTCACTGAGTCACTTACTTTAATTGCTATTCTGGTTTTACACAGTCACTTGAAAGATATTATATCGTGTCAGTGGAACATTACAGAAAAAAGGATCAATTGCACTTTTAGATGGCAAAATTGAGAATGAACATTCTGGCCCAAGTAGAGAGATTTTTCTGAGAAAAAAGAACTTATAAAAACATAATTCTACATACAAAAAAAAAGTGCAGGAGCACCAAAATTGACCTTAAAATATCATGAGGCTGTATAATATATAATGTGAATAGCTGAGATTTAGTAGAGCCCAGGTCTAGCCCAGATTCACTTGGCCAAAACACTCAACATCTCTAAGTGACTTAGTTTCTTTATTGGCAAATGAAGAGTTAGAGCCGTTCCCTATAAGATGTATGACTTTTAAAGGATCACTAAGGGCAAGAAGTGTGTGGAAAATAAAAAAGAATATTTTATTTCTATCCTTTGATAAATTATTAGAATATGATTCTTCCAAGACTTAATCTACCACACAAAGAGAGTTCTAAATACCAAACAGGTCCTACATTGTATTTATGATAGTAGAAGAATTAAAATGGCAAATAAAGTATAAGAAGTAGAACTTCATTGATGAGAAGTTAATTTCATTAAAAAAACCCAAGAGAGCTTGTTCTGATAATTTGATTTTTGCTTGTATTTGTTTCTACATATAAGTAAAAATGTATACTCATGTGTAGATATTAATACATATGTATTTGCATAGATGTGCACACATGTGTGTACACAGATGCATAAATATATTTTATCCAAAAAGTGCAGTTTAAAGCTTTAATAGCTTGAAATTGTAGAAGACTTTTGAGATACTTTGTATTCATAGTCTCTGTCTCTCTCTGTCTGTCTTTCTGTTTTTTTATCTTTCTTTCTCTCTGTCTCTCTCACACACATACACATAAAACACAAATACTTATTCATATACACATATATACATGCATACATATATATTACATATATTTAATTTTCAAGTCAATTCACTAAACATAGGAACCTATTATGTTCCATAGTCTAGGAAATGTTTGAGGTTAGATTTGAACCCAGGACCTCTCATCTATAGACCTCTCTCTCAATCCACCAAGTCTGATGAGTGACCCTGGGCAAGTCATTTAGCCCCCATTGCCTAGCCCTTACCTTCTGCCTTGGAATCAATACAAAGTATTGACTCTAAGATGGAAGTAAGGATATATAAAAAAAAAGAGAGAGAGAGAGAGAGACAGTAGTCCAGGTGAAAGGTAGTATGGGCTGTGACTGTGTAGAAGGAAGGAGATGGATGGGGAACTATTGTGGAGATTGAATTTGAATCAAGATGACCAGCAGGGGGAAAGTGGTTGAAGAATGAGTTCAGGGTTCGATTCACAGTCTGTTGTCTAAGGATGCTGGTGCGAGAGGTACATCATTAGAGAGTTCACCACCAAGTGATGAATTAGTTGGGTCAAAGCATCTCACTGAGAGATTATGATGTGCCTGGCAGAAGGATTATCCACAGAGCTTAGACCACCAATCTGTGAAGTATTTAAGTAAGTAACAATAATAATTTCAGGGCTCCCTTGAAGAAATATGAACTTGCCCTAGTTATAAAACCCACAGAATGCATGTTGGCCAGGACCCTGTTCACAGAGTGTCAATCCCCAAAACTCTAGTCAATAAATCTTACAATCTTCCAGCCATCTTGTCTTAGGCTACCTCTGGATCTACTTTGGCAAGGAGCCTCTCCTGGAGTCTTTGGAAATAAAATAAGCATCTGAATACTTGATTAGCTTTTTCATAAAGATGCATCGCAGAAACTGGCAATGAACTTTCATGTTCTTTTCTCCCTACATTGGGCCAGTAGCTTAAATGAAAACTGACTCTTTGTTCTCCCTAACTAAGGATGTGACTTTTCCAATATGGTTGGATTCCTCTAGGATCTTGAGGTAAACTAATGTTTGTCATGATACCCTGCAAAACAAAAGGAATAAACACAACCAGAGCATGTGTCTGTTTGCTAATTATTGTTTGTGTCCCAGCACATAGATACACAGACACAGGCAGATGAGGAGACGTCATGGGGAAAGAGCCTCTCATGGAAAAGGCTGTTGTCTCCTGTGTGGGAGATGGAAAACCATTTGTCCATTCTGGATGTTTCTCCCTTCAGAATTCAGTTCTCTGCTGATTCCTTCTACAGACACAACCTGTGGATGTACCATCTGGATCTCTGGTCATAAAATCATCAAATCTTAATAGTTTTCTCGAGGTCTCTGGACTGGCTACCTTTGTGCACTCTTGGCTTTGGTCAACAGACTTCAGTTTATACTTGGATCTTCACGGGTAAAGCTGTATTGCCCTCTTCTTTCACTCCCAGGCTTGTTTATGCTCTTCCTCTGACCTGTTAGTTGCCGATGATCATTTTTCTAATCAAGAACTGTTGCTATCCATAGCTCCTTTTTCCTGTAGGGGGCATGTACCACACAGTACATGCACACTCATGAATATACACTGTCTCTCTTTCTCAGTACACACACATACACACACACACACACACACACACACACTATAATAAACCTATTAGATGGCAAATTGTACAAAATTGTCAAAGATCTACCTGATGTGTGTGTGTGTGTGTGTGTGTGTGTGTGTATGAATTTGTGTATGTGTATATTTTCCTGAAGGTTGACCAATCACCTCAGTGACTGATGATGGGATGAGGAAAATCTGTGCTTCTGACTATGGATATTTCCCACCTCTGGGAAGGTGCAAGCAAAAGAAATTGTTTGATTTTATTCTGGAAAAATATTCTTAAAATGTTGTTTGGGATGAGAGGGGATCGGGGGTGGGGGTAAGGGAGACGACCCTTACCACTCTTCCACCTATAAGCCAATACACAGAAGTTAAGGGTTTAAAAAAAAGAAAGAAAAGGAAGTTAAGAAAGTTGGGGAGAGGTGGTCAGAATTATGCTTTTATCTAACTTTCTCTAACAATATATGGCAGCAGCTGCTCTTCAGTTTCTGTCTTGGATGAAAGAGGGAAGGAAGGACAGTAACAGCTTAGACTGACATTTAGTGGCTGCTTCAGGGGCACACAATATGTAGGATGGTGGTAAAACCAGAATCTAGGTCACCTTGACTTGAGGTCATCTCCCTACCCACTATGATACACTGCCTCCCAAATATTTTTAAATAATTTCATAGAGGAAACTGTACCTAACACCATTTCCTCTATGACCCCAAATCCCCATCATTTAGAAGACCAGGCTTCTGTGGAACACAGTATGGGAACCAGTGCCCTGAGAGATAAGAAAAGCCTTCAAAAAGAAGGAAATATGAATAATAATAATATGAGCATCACAGCTGGCACTATCTTCTTCTGGTGGGTGACATTCAGGAGAAATAGGATAGGAGATTAATGTTCAAGAAGCCCGTAGGTTTTATTCATCCAAGTTTTACTTCCCCGTTGTCTCATTTAATTCTGCATTTCCTAAAGCACCTATTTCTCCCTTCACAGCTCAGAGATGGTCTGATTGAATTAAGTAGTGTGAAAGATGAAAATTACTTGACTGGTATTTTACCAGTCCATTGGCTATATGTCTGGAAGCTATGCAGTCCAGTAACTTACTTAGCACTCTGGTATTAGAGCTCATGGCTTTGGAAAGTTGGTCTGCATGCAGAGTGTTACCTGAGTCAATCACAATTTCATTAGAGTCACTTTATCATCCATGACTTTCAGCTCAAGACTCATTAAAGATATTATGCTTGGACAGGGTGGAAGGGAAGCTTCTTTACTTGCAGATTGGTAATCTCATTTCTTGCTTCAACTGCGGGCTCCCATCTATGTTATAAATTTCAGTAAGATATTGCAGGGAATAGGTAAGGACTAGAGAAAGAAAAGGAAAGTCTATATGATACCATGGAGCCATGGAACATAAGAGGGATCAGCATCATGAAAGGCCATTCTGGCTATGAGACGCTGGATTGATTCTGGAGGCAAGAGGGAGTTCATTTCATGATTAAATAGATTAAACCAGGCATTTGGGCTCAGACAGACAAACTAGAGATTGAGATTCTCACAGCAGCCTCAGGCGGGCTCACTACTCTATCATTCTAAGGCAGATGAAAATTCCTGCTATTTTTATAGTCTTCCAGAATCTTTTCACGCTTCTCAGAGTAACCCACTCAGAATTTAAAGAACTAGGACTGTTAGTACTTTTTTCCCAATTAAATTTTCACACCCAGTTTTCTTCTATTAAACATTATACAAGTAAAATATACTTTACACAAATTTTGGCCTTCTGGATCCACTCATATATTTAGATTTGTGTCTATGTGAATACATTGATAGGCATGTATAATATATGTGGCATGTAGTTTATATATGTGTATATATATAATATGTGTTACATATACACATTTATATGTAAGCATGTAGGTACATAAATAGTAAATATCTATATTTCTATTTGCCTATCTTTATATAAACGTGTGTATAAACAACAACCTTTATGGAGCACCTGAGGGCTTGGGTCCCCAGAAAGGCTCTCTCAGATTCAAAGAGCTTTGTTAATACACTTCTATAGTTATAAACCCTAATTTATATGTTCCCTTTTATTAGTCATTAATTTTATAGTGAATGTAAAGAATAGTCATGAATGAAATAGCATAGTTTGAAAAGAAGCAAGAGAGTATTTTTCCCTTAAAACTTGGTTATATAGTATTCAACAAAAATCTTAGCATAGCCTTAACCTATCATTTATTTATTTAACTAATTTCTAATTTTTTTAATTTTATTTTTTTTAATATTTTCCCAAGTTTACATGCTTTATTTTCTTTCCCTCCCCATTTCCCTTCCCCATTCCCAGAGCCAATAAGCAATTCCACTGGGTTATACAAATGTTATCATTTGATACCTAGTTCCACATTCTTCATTTTTACCATAAAGCCGAAACCCCAAATCATAGATCCATATAAACAAGTGATAAGTGATAAATCATAAGTTTTTCTTCTGTGTTTCTTCTTCCATAGTTCTTTCTCTCATTGTGGATAGCATTCTTTCTCATTAAGTCCTTCAGGAATGTCCTGGATTACCATATTGTTACTATTTGTGTATTAATTAAACTATTAAAGTGTAAAATTACAATAAGGTTTTTGGGAAGCCTTTATTTGTAGGAGAATATGCCCTGTGTTAATTGGAAAAATACTATGTTACTTTTTTCTTATTCAGTTATTTCATTAAGAGATTACTCTTTAAATCAATTTTTCTTCCCCTTTCTAATGCCATTTGGCCTTTGTACTTGGTGGATCTAATGAACCTGGTAGAAAACATTAATGTAGAAAACTTGTTAGCTTCCAGAAAGAAGCCAAAGGGAATGAATCATACATTTCTTCAGAAGGATATTGCTCAGATTCAAGAGAAGGCAGTTTCTTTCACACATAAGGAAGTCTAAAAATCCTACAGTTTCTTTGTGAAAAGCCACAGACTCCCTGATTCCTATCCCACCTCGTCTGAGCATCCCCAAATCAACTAGGTTATTTTTAACGATAACTTTATGGCTCAGACTGGAAGTGACTTAGGCAGTAGGTTTTGGTTTCAGGAGAGAGAATTTGTGCATGGTGACTCTGTGTGTGTGTGTGTGTGTGTGTGTGTGTGTGTGTGTGTGTGTGTGTGTGTGTGATGTTAGGATCTATCTTCCAATTTCACTTGAGGACTACTCTTTATCCCTATGCTTTCTTGCACCAAAAACTAAGATTTCTTGGCTTCCCATATACATCTGTCTTCCAATGTTTTAGAATTTGGTTCTTAAGTCATCTAGACTAGTGATGAACATGGAGGGGGATTACCCTGGAAAATTACTCCTTCGTTCAAATATGAAAATAGACAACAAGATAGGTTGAGATATTTTGCTACCCTAGGAATAAGATTCCACTTAGGTTCTGTCATAGAACTCAATTTTCTTTTTGTTGGTAGTCACCTCTTCATTCTGTTTCTCCTGTTTTCTTATGCTGCCATTAAAAAAGAAAAGTTTATTCTCCATTTTTCAAAGGTATTTTTGGCAAATACTACCTCTTCTTTCCTTTGGGTCTGTCCCCCATCCGATTTTGATGCCCCTTAATGAGAACTGTTCTCCCCTTAACTCCTCTGTAGCTCTATGAACTGCCCATATTAGCAGAAGTTGTAGGCTCTTATGTCTTTGGGTCCCTCTAGCTTTTGCTGACAAATTCTGGAAAAAGTGCTTCTGCTGTCTCAGCATAAGGACAACTATCAGATTCTGATGAGTTCAGGACATCCTATATCAAGGATATAACCACTATTCTACCTGCCTGCCCCACAGAGTTTCCAGAGGTCATGTAGACTACATATGTGACCCAAGGAAGAGGCAAAACTGATAGAGCAACTCCTCACCTTCTTGAGTACAAATTCCCCATTCAAGCACATGGCCAGATTTCCAGTGAACAGAAGCATCTGGTGAGTGACCAGCTGTTGTTCAATCACCATCACCATAGATCACCACAATGACCACATAGATGAAGATGTAGAAGTATTGTGTCTATTAATGGACCCAGAATACTTCCCATATACACAGTTTTCTCTATATCAAAAACTCACACTTAAAACACAGAAGGATTCATGGGTAGCAAAAAAAAAAAGCATCTATGGACCAACCCTTCCCCTGACAAACAAAGTTGTTGTTAAAAACATGGATGGATCAGCTGAAGTTGCTCATGAAGATATAGTAGTCATTTCTTCATTTCTTCATCTTTAAGAGAACAGACAAAGATAATGGTCTGCATCAAACCTTTGAAATACCAGGAGGTGTTTGATACCAATCTTTTCATTGGAGACCCTGTGTTTGAGATGAGCCTCAGTACAGTGTTTCCACTGCTGAAAAACTTCTGTTTAACCAAACCACCATGATGAAAATGATCAGCTGCCCAGTGGTACAGGCTTCATCATGAAAAGAAAAGTGGAGAGACCTCATTTGTCCCAAGTCAACCTGAAATATCTTGTAGATCCTTTCAAGGACTAACACTTTCCCCTACTCATCCCATTTGGAGTTCTGCAGTTGGCCAGTGTTCTCAAGGTTGGTGTCAAGGCTAGAAGTAAAGCTGGCAGAAAACGTCACGTGGTTGTTATTCATTGTTCAGAAAAACAGAACTACTACTTTCTACAAAGGGCTTCATGAGTAGAGGCGGAAGGGTTAAAAAAAAGGATCAGAATCATAATCAAAATTACTGTCCCTGCTCACATCATCAGCAGATAGCTATTAGAAGCCATCCTCTTCCCAACACTCTGGTCTTAACTCTCTGTCCCATCCAGTGACAATTTTGGCTTATCCCCAAAATTGATAGTAGATAAGATTCCTGAGTCACTTCAGAAAGAGTAGACACCTGGGATGGGGCCATTTGTCCCAAGGCTTAGGATAACTTTTCCTCATCTTTTAATTAGGAGCTTATGTGGATGGTATGTTGGAAACTCTGGACCACCACCTAGATGTCCTAATTCTTAAGAATCAGAGGATACTTAGTTCCAGGCAAGAGAGCTGATGAGTCTCTCCAGGACCTTGAGTGTGATAGTTTCATGTCCTTGGATCCTAACTTTCATGGGTGATATAAATCAGGGCCTCTTCATCTTGCCTTTGGGTAGAGCAAGGATGAGAGTGGTCCTCAGAGGTTTATGCTTTTCTATGTACAAGCACAAATAACCTAGGTGATGCTCTTCAAGGTCTTATAACACTCTTGGGGGGTAGACACAGACATTGTTCTTAGAGTTAATGATTTCCTTATTTAGTTTTGAGGGAGGGCCACTGCTGCCACTGGGATTGAAGGTCAGGACATCAAATGCTTTTGAGGTGTCTCCTCAAAAGTGTTGCCCCAGAAACCTTGCCATGGGAATATTTCCATTATCCATGAATCATGTGCCAAGTAAAAGATCAATTTTAGATGGATGTTAATTGTCACAAGGAACTTGTTGAGATAGAAGATGGCCTCTGAATTTATATACTTTATATACATACCAAGGCATATTGCTTTTCCTAGGGCCCTGGGCATGCACTGGACTAAATTCTTCTCTTGCTCTCAGCTCTGAACATGGCCTCTTGCTGTAAAGATACGATGGGGTCAGACAGGGAGAAGACCAGAGCCTGGGGAGTGGCAGCCTGCCTTCTACCTCCAGCCTAAACTCATTTTTAAGTCAATTATTTAAATTAATTTTTGAAATTAAGTTTAAGTTTAAAACTTCACTAAAGCTTTGATGTTCTCTCTAAATGATAGCAGTAAGAAGGAAGAATCTTAGTGATCACCTCAGGAAGGGTACCTACACAGATGATGCTAGGACATACATGTGGTGGAACACTTGCAGAGGGAGTGCTGATAGTCAGGGTTCATGCTCTCTATAGCATCCATGTAAGGAGAACTTGGAACCAGTTTGGGGGACAAAAAGAGATCCATGCTCACCAGATCTAGAACTAGCAGCAGGGTTATCAATGTGTATTTTTCTTCCTATTGCGACACCTACATTCTTTTGTTATTATTCAGTCATTTTTCTGTTCAAGTGCCCCTCTGCAAATGCCCTTTGTCTGACTGCTTGGTTTCTACTTCCCCTTGTAGACAGATAATTTGGGGATAGATTCTGATAGAGAAGACATCTGGTTCTTGCAACCCAGTATCACAAGATGGAATATCAGCAAGGAGTCAAGGGAAATCAGGACTCTAGATCAATGAAGTTATTAGGGTTTTACAACTAAGCAAGGAGCTGCCCCAGAAGTGGAATGGGAAAAGGAACTATAGGAAGGAGTAGAGGGCCAGTGAAGACTACTCATTTGTATCAGCCTCTTCTTCCTGAGCTGTAAAAAGATATTTGAAGGCTCAACACTCTCTGTCTTTAGAATGAGATAGGGAGGATTCCTTTTCTAATTAGAGTGATATGTATTTTTTTCAGTTCAAAGTAATCTAATTTGGAGTTGGCCCATATTTGAGGTTTATGTTTATTATGATTGGGAAACCTTGACTTATAGGATTTATTACAATTCTAAGGAGAGTAAGTCCACTCAGAGCAGAAGGAAGAGGACTAAGTCAGCTAGAGAGGCAGAAGGAAAGAAAACTATGACCAAAGAGGAGAATTTCACAGGTTTAAATTATGGAGGCTGAACAGTTTTAAATGCTATTTGACCAGTTATGGTGAAGCAGAAGTGATGGAGATCTTGGGAACTGCAAAGATTCCCAAACTAAGAGGCCAGGATGCCAAAAATGCTATCAGCACTGAGCCCAGGCCTCTAATTGATGAAAATTTTTCTTTAACTAGCCCAAACCAGACCCACTATTTTGAAAGTCTCTTAGATGTTTGTCCCATGTCTTTTACTCCCCACCTAAGTCTACAAATACTCTCATTAGTAAAAGTTCTCCATAAGTAGCCTAACCTAAACAGACCACTTGCTTTTCTACAGCCATCTTTATGCTCTGCCTTCATCTAATTACCTTTCTGAGGACTTTCCTTCTCCACAATTCTAACTTTGGGAAGAGTAATCAGATCAACAGTACAATTCCTGGAAAATTCATGACTATTCCCTATGGTTCCATATAGTCAACAAGCATTATTATGCATTTTGCTAAGTATAGAAACACAATGAAAGGTAGTAACTAACCCTGCGGGGGGTGGCATGCATGCCCACAGAGAGGTCTCTGCATGACATCCTTGGCATGCATTCCATAGGTTTGCCATCACAGGTCTAGACTAAAAAAAATTTCCCAACTCCTTGCATTAACTTTCCTCCTATGTATTAACAGTTAAGGACATAAAAATCTTTCCTAAGAAACATGGTCAAAGGGTTCCCCCTGGCTGCAAATCCAGCACTTAAATGCCAGACATATATAACCCATATCTTAATAACATTTTCTCAATTTCATCAGATCATTGAGCATAGAGGAAATGCTCTGATATTTAAAGAAAAATTATACTTTTGAACTGGAAGACAAAGAACTGTTTGGTCTAAAATTGTGGTCAACCTATAGAGAATTAAAAGAACAATAATAGTGTATATATATATATGCATATATATATATATATATATAGCTTTTTTTTTGCACATTCTGTCTTACCTTTTCTAATTCTTATTTAATATATGGCTTTTCTGGGGAATAAAGATAAAAGGTGAAGGAAATTTTCATTCTTTTAAAAATCAGTTAGAGCCCATATTGAAATAACCTCTAATTTTCAGCAGCTCTTTTAGGACAAATCACTCCATTTCAGATGCTCAAGATATATGAGCCCTAATCCACTTCAGAACTCATTCTACCATCTTTTTCAGCATTTCTAATTCATTAATAGAATTTCTAACTGATCAGTTCATCTAACTCATCAACAAGTTTCCAAGTCCTAGAAAATTCTTCGGAGTTTTATTGCTTTTTTATGTGTATTTTTCTTTTTTACAAAGCACATGAGGGACTGATTTAATATTAAGCTTAGAGGAATGTCTGATTGGTCCATTCTTAAATAGCCTAAAATACTCCCCAATTCCTTTCTAAAAGAATCATAGACTTAGAGTTTGAAGAGATTTTAGAAATCAGCTAACCCATTCCCCTCATTTTATAGAAGGTAAAACTGAGACCTAGAGAAATTCAATAACTTGCCCAAGGTCAGAGTAATAAATGTCAAATCTGAGATTTGAACCCATTGCTCTTTCCATGACTCCAAATTGCTTCATTCAAAGAAATTAGTTGAACAAAGATGGTGCCTTTGTTCAAAAGTCAAACTTCTCTAGGAAATCTAGGTACTTGACTATATGGCAAATCACCACCAGCCTCATAGCTTCAAGGACCCCTGGAGCAGCTAGATATAATCTTCCTGGGGATCATAAATAACGTTGCTAAAAACCAAACCAAGGCACTCCAGCATATCTTTTCTCTAGGGATCAATGAAGAATAAATAGTAACAGTCTCTGTTACTTTTGTTCTCTATGAAATACATTAGCTTCTTATTTGTCCCCTATGCTGAAAAGGATGATTTAAGGGTATGTTTTAACCTTCCTGACAGATGGTAGCAATTTTTAAATTAAATTGGTTTGATGGAGGTGTTGTATCTTTTGTGACAGCCTTAATTTGATGTTTCTTGGTGTACCATTAGTCCATTCCTCTTGTGAATGTGTACACACACACACACACACACACACACACACACACACACACACACACACACACATTCTGTATTTGCAGATCTTCTGCTGGGAGATGAAGGGTGACACAGTCTGCTTATATAAGGCAAAGGAAAAAAAAACTTTGGTGAACTAGATGTCAATACATATCACTTGGACCACTCACATTTTTAAGTTAGGCTTATAGAAAGAATGCTGAATTTAGAGATAAAGGATTTAATTAGTTTAAATCTTCCACTTGCTTCATGAATGATGTTGGGCAAATGACTCCATCTCTGTGTGACTCATTTTTCTTATATGTAAAATGCAGGGCTTGGGGTAGATGGTCTGCCAGTGCCCTTCCAGCTCTAAATTGATGATCTCATGACAAGTCAAAATACAGGATAAATGGAAGCAATTTTCTTCCCACTGTTCTTCTAAATGTGATATAATGTGATGTTCAACTATTTTAGTTATGTCTGACTCTTGGTGACCTCATTTTGGAGTTTTCTGCTTTAAGATTCTGAAGACAAAGGATACATTTCCTTCTTCAATTCATTTTACAGATAAGGAAACTGAGGCAATAAGTTAAGAGATTTTCCCCAAGATCATACAGCTAGTATCAGAGAACAGACTTGAACTCAGGAAGATGAGTCTTCCTGCCTCCAGGCTCAGATGCTATCTCTTTTGTATATATAAAAAAGAAGGCAATAGTGGAAAGGTTGTATCCTAATTTTGTCTCCTATCTATGAAGACAACACAGCTCTACATATTCCTCTACAACTGTTCTAGCTATGGTGAATTGGGTTTATTTTTTTCTGAATGTAGTGAGATAAACTTGAAAGATCTCTAATCAACTTGTCCCAAGGTATGTGATTCAGTAGAAAGAGCACCAGTCCTGGAGTAAGGAAGACCTGAGTTCAAATCTTGCCTTTGATACTTATTAGTTGTATGACCCTTGCAAGTTACTTAGCCTCTTTTTGCCTCAGTTTGATCATCTGTAAAATAGGGAAAATAATAGCACCTAGCTAGAGAATTATTGTAATGATCAAATGAGATATTTGTAAAATGCTTAGCACAGTGCTTCATATGTAGTAGGTATGACAGACATGCTAATTATTATTATAATTATGCAGCCCTTTTTTTCCTTTAAGGTAAATATTTAATCAGATTAACAATTGTGTGTGTGTGTGTGTGTGTGTGTGTGTGTGTGTGAAGACAAACCAGAAAGAGAAATTGGAATTACATTTAGAATGAAAATAAAATCCCTCAGGGAGTTAAAAAAATCAAGCACAAGATAGAGAGGTCTGGCTTAGAAGTAGTCTGCTTGAAAAATATATTATGGTTTTTAGTAAATTATGAACTTATTCTGAATCAAGAGTGTAACACATGCTCCAAAACAGCTAATGGAGTCTAAGGCTGCATTGAGAGGTATAGTGACCAGCACTATAGAGGTGAGATTTCCTCTGCTCTAGCTTGGTCAGACCACATTGACAGTATTGTGCTCAGGGTTGGGTTCTACATTTTAAGAAGAAAATTGATGACGTGTGGAAATTGGCAACCACTGGTAATGAAGGACCTTAAATTCCTGCCACCAAAGGATTGTTTGAAGGAACAAGGGATTTTCATCTAAGGAAGAGAAAGCCTGGGCAGGCCATTCAGATGCTCAATATTATTCAACATGCTAAAAATATGTAAAAGACTCTCAGTGGAAGGATCACATTTTTTTTTCTGCTTGGCCTCAGAGAATAGAACAGAGAACAATAGATGGAAGCTACAGGGAAGCAGATTTAAGTTCCCATTAGAACTGTCCCAATATGGAGTGGGCTGCCTCCAGAAGTTGTGGGTTCCTCATTAGAGGTCTTCTAGTGATGTCTTGATGGCCATACTTTATATTATCGAGGACATTCTTGATATGGTATTGGCTAGATGAGTAAGTCTATGGTTTCTCTTTCAAAATTATGAGGTTCAGATTCAGAGACTGGGACCACTGATTTCCCCTCCCCCAGCCTGATAGTTCTCTTATTAGTCAAAATCACTAATAAATTCCCAAAATTAAAAAAGTGCTCAGAGTTGAAAAGAAAAAATAATACACACACACACACACACACACACACACACACATACACACACAGCCTGCTTTGCAAAGATGACCTCAGAATGCCATAATGTCAGAATTAGGAGGAACCTCAAAGATTATCTAGTACAGCATTGATAAGGATGTAGAACTTATGCAGAACCTGCAGGCACTCTGGAAGATGCTCTGTTCCCCCTCTTCCCAGCACTGAGGACATTTTTTGATGCTTGGCCCCTCTGTTCAGCTGCCCAAAGCAAGCACTTCTTCCCTCAGAACAATATGGCAACGTAGGGAGCTCACAGACACTTGAATTTTCCTTCCCGGAACTCAAACTTGGAAAAGGTTTGTTAACCCTGATCTAGTACAAATCAGTTTCTAAACAGGAATCCTCTAGAAAATACTCTTAATAAGTAGCCATCCAACCTCTTCATTAATAATATTTGTTTTTAGCAACTCTGAGGTAGATTGGCCAATATGGCCGTGAAGGAAAATAATACATGTTGGAGGGGATGTGGCAAAATTGGGACATTAATGCACTGCTAGTGGAGTTGTGAATTAATCCAACCATTCTGGAAGGCAATTTGGAGTTATGCTCATAGGGCGTTAAAAGACTGACTGCCCTTTGATCCAGCTATACCACTGCTGGGTTTGTACCCCAAAGAGATAATAAGGAAAAAGACTTGCACAAAAATATTTATAGCTATGCTCTTTGTGGTTGCAAAAAATTGGAAAATGAGGGGATGCCCTTTAATAGGTAATAGCTGAACAAATTGTGGTATTTGAGGGTGATGGAATATTATTGTGCTGAAAGGAATAATGAACTGGAGGAATTCCATGTGAACTGGAATTACCTCCAGGAATTGATGCAGAGTGAAAGGAGCAAAACCAGGAGAACCTTATACACAGAGACTGATACACTGTGGTATAATTGAACATAATGAACTTCTCTACTAACAGCAATGCAAGGATCCAGGACAATCCAGAGGAACTTATAAGAAAGAACTCTATCCACATCCAGAGAAAGAACTGTGGGAGCAGAAATGCAGAAGAAAAACATATGATTGATCACATAGTTCAAAAGGTATATGATTGGGGTTTTGGCATTAAAAGATCACTCCACTGCAAATATGAGTAACATAGCCATGGAACTGCTTGTCAGCTCTGGGAGTGGGGAAGGAAAGGAGGAAATCATGAATCATGTAACCAAGAAAAAATGTTCTAAATTAAAAAAAAAAAGAAAAAAGTTTTGTTTTTAATTTATTAAATGCTTTGTCAATGTTGTTTTTAATGACATAATATTTGATATTATAAGAAACTCCCTAAAATTTGCCACTCTCTACAAAACAACCTTCTCTTTTGCCTTTATATTTCCTCATACACTCTAAAGAATGAAATTCACTGTAGCTTAAGGCTTGTCCTAGAAGACTCAGTTCTTTCAAGCCTTAATGAGAAAGTAGGCTGAAAAAATAAATGTGATGGCAAATGTCCACTAAGCTTGAAATTTAATTAAGCCTCTGAAACTTATACTTTATATTGGAGAAAAATTTAAACAGTGAGACTGCTTCTTGTGGCCTGAGGGGCTAAGGGGATGAGGAAAATGGCTTTTGATAATATCATAGAGAGGTGAATCTTTGTTTATCATTAATACCTCCTGGCCACTTTAAACTTCAGTGATTTATGTTCACAAAAGACTGACCAATTGAAAGCTTTTTTGATAAAGAAATATCATCAAAATATCCACAAGGTGGCACTATGTCCACACAATTTTCCACTGTCTTTTTTCTTTAGAAAAAATATTTAATAGGGAAAATGATATTTAGGATTTCCTATTTCCAATGTATTTGATTGTATAGTTCCCATTCAAAATTTCAATTGTATTTATCAGAAATCCTTTAAGATAGCCCCAAATATGCTTGGAGTACAGAAAAAATTGTACATATTGCCATCTTTAGGGGATGTTAGAAGTTATCTCATTCTAAACCTTTTGTTTGTTTTGTTTTGTTTATATAGATCAGTGGTTCCCAGACTTTTTTGGCCTACCGCCCCCTTTCCAGAAAAAATATTACTTAGCCCCCCTGGAAATTATGAAACTATTTATTGAACTCAGAATATAATGTAATACAAAAAAAGTGAGGCCATCACTGCCTCCCTGGATAGCTGCAGCACCCACCAGGGGACAGTGGCGCCCACTTTGGGAATCACTGATATAGATGAAGAAACTGAAACCAAAACAACTGAATTGACTTGCCCAGAGTCATACAGGACAGCTGTGGTATAGCTGGGTATTTAATCAAGGCCATAGAAATTATAGCTGAGAGAATCTCTATTCTCATGTAATTCAACAGTTTCATTTTATAAATAAAGAAAATGAAACCAGAGAGGAAAAGGCACTTGCCAATATGACACAAAATAGGAAACATCAAAGGTTAGATTTCAACCTAGACCCTCCAAAGCCAACACTCCTTTTATTGCACTAGGCTGCTTCAAATGGGAATAGATGCTTTAATGTCATTTTTTGGTTGAAATGTCACCTACTTGACTGAACTGTACTGTGAATACAAATGTTTTTGCAAGTCTCTATGTCTACCATCATATTTCCTTTTAATTACATTTTCTTGATTTTTACATAATGAGGTTCAAGTGGAAATAAATAGAACATCTATTAAACAGAAGGCAAGAGAAATTATTGAATAACAATTATCTCACTGGAAGCCGGTTTCCTGCCCATCTAACCCATCTTAGAACCTCAGATAGATGCTATAAGGAATGCTGAACTGCTTGTTTTCTATAATAACTGGAAAGATTTACACGAACTGATTCAGAATGAAATGAGCAGAACCAGGAGAACACTGTATACAGAGACTGAAACACTGTGGGACAATCAAATGTGACTGACTTTGCCACTAACAGCAATGCAATGATCTAGGACAATTCTAAGGGACTCATGAGAAAGAATGCTATCCACAGCTAGAGAAAGAACTGTTTGAGTAGAAATCCAGAAGAAAACATATGATTTATCACTTGTTTACATGGGTATATGATTTGAGTTTTAAAAGATTACAAAAATGAATAATATGGAAATAGGATTTGAGTGATAATATATATATAACCCAGTGAAATTGCTTATCAACTCCAGGAGGGAGGAGGGCAGAGAGGAGGGAGACAATAAGAATCATGTAACCATAGAAAAAAATTAAAAATAAAGTTTTAAAATTATTTTTAAAAAGAATCTCAGACAGGGTTAGAAAGTCATTTTGACTGAGGGACTATCATGAAAACAGAGCGAAGTAGCAAAATTATTATTTGGTTCAGAGAATATTCAGAGGAAACTGACCAAGAAGACTGAAGGAAATTAAAATTAACAGCAACAATAAGTGCTTTAAGGTTTGCAAAGAGTTTTTCAACTCTGGTCTCATTTGATCCTCTCACCAACCCTGGGAAATAGGTGCTATTATTATAGGTGCTGTTTTAAAGATGAAAAAACTGAGGTAGAAAGAGGCAAAGTAGTTTACCTTCACATTCAGTGAAGTATGACTTGAGGCTGGAGTTGAATTCAGGACTTTGCTCATTCCAGGTCTAAGCACTCTATCCATTGTGATATTTAACTATTTCACTCTACCTCAGGTGAAGATTGCAAGTAGGAGTTGAATAAACTGGGAATGTGTAGTCTGGAGAAGAGGAAAAAACATGAGGGCTGCCTTCAAGAACTTGAAGGATATAATAAATAATTAGTTTAATGTTTAATTAAGGAGAAATATTCCACTTGACATCAGAGAACAGAACTAGGAACAAGGTGTGTATGGAAGTGGGAGAGGCAGATGCCGATTTGAGGAAAGGAAGAACTTTATAACCACTGGAGCTCTCCAGAAGTGGGGGAGATTAGGGTAAACTCTCACTGGGAATTTTCAAGCAGAAATTGTACCATCACCTTTCTAGGTCACTTCTAAGCCACTGAAGAGGTAATCTTTCATCCTGTACCAATTGATTGCAATGGTCTCTGAGATCCCTTCCCATTCAGTGAGCCCATGATTATGAACTAATTCACATTCAGGTGGTAATAGTTTATAGAGGTTGACTTCTCTGGCCAATTTTTACAATTTATAAGAAGCACAAGAAAGACCATTGAGACAGAATCAACCTTAGAGTCACAGAGAGAGAGAGAGAGAGAGAGAGAGAGAGAGACAGACAGACAGACAGACAGACAGACAGACAGACAGACAGACACAGAGAGACAGAGAGAGACAGAGAGAGAGAGAAAAAGAGAAAGAGACAGAGAGACAGAGAGACAGACAGAGAGAGACAGAGAGAGAGAGAGAAAGAGAGAGAGAGAGAGAAAGAGAGAGACAGAGACAGAGACAGAGAGAGAGACAAGAGACAGAGAGAGAGAGATGAGGTGAGGTGGGGAAGAGGTGAATCTTTAGTGGTAGAATAGTTTGAAGTAGAGTGGCAGACTCCTTTTTTTCTCCTGACCTGGGAACATTCTATTCTAATAACACACAATGATGGTGGCTTTCTACTCTACCTATTCAAGAGATCTCTGTGGACCATTTACCTTTGTAACGTTTCCTTTCCCTGACCTCATTTTAGCTCTCACTAGCTACCTCTTAAACATATGCTAGCATTCCTTAAGAAACTGGGTTAGCAAGTGTGACTTAAGCAATGCAAGTCCTATTCTAGAAATCCTGTAGGGAAAATTCACTTCTGCTCTAGTCTTCAAAATTAAGATTTCCAGAATGACCAAGAGATCCCAAGTGCAAATGCAAAGAAACCTAAATTACATATATATACACATACATACATATACATACACATATCTATATCTATAGATATATTTTCACATATCTATAGGCATATGTTTAGATATCTTAACAATAGATAAATATTGATAGATGTTTATATAGATATAAATCTATCTCTGTACCTAGTAAAGCATTTTCAACAGTGCTTGGCACATAATAGGCACCATATAAATTTTAGCTATTATTATTAGTAGTAGAGAATATATATGTGTATATAGGTATATATAAACATATGTCTATATCCATCTATTTGGTAAAGAGACGGGGATTGGAAAATTCCATGTTGACTCACAAATTATATTCTATTTAGCTTTTCTCCTTTTCCCTAAGCCCAGGATTTTTGCTCTTTGATGGTCTTTTGTTTAAGGAATTAAATCTAAAATATTTGCCCTATAAAAAGGTAATATTAAGTAATAATAAGATTAAGCTATTCATATTTTCCAACAGCATGAGCATGTTTCATTCATTAGTCCTAGGAGGGAAGTAGATAATAGATTGACTTCTACTGATTGATCAATCCACTGAAAAGGGAACAAGAATTACCTTGATGCTGGATGGCCATGTATTATCAGCTTTTGAGATCTTTGCTGTTAAAAATAATGTTAAGAGGGGGCAGCTGGGTAGCTCAGTGGAGTGAGAGTCAGGCCTACAGACAGGAGGTCCTAGGTTCAAACCCGGCCTCAGACACTTCCCAGCTGTGTGACCCTGGGCAAGTCCCTTGACCCCCATTGCCCACCCTTACCACTCTTCTACCTATGAGACAATGCACCGAAATTAAGGGTAAAAAAAAATAATGTTAAGAAATGTTTTCAATGGACAGCTAAACTTAACAGTGTGATGATTTAGTTTCATTAGAAGACAAGCAAATGAAAAAGTAGCCCATTCATTCAGTAAGCCCTTCTATTTTCCAGGACTTTCCTCAAGAGTTTATTTTATGTTAATGTGTTGACCTTTAATTTAGGGCATTTGTTTTCTATTTAATCATTTAGGAATGGTTTTGGACCAGGAATGCATTTTAAAATAATCTCAGAGAGAGATTACTGTACTTTTTTATGTTAGTCAATGTGATCCACAAGGTTAATTCTATGATTCAGATACAAAATAAAACCCAAATTTGAATTTAGGCAAGGTTAATCTATTCAAACTAAGATATGATAAACAGCAGAGTGTGTTGTCCCCAGATGTCACTCCCTCTATAAAAGGACATTGTGGATATTTTCTTGGAGGTCCAAGCTGCTAAACCAATGATTCCACAAGGTTAACACCTCTGGAAAGTGAATGATTTATATCAGTACTTGTTCATGGATTGAGGTTTCACAGTTGACCACCACACTATGTTAGAAAAATCTTAAGGACCAAGAGTATAAACATGGAACAGAATAGAAATAATCTTGAACAAATGAAGATAAATCTATTAGTAGCTCCTTGATTAGTGGCTTTAAACTGTGGTCTCAGCTGCATTGCCTTGGGGGAATAAGGAATACAACTGCCTCTGCCACAGGTAGGTAGGTAGCCTTTGTCTCAGCCATTATTAGGAAAGCATCTGGCATTGCTGATTTCATGGGCATTTGGAAAACATTATTTAGGAATGGAAGTGGTGAGACTCTACAAGTAAGATGCTATGTTATGCTTTGTAGGGCCTTCAGCCACAGAAAGTTCTGCCCCTAGAGTGTTTCTGAAACATCTTATTAGTTCATTCCACTTTGGGATAGCTCTAAACATTAAGAAATGTTTCTTTACATCAAGATTTAATTAACATTTCAGTGAAATCTAACAAATGCTTCTAATTCTTTTTTGTGGGGCTAAGTAGAACATTTCAAATTCCTCTACCACCTGAAAATTCTTTAGACATTCGATGGCATCTATCATGTCATCTCTTTGGTTTTAATTTACCTGATCATCTAAGAGGTATGCCCTAAACCTCAATAATTATAAATACTTAACTTCCTCAATTGAATCAATTAGCAGTATGAACTAGAGGTAAATGAAGATTAGACACTACTATCTAATCCATCACTCAAAGACCAAGTAAGAAACAATATTTTTAAAAATCCTTAACCTTCTATCTTAGAATCATTACTAAATAGCAGTTCCAAGACAGAAAAGTGGTAAGGAACTTGCCCAGGATTACAAAGTGAGGAAGTGTCTGAGATCATATTTGAACCCAGGACCTCCCATTCCAGATCTAGCACTCTATTCACTGAGACATCTTGCTTCTCCAAGAAAAGGAATAAAAAGTCTGAAGACCATTGGATGAAGTGAAATGATGTCACATAGGAAGTGTGATGGTATTAGCTGAGAAGACTCATCTATTGCCTCTTGAGTATGTATAAAAGAGCCAATTGCTTTAGAACTCAAGAATGCCAGCCACTGCCACATAAAAATAAGTGATTTTTCCATCAAGCCCCTGAGAAGCAATCATTTGAAGCAAGGAGAAATGCCTTGGCCATGACTCAGGCTTAAACTTCATCTCCTGGTTCTCCCTTTCCTCCAGCCCCCACTTTCCTTTTTTTTCTGGAAAAAAGACTTATGAACTTCAGAGGGCCTGATGATTTAGACTTTAGATAGCATTTATAATCATACTGTTAATGCATACATTATATATTGTGATTATCTACAAATATATACCTTTGGCAATCAAAATCTGGTATGAATTCCCAACTGGTTACATGCTATGAATCTTTACTACGACTAATGAGCCCTCATGAAAGCTTCTGACAATAGAAAGAACTCTGTATTTCAAAAACTGCATTTCAAATCAGAGGACCAGGGTTCAAATCCATTTAAAACTTACCTGGCACTGGGCCAAACACTTAAGATCTCTTGGCCTCAGTTTCCTCATATGTAAAATAAAGGGGCTGCACTAAAGCACCTTTAAAGTTTTTTTAAGTTATTTTTCTAGGAACTCATGATATGAATTGGTGATGATAAATCTGTCTCTGTCTCTCTCTCTCTCTCTGTCTCTGTCTCTCTCCCCTCCCGTCCTGTCCTGTCCTGTCCTGTCCTGTCCTGTCCTCTCCACTACTCTCCTCTCTTCTCCTCTCCTCTCTTCTCCTGTCCTCTCCTCTCCTGTCCTGTCCTGTCCTCTCTTCTTCTCTTCTTTTTTCTTCTCTCTCTCTCTCTCTCTCTCTCCTGTGTTCTAGAAGCAGTTTATGTATATTTGTGTTTTCAAGTAGCTCATAATGTGTTTATGTTCTCATTATTCCAAAGAAGCATGAGGTAACTAACTTCAGGGGTTTGATATTTGAGTGGAACATTTTTTTTCACATGTGATTAGATTTTCAACTTAGTTGCCAGCACTGACTTGTTGAGGTTGCTGAGGAAGGAAAAAATTCTCTGTAATCTCATCTAAAGGCTCTTCTCCTCCATTTATTTTATTTCTCTTTCTCCTCCATCTAGGTCAGGGCTCTTTATAAGGTATCCAAAGACTATTGTCTATGAACTTAGTTGGGGAAAAAAATCTTTATTTTCTCTAACCTTTAACTGAAATTTAGCATGTCCTTCAATTATTTTACAAACATTATCCTGAGAAGGGATCCAGCAGCCTTATAGGACTGCCAAAAAAAGATTCATGACATAATAAAATATGTTAAAAAACTACTAAACTAGACCTTTAAGAATGTTACAAAACACATGAACCACAGATTATGTTTCCTCTCTGTTTGTTCTTACCACTATTTTCAACCTCTTTCCTCAAAACTCACCTAAAAAAAAGACAGAAACTACCTTTAATGGCACAACTGAATAAAGTGATTGCCCCTTTGTCCATCTGATATTTGTGATTATTAGCATCAGCACTTCCAGAGGAAATAATGATATTTTGTGGCACAATCTGGAATCCCCCTCCTTAGATTAATAAATTAACATAATTCAGTGGAATTCCTAAGCATGACCTATTATCACTTTACTGAGTGGTTAACTCATTAAGTGAAGGAACTCCAACTTATTTATAGATTCTTAGATTTAAAGCTAAAAGAACTAAACAGTTCATCAAATCCAACCTGATCATTTTACAGATAGGGAAACTGAGGTCTAGAGGATTAAGTGACTTGCCAATGATCACGGAGATAATAAGTGAAAGAAATAGGATTTGGACTAAGTTCCTTTGATTCTATAACCAGAGCTCTTTCCATCCTACCATACTGCTTCCTCAAAACTTGGGGTTTCTAACAATGTCTAATACTGAGACTTGCAGTAGTAAAAGGTTACTAAATATTTGTTGAATGTTTCAATGACTTAATGAATGAGTAAATTATTTTTTCTCAATGTATCTATGAACAATGGAAAGAGAAATACTTTCATTCTTCTACTTGCCAATTACCCCATAACTTTAAAATGAACCATCTTTTTTTTTTATTTTATTGATTAATTAAGAAAAATTTTCCATGTTTACATGAATCATGTTCTTTCCCTCCCCTCTTCCCACCCCGCTCCCATAGCCAACATGCAGTTCCATTGGGTTTTACATGTGTTATTGATCAAGACCTATTTCCATATTATTGGTATTTGCACTACGGTGATTGTTTAGAGTCTACATCTCCAATCATATCTCCATTGACCCATGTGGTCAAGCAGTTGTTTTTCTTCTGTGTTTCTACTCCCACAGTTCTTTCTCTGGATGTGGATAGCTAAACCATCTTTTCATATCAATCTTGGACAATATAGAGAGAGTAAGTCTCAAGAATATATGATGAGAACTAATAAAAATCAAAGTTAACATAAAGCTGATAAGGTCTGCCAGAGACACATAGATTTCGACCTTAGATTGGCTTTGAATGAAAAATGGTCTCTAGACCTCCTACTGCAAATAAAGGGACAAAAAGGAAATGCAAAGGAAAACCCTACCTGTTTAGCACACAGGCTTAGAAATGGGTGTTATTTGTGCCTATGTTTGATAAGGAAAGAGAAGATCATAAAGGCTGCCAATGCCTTAGTATTGCTTTTCCTTTCAAGCGCTCCAGCCACATAACCTGCCGTAGCACTTTAGCTTTTAGGTCACTAGCATTCTAGGAAGAGATATGTGTTTGAGAAGGGGAATGGCCAATGTCTCCATGTCCTGTCTCACTGCCGTTCTACAAAGCTAGGGTGCTGGAAGGGTAAGAGATGATGCCCCTTGTCCTATCCTGTGTCTCAGTCTCTGTAGGGTAATCTGCCTCTCTCCTCTTAAAAACAAAGCAAAACAAGCAAAAACCAACTCCCTCTTTGGTGGAAAAATTGCTCTTCCATTCTGCTTTTGTTTGCTTCTCCTTTTCCCTGGCTTGGAAGAAATACAACTTTAGAGTGTTTAGTGATTCAGCACTACCTTAAAAAACAGTCATTTGAAACTTTGACAGAAGGACTAATTTGTGTTACACTAATAATAGAGATGTGAAAGCAGTTTGGCTTGTTTACAATGAGGCAAAACTAAGCAATTTCTGATCCATAATTCCTCTTTATGTCTTCAGGAGCTAGCTACACAAAATATGTACCATAGTTCTTCCTTAAGACAAATGGTTCACCATTTCAAAAGAGCATTTTTCAGGCATATGCTGGTAAATATTAAACAGCTGGCTCTCTGAAAAAAATGTATACAGAGAATACATTTTAATTTTATTAAGTTTAAACTATATTATTAGCATATTTAAATTACTTCTGTCTAGACAATAGAAAATAATAAATCAAGCTTTAGATTGTAGCATTTGCTGATTTTTGAGATGTAAATGCTTTCATTAAAATTTTAACAATTGACTCTTCTGAGTTTGTATACATTGACTGCATCAGGCCATTGGGAGCATCTTCCCAAATTATTTTCTTTATTGGATTAAGAATAACTACTACCTTTATTTTTTCCATGAAAAATGTGAACTTGAGGGCAACTGGGTAGCTTAGTGGATTGAGAGCCAGGCCTAAAGATGGGAGGTCCTAGGTTCAAATCTGGCCTCAGACACTTCCTAGCTGTGTGACCCTGGGCAAGTCACTTGACCCCCATTGCCCACCCATTCCACTTTTCTGCCTTGGAGTCAATACTTGACTCCAAGATGGAAGGTAAGAGTTTTAAAAAATAAGTAAAAACAAAAAAATGTGAACTTAAATGTCAATGAAAATGAGCAATTCCATATATATAGTAAAATAGAGAGGATTATACATGAAAGAGTCAATCTTTTTCTGGAGTAATTGCTCTTATTTTTTTTAGTATACATAAAATTCAATATACAATTTTCAAAGCTATCTTGTTTTACTGTGATTCCTTCTGGACTTCC
This sequence comes from Gracilinanus agilis, assembly GCF_016433145.1. Lineage (NCBI taxonomy): Eukaryota > Metazoa > Chordata > Mammalia > Didelphimorphia > Didelphidae > Gracilinanus > Gracilinanus agilis. Next base: position 626,673,331 of record NC_058132.1, on the reverse strand, counting down.
TTTTGTTTTCTTCTGTGCAAAAACCAAACACAAATGTCACAATGAACCTATTTTCTTTCTTTTCTTTTTTGCAGCTTCCTTCATTCCTCCCCAAATTGTCAAAAAAAAAGGGGGGGGGGGGAATGAAACCTTCATAGGACTTAGTTAATCAAAATAGATCCCAGCACTGGTTATGGTTAAAAAATCTATATCTCATTTTCTAACTTGAGCATTTCATCTCTCTTTCAGGTGGGTAACATGTTTAAAACATTAATTAGTCTTCTAAAATCATGGTTGGTCACAGCACTGATCATAGTTTTTAAGTGTTTCAAAATTACCTTTATAATGTTTTATTGCATAAATTATTTTCTTGGTTCTGTTCACATTGTTTTGTAGCAATTCATAAAAATCTAAGGTTTTGGGGGCAGCTGGATGGCTCAATGGATTGAGAGCCACACCTACACATGGGAAGTCCTGGGTTCAAATTTGACCTCAGGCACTTCCTTGCTGTGTGACCCTGGGCAAGTCACTTAACCCCCATTGCCTAGCCTTTACCACTCTTCTATCTTAGAACCAATATGAAGTATTGATTCTAAGATGGAAGGTAAGTTTTTTTTAAAAAATCGAAGGTCCCTCTTAAACAGTCCTATTTGGGGGCAGTGGATTGAGAGTCAGGCCTAGAGACGGAAGGTCCTAGGTTCAAATCTGGCCTCAGACACTTCCCAGCTGTGTGACCCTGGGCAAGTCACTTGACCCCCACTGCCTAGCCTTTACCACTCTTCCACCTAGGAGCCAATACACAGAAGTTAAGGGTTTAAAAAAACCAATCCTATTTGTCACTTCTTATAGTGCAATAATATTCCATTATATTTATATGCCTTAATTTCTTTAGCCATTCTCAATTAATGGACTTACCATTATGTTTCACCATCTAATTACTTTTACCTGTGACTATTTGGCCTCTTTCTTAAATATCCCTTTCACCTCTCCATTTCCCTTTTTCTTCCCACTTATCTTTCAATACTTTACCATAATAAAATCAGTTGCTATAATTATTTATTTACATATATATCCTTTTCAACTTTGATCTCTTTGGGGTAAAGCTATGCACCGTGTAGTAGCTTTTGGGCTGTTTCAAATTGCACTTCAGAACGCCTGGACCAATTCACAGTTCTCTCCATAGAGCATTGTTTTATTTTGGTCTCTTTGCTAATGTTGTATAATCATCAGTGTTCACTAGTCTGTTGTTCTTGCTTCTTTCTTAGCTTTGACTCTCTCTGAGTTAGGTATGAAGAGTTATGTGAATTATAAGGAGGTTGGAAGAATCCTTTATTGTTCTATTTCTGAAATCTATATAAATATTACAATTAATTATTCTTGGAATGTTTTATAAAATACACTTGTAAGTGTATCTAGTTTTAGGCTTTCCCCCCTCCCACCCTCCTTTAAGGAAAATATTATTGATTAATTTATTTTGCCCTTTTAATGTTAAACAAAATAACCATTTCCTTTTGTGTTAAATTATTTTATATTTTTGTAAATATATATCTATTTCATTTCATTATTTTTGTTCACATATGATTGAGCAAAATAGTTTGTTTCCTTTGTTTTCAATTGTAAATACAATTTTAACATAAAGTTTCGATTTTCCTCTCTTTTAAAAAATCATGAAGTTCTAGCAAACAATATATTGTTGGTTTTTTGTTTTCTAGTCCACTCTGTTATCTTTTTGCAATTTTAGTCACAGTGAGGTAGTGCCATGGTTGGAGTGTTTGACTTGGATTCAGGTAAGCCTAGATTGAAATCTAGACTCAGGTAATACTTACTGCTATCTGACTCTGGGCAATTTTCCTCAGTTTCCTCAAATATAAAATGGAGATAAAAGCATTTGCTTCTTCATGTTGTTAGGAGGGTCAAATGAGTTCATCTTTATAAAGCATCATAAATGTGAACTACTATTATTATTGTTTTTGGTTGAATTCTTCCAACTCACATTCACAGTTATGATTTTTATTCATGTTTTTTTCCTTTCAACTTGTTGTCTTGGACCTTCTCCTTGTCTCATGCCTTTCTCTTTAGAAAGGAAAAAGTGAGAAAAGAATAGTTTGATTAACCAGAATGGTCTATGTGTGTATCAATTTGCTTTGGTTCGCTCCTTTTCTCATCCCCTTTCTATTTTACGGGTTTTTAGTCTTTCTTTTCTTTTAAACCTACCATCATGCTCCACCCTCTGATTGGAGTTATTTTATTTGGAACTATTTCCTTACCTATCTTGACCCCCCTCTTAAATATCTCTTTCCCTTGGCTCTTCCCCAACTTTTCCTCCTATTGAGTAATTTCTACCACAAATGGCGTGTGTGTTTGACTTTCTTTGTCTAAATAACATGAAAGTGAAATCCGTGGAATACTTATCTCCTCTCTCTTCCATGTTTTCAAAATCTTCATCTCATGTATTTACTATATTGTGAGATAGGAAGTTCCCTTGTTTTTTCTTCTCTCTTTCCTAGTATATTGCCCTTTCTCTCCTGTCCTGTTTTACCCTTAGACCATCAAAACAGAGCATAACACAACCTCACTGTCTTCTGTTTATTTTATTTCATATTTTATCTATAACTCTTAAACATATTGTCTTGCTAAGAGGATAGTTGTTTCTTCATCTCCTTTTAAAATATAAATAATTCATCACTCTAATTACTTGCAAATCATCAAATAGTTTTACTCTTCAGTGTTTCTCTTCATGATTGAATTTAAAAATCACAATTCATTTCTGTTTTCATTAGGAATTTTTGGAAGTCTTCTATTCATTAGAGTTACGTTTACTTCCTCTAGTATTGTGCTCTTTTTTGTCAAATTGATTATTCTTGGCATTCTTTTTTTTTCCTTGGTGACTTTTGAATTATTATATTCTAAGTTCTTCTTGCCTTTAGAGTGGTAGCTACCAAGTCTTGTGTGATACTAACATATGGCGTCCTTGGTACTAGGGCCTTTTTTTCTTATTGGTTGCTTGTAATATATTTTTTAGAAGTCATAGTTTTTGTCTATGGCTTTTCCCATCATTTATTTTAGGTTTTCTTTTTTGCGATGATTTGTTTATTCCTGCTATTTTTACATTGATGCCTTGTTCTTCCAGGTATTTTTATAGTCCTTGTGACCAAGATATATATTTTACTTGGATATTCTATAAAGTCATTGTTTACTTCTGGTATTTCTTCTTTTGCTTCTAGGGTATTTCTTCTTTGTGATTACTATTTTATTTTGTTTATCAGTGAATCAATTCCTTATACGTTATTTCTCTACTCAGTTACTAGATCAAGACTTTGTACCTGGGTAAGATTCTAATCTCTTTCATCTTTTTAAATGATGTAGAAAGACTCTCCTTGATTCTTGATCCTAGCTAAGACTAGAATTTGTTTTTTCAGAGAACTTGTTTTTTTCCTTGATTTTGGCCCAGTCTCCTGGTGGCTTAAGTTTTTAACTTGGCTCCTCCTCTGTCTCCATTCCTTGATATGATCCTGAGAGGTCTGCCATAGCCCTTTATCCTCATGGCTCCTTGTGGCATTTGATGCCTGGGTTGGGTTACTCAGGTGCTGGTATGGGTTTATCTCCTATTGTTCCATAGGTGAGCCTATTTATGTATTGGTCCTGGCACTTTCTTCCACAAGTCTAGGGTATAGAGAACTTGGCACTGGGTATTGATCCTACCCTATTGTCTGTGGTCTAGCTCAGGAGCTAGTCTGGCTCCATCTCTTGAATAAATAGTCATGTAATGACTATTTATATGTATTCCACTTATACCAGCTTGTCTGTAGTCAGCACTTCTGCAGGATTTTAGCAGCCTTAATAAATACTTGTTGCCCTTCCTTTCCCCCCATTAAGAGACATTCTACTAAAGTAATGATTTGTACAAACTTATCCTTAATTTAAAAAAATATATTCTCTAATTAAACTTAATTCTTATTAAGAAAAATAAGGGTTAAAGCCAGGAAATATATACATAGTCACTAGCCTTTCACAATAAAAGCAAAGAATATGTTTCGTTCTGTATTTTTTTAGGTCCACTCAGAATTTCTTTACTTTATCCCTGTTTTCTGTGCTTCTTTCTTTGTTGTTTTCTTGTTTTTTTTAAATATATAATTGCAGTTATCATGTATACCTTTTATATCCTTTGACTAATGTCCCACTACAGAATATGTATTTGTGCTCTCAAGGAAATGTATCAATTCCTTATAGATTCTAGATATCAGTATATTACTTGCATTTTCCCCGAAATCTGTTTGTTTTCTTCTAATTTTAAATATATGCCTTTTGTTTTATAAAATTATAGCATTAAACATTAAGCATAGTACATTAAATAGATTTCAGGGAGCAGTTAGGTGGCTCAGTGGATTGAAAGACAGTAAGTCTTGTGTTCAAACATGGTCTTAGATATTTTAGCTGTGTGACCCTGGGCAAGTCATTTAACTTCATTGCCCAGCCTTTATCAATTTTATGCCTTGGAACTAATACAAGTATTGACTCTAGGATGGAAGGTAAGGATTTAAAGAAGAGATAGATTCCAGAGAGAATAAATGTGCTCTACAATACTTTAGAACTATTATTAAACAGAATATTAGGCTGGATAAACTATTTGCTAGTCTCATTTTCTTATTTTTCAAATGCTTTTATGTTTTCCACTGAAGAAAAATAGAAATGGAATTACATTTTCTTTACACAATACTATGTTTTGTTGAAATTTTATGAAAATTCTATCATATGAAATTTACAAAAATGTAATTTTTATATCTTGGATCACCCCTAGCCTAGTAGAACTCCTATAAGGCAGTGACTATCGACATTACCAAAGATCTTGGCGTATTTTAGGTACTTAATAAATGGCCTCTAATTCATTAATTGTAGCTAAAATGTCCAGATAATTGAATACTCTGTTTTTCATTTTGATATTTTGATATCATGCACATGTGACCTGGAAATTCCAAGAGTTTTATTTTCAGTTTAAGAAAGGGCTTCATAAATATGAGGAATGTTAAGCACAGGTAATTTTTATAAAAGTATAGAATCCCTTTTTCCCAAATCTTTGAAAAGCCTTATCAGTATGAGATAGCTTAAATGCTATTTGTCCTAAAGATGCAGGATAAAAGAATAATCTCTGCAACTCTCTATGATGCTTTCCCATTCCATGAATCTTTGGATCTATTTAAATAAAAGTATATAACTTTGGAAAAATGAGGATTTTTAAAAATAGCTTTCAACTCTTACCTGTTATGCTGTCATTGTTATCAACCAGGACAATTCCTCTACCTATTTAGAGAAAGTATAGCAAGGGGCTAAACCCTCAAACAATTTAAAATGTCTATTTCAACAATTAAACCAATTTCAAATAAAATGAACTTTACTGATTAGGTAGACTGGTTGATGCCAATGAGCCAGTGTTCTTTATATTGCCCAACCTAGAACAACTATTGGTACTAGTATTTGTGATGAAATTGAATCAATAGATGGAAGTTAAATTTAGCCATCTTTGAAAGCAGAGGACCACAGTTCCACCATGATAGAACATCCTGCCTTGCCTGAAAAATGCTCCTTGCCTGGACTGTTTGTAGGACAATCACACTTTTAGTCTTTGATTTCATCTCCTCCTGATTCCTCTTTTTCTTGGACCCAACCTAAACCCTTTACCTTTAAGGTCCGGAATTTGATTCATTTTTGTCTTTGAATACCTAATAGCTATCATATAGGTACTCTATAGGTTCTGGATCTGCAATTTTATGTTTAAAAGGAATTTTCAGGTGAGGAAAAATTCTTCCACCAATTTAGATTGACTCCTTCTCAACAACTAAGAGTTAAAGAGTTACCTGGAGGCATTAAGAGATTGTGACCAGTCTTAGGGTCACATCATGTATCCAAGGCATGATTTGCACTCAGGTCTTCCTGGCTCCAAGGCAACCTTTCCATTCAATATGTCACGCTGCCTGATAAATAGTAAGTGCTTAGTGAATGCTTGTTGATTGATTTGGGTTTGAATTAGGAATATCTGCCTGACCTTAGTCTCAGACTTCTCCTTACTCAAAGACCCAGATCTTTTCTGATAAGAGCTTTTCTGGCTAGATCTCATTGGAATAGGAAATTACACCCTTGGAAGCTACAGTTGTGTCAATTTAGCTTGATTTCCATCCAAGTTGACTATTGCCAGGATACTGAAGTATCTTGGTTCATGCTCAGCTTACTCTTTAATAATAGTCATTCATTTATAACTAAAAATTTAAAAAAGATCCTTGTCCACGATGGCTGTAAATGACAAGAGATATCACATGTCAAGAGCTCAAATAACTACCCTCTCCGGGAATTTTGATTTTCATTATTTCCTAAGTTAATGGTCAATATTTTGCTAATTGATATATTTCTTCCTCGCTCCAAGCTAATATGCATCATTTATCACATTATGTTATCCACCTTCTTGGATGAGCCAAGAAAATAATCCTAGAATCAACCTATCTCCACTCTCAATGCTGTTTGGCTTGAAGTGTGAAGGGAACAATTTTTAGAGAAAAAAGAGGATTTAATATATTATACACATATGTGCATATGTATGTATTTATACATGTATATGCACAATGCATTTATGTTTGCAGGTATAATATAAATATATATTTCAAATCTACTATTGTACACACATGTACACCCTCACGCACATTTCTAATTCACTATTTATGTCTCAATTTTTAAGGGAATGGTAGGACCCAGTTCTAAATCTTAGTAAAATTTTAGCAGCACTGTAAAATTGGATTTGAGTAAGGGATCTGTAGAGACGTCATTGAATGAACAGTGGGGGATGGATGGCATTAAAAATAACTTCCTATTAAAATGAGATTAATTTTGTCACTTTAATGATTTTCACTCAAGCAGTTTACTCTTTTAAGAATATCTCTAGATATGGAAATATAGTTTCTTTCTTTCATCAAAGAATAAAAGTTTTCATCTATCAACCATAAATAGCTCTAGATAACACAGTAAAGAAAAAGAAGGAAAGAAATGCCCATAAATCCTTTTAGATCCCAGTAAAAAGAGATGTTTAATAACTAAATTATTTCAGGAATCAGAACACAATGATTCATGTAGCACAAGGATTGTTAACTGATGGCACTTGGGTTGACTTTTTTCAGTGGCCAATATGCTGGTAACCAGTATTAAATCTCCTTCTGAGAATCCAATGAAACAGAGTCTTTGAGTCAGAAGTACCTCAGAAGTCTTCCAATGGGGGGCAGCTGGGTAGCTCAGTGGATTGAGAACCAGACCTAGGGACAGGAGGTCCTAGGTTCAAATCTGACCTCAGACACTTCCCAGCTGTGTGTCCCTGGGCAAGTCACTTGACCCCCATTGCCTATCCTTACCACTCTTTTGCCTTGGAGCCAATACTGTGTATTGGCTCCAAGACAGAAGGTAAGAGTTTTTAAAAAAAAAAAGTCTTCCGATGCCCCCATAAATAGACAAGAATTCCTCTTTATTTTGTACTTGACAAATTGTCATTTGGCCTTTTTTAGAGATCTAGTCTCTTCATCTTCTTGGTCAGTAGCCACTCATGGTTGACTCTGTGGTTGATGGCCATGGGAGCTTTGACCTGCTCTCTTTCCAAATTCAGTCCTCCTTAGACAAATTGGTGGTTCCTTGCTCCTAGAGAATCAACATATTGGTCTGATCAGATCAGCTATCAAATGGCATAGTGGAGAGAGCATTGGATCTGGAGTCAAAAAGACCTGGGTTCAAATCTAATCTCAGGCAATTGTTATCTATGTGACTCTGGAAAAGTCCCTTAACCTATGTTTGCCACAATGTCCTTATCTGTAAAACAAGGATTATAATAGCTCCCAGGGTTGTTATGAGGATCAAATGAGATAATATTTGTAAAGTAGTTAATATATACCTACCACATTGCAATTACTTTTTAAATGCTAATTTTTATTACTATAATTATTAATCTTTTGGACTCAAGTAATCCATCAATCTCAGACTACCAACTAAAAAGGGATGATAAGTAAACACCATTATGCATCTTTTCTTTAATTCCTCAAGTATAGGGGAATCCACTCCCTTGTGAGGAAATCTACTATACTTTTTTTTCCTTTCATCAATCCTAAATTTATATCACAACAATTTCTATTTATTTCTCTTCTATATTTTCTCTCCAGAACCCAACAGAATAACTATGACAATCCTTCTTCTACCTGCTAACTTTCTAAAACTTGTGACCTTGGGCAAGTCATTGATTTGAAGTTCATTCACATATAAAATGAGGAGAATGGATAAGATTATCTGCAAAGCTGTACAACCATAATATTCTGTTCAAGATATCAAACCTTCTTATTGGATATTATCTCTTATGTATTATACAGCTTAGTCAAAACCAAAAAGTATTCACTTTGGTGACTATCAGTGAAACAAATGACTATCCTAATGCTTTTCATATATATATATATATATATATATGTGTGTGTGTATGTATTTGTATATATATACACACATATAATATGCATGTGCAATATACACATGGAACATATATTCACATATGCATATGTGTATGTGTAGATATGTATACATGTATATGTGTATACACTCATACATTCAGTGATAATAAAAGTGACTTAGAGGTCATCTAGCCCATTCTCTGTCTTTAGTTCAGGCAGCTTTAAGCCATCTCAAAAAGGTATTTTTAGCTAATATTACTCTTCAGTTTCCCATAGCAACCTGTTTTAGGACTTTATCAGTCTATCGAAGGTCGCAATCACACCAGTATTTTAGAAAAGTTCCCCATTTGGGAATAAGCATTGGATCTCAGTAAGAAATTCCCCTTTTCTGAGGAAAACAATTACTCTTATTTTTTGCATGTGATTCATTAGTGAAATAGAAAACTCCTGCATGTTGCCCCAAATGTATACTGCTGAAGCATTTTTCTACATCAAATCAAAATCCTTTTCAAGACAATATAAGCTGATTTCCTTGTGTCTATTTCCAGTGAGGATGAAAAAAATCACTTCTCTTAATATATTTTTTCATTTTTATTTTTGTCTTTCTTTCCAAATCTATTGCTCTTCACTTCTCCCACCTAGTGAGCCATTCCTAGTAACAAAGAATAAACAAAAAAGACAAAAATATAGATCTGATAAAGTAACACACATCCACTCAGTTTGACAAAACTCTCAATGTTATACATCCATAATTCCCTACATCACAGAAGGGAAATGGTTCATGTTCACATCTCTTCTTTAGGGCCAAGCCTGGCCATTGTATATACACGTTATTGTTTATTTTTCTTTTGTTTTCCACAGGGAAAATAAGCCCATATAATTACACATACAGAGTAAGGAGAAGAAAATAAGTATTTATATAGCATCTGTTATGTTCCAGGCACTGTAGTAAGTGCTTTATAAATATTATCCATTTGATTCTCATAGGAACACATTGGGTAAACTGAGTCATGCAGTGTTTAAATGACTTATCCAAGGTCACATAGCTAATAAGTATATGAGGATAGATTTGGACTTCTAGTCACCAGAGCTTTATCTACTACACTACATTACTGCTTCAGATTTGAATGAGGAATGACTTTGGCCCTAAGACCTATTCCCATGCCACATCGTCTCTTTCTCCCTCCCTCACAAAAGCCTGCAGAACTTAAAAACCTATGGTTAAAAGTACAAAGAGATGAGTTTACTCATAAGTAAAGTTATGTGGAGTTGTTAGACCACATGCTATTTTAAATTCTTATTGAATCAAAATAATTTGTCTTCATTTCCTTGGTGTTGAAAAGAATGTGCAGAAGAGATGCCAAATTACTTCTTTAATTCTCCTGATTTTGAAGATCCAGCAGTCATTTAATGAGTGAATATTTTGTGACTGCAGTTACTTTTAACGGTCATAGGGTGCATGGAAGGGCTGATCTCTTCTATATACAGCTGAAGAGAGGAATACTGTCCTTTTTACAATTCCTGCTAATCTGGTCTAATCATAGGGGAAACTGTAGAGACTGCAACCTTCTTCCATTGCTAAGGGTGAGTTTTGCAGAGTTGGGACGAAGAAGAGATTGTCTTTCATTCGATTTAGGAGAGACAATTACTTTATTTTCAGTGGGAACATTTGCACCTTGGAAAACAGGAAACATTGTAAATCAGTATTTGATTTATTGATTTTTTCTAGACTTAAGAAAGTTATGGAGAAAATGTTAATCAGGCAGATTAAACTTAAAAGTGTTTTGTGGTACTCTGAGCTACCACCTCATACCTATCAGATTTGCCAATGTACTGGAAAAGGAAAATGATAAATTCTGGAGGAGATCTGGGAAAATCAAGATATTAATACATTGTTGGTGGAGTTGTGATCTGAGCCAACCATTCTGGAAAGCAATTTGAAACTATGCTCAAAGGTCTCTAAGACTATGTACACCCTTTGATCTAGCAATCCCACTACTAGGTCTGCTTCCCAAAGAGATTTTTTTTTTAAAAAGAGAAAAGGACCTATTTTTACAAAAATATTTCTAGCAGTTTCTTTTTGTGGTGGCAAAGAATGGACAATTGATAGGATGCTCATCAATTGGAGGATGGCTGAAGAAGACATGTTATATGATTGTGGTGGTATATTATTGTGCTAGAAGAATGATAAGCAAGATGATTTTGCAGAATTCTGGACAGATTTACATGAACTGAAGCAAAGTGAGGAGAACCGAACATTATACACAGTGAGAGGAATATTTTTTCAATGACCAACTGTAAATGACCTAGTTATTCTTAGCAATTCAGTATCCAACAACCTTGATGAAAAATGAAGGGTCTTTCTAGAATTAGACTCATCCAACCAAAACTGAACTTCCAAACGTACTACATTTATGCCCATAAGGCAAGCTACTTAGCCTAACAATGACCCAAGCAACTCTCTGTTTTGAGAGAAGTCTGAATCATTGGAGGGATTTTCCATAACTAGATATTCCCTACATTGAAGAAATGCAAACTTTCCATTCATCCTCACCATTCACCACCGACAAAAAATTCATAAACAAGTCAACAAACATTGATTTAAGAACTTAACATATACCAGGCATTGTGCTAAAAAGAAAAAAATTGCAAAAACCCATCTCTGACTCCAAGGAGCTCATATTTAAAGAAGAAGACAAAGTGCAAACAACTCTATAAAAAAAGATATATATATATATATAGTAAAGTGGAGACAATCTCAAAAGGGAAGGCACTAATACATAGTAAGACATGCCCATTTCAGAATATGAGATTTGAGCTGAGATTTGTAGGAAACCAGGGATGCATTCTAAGAGTGAGGGGACAACTAATGAAATTAGGAGACAGAATTTCAAGAATAATATTTAAAAACCCCTTCTTTTCCTAACTGGTGACTAATTCAATTGTTATGAATATATTAATGATTTTTAATGCTGCTATTAATGGGTTAATATTTTAGTAAGGTGACTGATCTGAATCATACTTTATTCATTGCTTTTTATGGTCCAGAAACTTTGCTGAGAATAAACTCAAAACTTTAAATAGATATTTCAGAAATAATTGGGATGGTGGATAATCTAAGAAGAATCATTAACAATAGCTCCTAAAAAAAGGTCAATGGACTCTTGAAAAAGTGCCCTTAGGGAGGATAGGGAAAGGGCTTGTGATTTAGCATTCATTCAAAGGGACATAAAAAATGACCCCTGATACAACAGGTTATTTTTTCATGTTTTCCGATCTCTGCTAGTGTTTCTTCATTTGCCAACTCATTTTTTTCTACTCTGCACATAAATGTTGCTAGAAACAAGTAAGAAAATTATAAAGCACCCTAGAAAATTGTCTTTACACCTATTAAACTTAAGGATGCTATTTCTGTTTTGTTTGGCTTTAATAATGTCAGTTCTGGCTAATTATGAAGAATATTCCAAATTTAGCTGAGAGTGTAAGAATTGGAACACATCTATTATTGCAATTTCAGAACGAGCAGAAAAGATGCTACCTGACTCTGGAGGAAGTCTCCCTCTGCTCTTTTATTCTGCTTGTGTACTGCCCAATTAAGCAAGGACCTTTTGACCCAGCTGAAGACTGCTCTATAGAAATAGAAAGGTACATCAACACAGAGTTTAAATTCAATGTTTTTGCATTTTAATTGGTATCACTGTTGCTGAGGGAGAAGATATGTCAAATACAACCTTGTACCCACTGTCTGTTTCTGTTTATAAGAGATTCAAGAACACTCAGGGCTGCTAACTTTCTCCCCTTATGGCATTTCCACAGGATAGCTCAACAAGGAAGCTATTGTATATATAAATGTTAACTGAAAAGTAACTGAAAATTTATCAAGGGAAAAATGATTGGGGTGAACTCAGGATGTCAACTCTTGTTCGAGTGGGCATCGGTGAATATTCATAGAGGTTTGGAAAAGGTGAGGACCACTAATGTTTGGTTTTCATGGTATTAAACATAAGCCTTCTAATTCCTAGCAGTATTTGTCCACTATGGCAAGTGAATCTCTTTCATTTTTATTTTCTGTGTAAACATAATAAAGCAGCATGGCATTGTAGGTAAGAGTTTTAGACTTGAAATAAGGGGAGCCTAGATTCAAATCCCACCTACCTTGTATCCTAGTTTTGGGACTATGGACAAGTCACCTATCTAACTTTTCTCATTCTCTGTCAACTCTCCAAGACTTCCCAGTTAGAGTTCAGATAATTATTTGTCTCTTTAGAAGGAATTCCTACAAAATAATGACCTTCCTCTTAAGAAGCTTACATTCTATGGAAAGATAAAAGTAAGAACAAGAAAGGTTTAATAAAGGTAGGGAGTGAAGAAATGGGGCAAAGGAAGGATCAGATAAAGTGCTCTAAGAATATTTTTATTTGAGGCAAGAAGTTGTTATGAATACAACATGTCAGAGACTGGTATGGGGTAAGAATATAAATTTATCGATTAGACTCATCTATAACAAATTGGTAGATCAGTGGCTCTCCTGATGACCACAGACCTTAAAGGTCCTGTAGGCAGATCTATAAATCCAGCTTAGGAACTCATTATTCAGCCCCACTCTATGATATCCCCAGACATTTCTGATTGGTGAACAGTTAATGAGGAAGTTGTTTATTAAGATTCTAACCCTCTTTGCATGGCTGATAGATTATGAGGTCTCATAAGAAGTAGGAATCTTGATTAACTGAGGTTTTATTGGGGGTTTTCCTAGGAGTTCCTAAGAACAAAGGAAATGTGAAGTTCATCAGACTGATGGGAGTCTCTCTGATCCAGGATCCTGAAACGAATTCTCTTTGATAGGAATAATACAGAATATAAAAATAAATTCTCACAGAGTAATAACAGTTGGAAAGGAGAAAATAAAAGAAGGCTTCCTTAAGAAGTGACCCATAAGTTACATCTTTAAAAAAATAATAAAAAAAACACTTTACCTTCTACCTTAGAATCAATACTATGTATTGGTTCCAAGGAAGAAGATTGGTAAGGAACTGGCAATGGGGGATAAGTGACTCACCTGTTGTCCCACAGCTAGGAAGTGTCCAGGGCCAGATTTGAACCCAAGACTTGCCATATCTCTAGATCTAACTCTAAAATCACTGAACCACATAGCTGCACCCCCTCCCCAACTACATCTTAATGAAAGATATAGAACATCAGTAGTGGTGATGAAAAGAAGGTGCATCCCAAACACATGCCTCTATAAATGAAGAATTTTATTTGATGACAATGAGTAGGTATGGTGAAAAATGGCATAAATAATAAGGGATAAGAATAAAGTTCAGACGTGTGATTTCATTAGTGTAAGGAACCCCCAGTTAAAGAAACTCCATGAACCAACACAAGTCATCTCCATGTTTGCAACTCATAGTCTTAGAGAGTTGTCTAGAGCCTTGAGAATGACTCACCCAGGAATTCCCAATCAGTTTGAGTCAAAGATCGTACTTAAATTCTTGTCTTTTTGTTCTACAGTATCCAAAAAATAATGCTGACACTTTAATAAATAAGGGTATTTCCATCTAGGATTAGTTAGAAACATAGATTGGAACCAGATTTGGGAGGGCAGGACTTAAAATTTTCCATTAAGAATTTTTATTTTATGTAGAGACAACAGGGATCTTCTGGAGAATTTTGATCAAAGAAATGACATGGGCAGATTTGTCTGCTTGGACTCCAATAAATCTTTAATCATTCTTATGTCATGCACCCCTTTGGTGGTCTATTGAAACCCTTGGACCCCTTCTTAGAATAATGTTTTAAATAAGCATATGTATTTAAACATAAACACAAATACAAATAAAATATATGAATACAAAGGAAAACCATTATATCAAAATACCATTATAGCATCTTAAAACAAAACCAAGTTTTCAATTCAATTTCAATTATTTCAATGCAGATTTAAGAAAACCTTAGGAAGATAATGATGACAGCTTTTTAATGGATCAATTAGAGCACAGAAAGGGTAAAGGCAAGGGGACCAATTAGGATGGTATTGTTGTAACTGTGTTATTAGAAATTCTGGGGTCTTTGAACTATATTTCCCTTGAGCCCACTGGCTTCCTATCTTATGTGAAGATGTACAAGTTACATAATGATGTAGGACAGGAGGAAAAAATCGAGTGGCTGTACTGGCACTTCCTCTTTGCTATCTGTCCACCATGGAGGTGACAGGCAAGGTGTGCAATTTTTAAACTAAGTAGCATGGCACGTGGTTTCATTTTTCTAATGGCTATCAATAAATCTACAAACCCCATAATATTTTAAAGCTATCCTTTTATATTAATTTTATTATACAACATTACAATAGTATATTCCATCTTTGTTTTTATTCCAGGGGTTAGTGCTCTTGAATTTTTCTTACTTTGGATGTCCAATGGTAGTCACTTGGACCTATAAAGACTCAGTAATGTTGATTTATATCTCGAAGTATTATCATAAATCATTAAAATTAAAATCATTAAAGCATTATCATAAAACATTTTAGGATCTCTTAGAAGAATCATCTCTTTCCAGATGAAACTATGATCCACAGGCATTCAGTATTTTTCTTAAGATTCTTGTTAGTAAATAGTAATACTAGATTTTGAACATGGGCCTTTTACTTCCAAAGTCAATGTTCTTTCTTTGTACCTATCTGTATATCTAGACTTTCTTAGTGTCTTCCTGTATCAAACCATAAAATAAGCATAAATCAAGGGAACTTTCATAGTTTTAATTGGGTTTGATTTTGGATTTTGTAAGGCACCAATTCTTTCTTATATTTTTTTTTCATCTCAGAAACTGAGATATTTCCTGCCTAATTCTTAATCTGGGGTCACAAACTCTTAAAAAATGCTTTAATAATTAAATTTCAGAGTAAGTAGTTTCCTTTCTAATCTTTTATATTTTAATGTATTCATTTAAACACATTATTCTGAGAAGGCATCTGTAAGTTTCACCCTGTTTCCAAAATTGTCCATGAAACAAAAAAAAATTTCAGAGTGCCTGTATTAGTCCAAGAGGAGACAATCCAATTGCCATTCTTTTCATGCCTTTTGGGATATTGCTTCGTTTTGATTTTATGATTTCTTCTGATGAATTCCAACAGGAAAATTCAAATTTTAGTACTTGTTTAAATTCTGAACCCCTAATATGAACCATGGAAATAAAAATAAATTACTTTTTATCTACTCTTATATTTCATTACTATATATAAGATATATTTACATAATATATTATTCTATATTATATTTCATTACTATATTATATTTATTAGAGATCTCCAATAAAAATTTAATGGAAATGTCTCAATTTTTATTAGAGGTAGACTTAGATGGTATGCAAAGTAAGGTACTGGTATAAAGTCAGTCTGATTGTCCCCATGACCTTTTAGACTTTGGGCATATGGGCAATTGCTGGTGGTCTGGAAAATACCCACAGACACTGCACTTNCCAAGAGGAGACAATCCAATTGCCATTCTTTTCATGCCTTTTGGGATATTGCTTCGTTTTGATTTTATGATTTCTTCTGATGAATTCCAACAGGAAAATTCAAATTTTAGTACTTGTTTAAATTCTGAACCCCTAATATGAACCATGGAAATAAAAATAAATTACTTTTTATCTACTCTTATATTTCATTACTATATATAAGATATATTTACATAATATATTATTCTATATTATATTTCATTACTATATTATATTTATTAGAGATCTCCAATAAAAATTTAATGGAAATGTCTCAATTTTTATTAGAGGTAGACTTAGATGGTATGCAAAGTAAGGTACTGGTATAAAGTCAGTCTGATTGTCCCCATGACCTTTTAGACTTTGGGCATATGGGCAATTGCTGGTGGTCTGGAAAATACCCACAGACACTGCACTTATCCCATCTCCCTATGATACTGTAGAGGAGGAGGAACTCTTTCCTCATTGTAAACGTGTATCAGTCAGTATTATCCTGCATTATATGAAAGTTATTTACTCCTATCTATAAAATCAGCGTGCAGTTGGAATTCTGGGCCACTATACCCAACTGCTTTATTGCCTTTTGTGCTAAATAAAAACCTTTTAACTTCCTTATCCTAAATTTGCTTCATTGACTAGGGCAAGGCCTGAACCATGATTTCTTTTAACTATGGTATACTTCCATATTCATTAAAATTTCACTATCATTTATTGAAGTCTACTTTTTTGTACATTGTAGATATACAGAATAATTGCTGTGAAATGGTGAGTTATAGGCCCATTAGTATACCAAGGAGCTCTGTAATAACAAGGAAATTATTGTCATAAATCAGGACTTACAAATGTCCTGAGAATATATAATGAAAGCATAGAATATTGTTAGACTGCATTTCCAACCATAGATTGATTGTGTAAGGGGAAGTGATTCTTTCTGGTCCACATTCCAATTATATCTTTTGCTTTGACCTTGGATATCTTCCTCACTTCAGGCAAAGAGGAGGAAAAAAAATTGACACTTGTAGGGAATTTTCTTTTTTCTTAAGTTTTATATGTCATTTGTTACATCTGTTAGCAGATCACATAATTCAACCAGAAGAGCCATTTAGTCTAATCCATTCTTTCCAAAGAATCTCCTCTATAATGTACTCAACAAATGGTCAATCCATTTCACCTTGAGATAACTCCTCTCATTAGGGATTTTTTCCTGATATCAAGTGTAAATGTATCTCTTCACAATTCCTACTTGTTGCTCCTACTTTTGTCCTCTGGAGACAAACAGAAGGAATCCAATTTCTCTTCCCCATAACAATCATTTGAATTCCACTTTCCCCACACATTCCATCTTCTTTGGGATTCAAGACCTATCACTATCCTATTTGTTCTCCTCTGAATATTCTCTGACTTTTTAGTTCTTCCTAAACTATGGTGTCCCAAACTGAGGACAAGTTTCAGATGTGGTCTGATCAGGGAAAAATATAGTGAGGTTTTCCCTTCCTAATTACTAAAGATTTATACCTCTATGGGTAGCTAGGGGGCACAGTGGATAGAGGGCTATGCCTAAAGGCAGAAAGATTGAACTTCTTGAGTTCAAATCTGACCTCAGACACTTACTAGCTGTGTGATCCTAAGTAAATTACTTAACCCTGTTTGTCTCACTTCCTCATGAATAATATGAGCTGGAGAAAGAAATGGCAAACCATTCTAGTGTCTTTGCCAAGAAAACCCAAATGAGCTTACAAAGAGTCAGCTGTGACTGAAAAATAACTGAACAACAACAACATACTTCTTTTAATTCATCACAAACAGGAATAAGATTTTTCAGATAGATGGATAAAAAATAAATAGAAAAATGGATATTTATGAGTTCTATTTCCTGAAGTCAAGGAATCTACATAATAGGGAGGAGGGATACATAAAAGGAAGTCATCAAAGAGTGTTGGAGGGGAAAGGTTTGTGGGGCGAGAATATTAGCTAGTCCCATATCAGAAAAAGAAATTGAACAAGCCATCAAAGAACTCCCTAAGAAAAAATCCCCAGGACCAGATGGATTCACAAGTGAGTTCCAAATATTCTCTCTTCATTCTGCCTCTTCCCCTTCTTTGAGAAGGTAGGGAATTTTATTTCAATTATACACATGAGGTCATGCAAAACATTTCTATTTTAACCATGCTATAAGAGAAAACAGAAACAAATCATACAATAAAATAAAAGAGAAAATTAAAAAGTATGCTCCCACTTGTATTCAGAGTTCCTTAGTACTCTTTCTAGATGTGGATAGCATTTTTCATCATAGGTCTTTTAGAATTATCTTGTACCATTGTCTTGGAAAGTGTAGCTAAGTCTTTTGCAGTTGATCATCCTTATAATACTGCTGTTACTGTGTCCAAAGTTCTCCTTATTCTGTTCATTCCACTTTGCATTAATTCATATCAGTCTTCCCAAGTTTTTTGAAAATATCCTACTCATAATTTTTCATAGCACCATAGTATTCCACCAGTATCATATACCACAACTTTTTCAGTCATTCCCCAATTAATGACATCCTGTCAAATTGCCAATTCTTTGCCCTCATAAAAATAGCTGCTATAAATACTTTTGGAAAAATGGGTTCTTAACCATTTTCTTTGATTACTTTGGGTGATAGCAGTACCAGTGGTATTCCTGGGTCAAATTATATCCATGCTTTTATAGCCTTTTGGGCATAGTTTCAAATTGTTTTCTAGATCAGTTGCAGCCAGAATATACCAACAGTGCCTGAATGTCCCAATTTTTCCACATCCCTTCTAACATTTGTCATTTTCCTTTTCTATCATGTTAGCCAATCAGATAGGTATAAGGGGTATGTATCTAAGAGTTGTTTTAGTTTGCATTTCTTCAAACCAATAGTGATAAAGAGCATTTTTTCATGTGATTATTGATAGCCTTGATTTCTTCTTCTGAAAATTGCCTGCTCATAACTTTTGACCTTTTATCAACTAGAGAATGGCTCTTAGTTTTGTAGATTTGGCTCAGTTCCATATATATTTAAGAAACAAAGCCTTTATCTCTTTATCTGAGAAACTGATGTGAATTTTCTGTCAGCTTTCCTATTTTCCTTCTACATTTGCCTGCATTAGTTTTGTTTGTGCAAAAGATTTTTAAATATTATGTAATTGAAATTATCCATTTTACTTTTCATAATCATCTCTACCTGTTGTCTGATTATGTGTAGCTCTGACAGATACATTTTTCCATGCTCCCCTAATTTACTTGTGATAATGCTCTCTATGTTTAAATCATTTATTCACTTTGACCTTTCTCTTAGTAAATTATGTGAGATATTGGTCTCTATCCAATTTCTCCCAAACTGCTTTCCAGTTTTCTAAGCAATTTTTGTCATATGTTTAGTTTTTACCCTAAAAGCTTGGATATTTAGTTCTATTAAATACTATTGCCATTTACTACTGTGTATTGTGCACCTAATCTATTCCACTGATCTGCCACTCTATTTTTTAGCCAGTACCAGATTGTTTTGATGATTACTACTTTGTAATATAATTTGAAATCTGGGACTTCTAGGCTATAAGCCCATTAAATTTGAATTCTAACTTGGAAAAAAAGAGGGACATAGATTACCAAGGCAGAATTTCACTGCAAGACCAGTGATAGATTGAAAGTCAGGAGAGGCTGTGGCTTGAATCCTAACATATTTATTAGTTGCATGGCCACTGGGTAAGTCACTTAATCTCTGTTAGCCTTAAATTCTATTCTTCAACGTATCTATTACACTTACTTCAAAAGGTAATTTTTGAGATCAAATAAAGTGAGATAAGCGATATAAAATGCATTATAAAGTTTAAAATGATACATAAACTTCACCTATTAGTTGAGAAAGGGTCTATGATCTAGTAAATTTCAATCAAGAAGATCTGAATTCAAGTCCCATTTCTGAAATAAACTGTGTGACTTTGAACAAATCACTTCCTTTTTTAATGTCCCCAGATAGCTCTCTAAAACTCTAAGTTTCAGCGAAGATGCTGACCTGCTTTTGGAGGTTTATCACTTGGAAGTTCCCTTACACTAGTGACATTATAAGTACAGGCATATTGATTAAGTCAAAGAGAGAAGGAACAGGAAGAAATTCTACCTAGAAAAGTAGAACATGCTCATGGGTATAGAGGGAGAAATGGACTCAGAAAAAAAGAATGAATGAGAATACAGCCTTGGAAGACATGCTTCAGTACAAGCTAGATGATATAGTTCTTTGGGACGACATGGGAAGGATCTCTGCATTGGACAAGGTAGCTTGATGGAAGGACCTTGGAGTTTCTAAGGTCCTTTCCAGCTTTATAAGTCTGTGAATCATTCTGGGGAATTTTGTTCTCATCTGCATGATGCTCATTCTGTAGGCTCAGTTTGTGGGTTTAATTTAAATGAAGAAGCTCTGGCCACATTTTAAAATGAACAGTCATAAAATGCTCCAACTGGAAAAGGGCCTTAGTGAGCACTTCATCTGGCACTCATTTTAGAGATGAGAAAATCCATCACTCTACAGATTTTTTATGTTGGGTGGAGGATGGCCACTTTGAGTAGCCAACAGCCTTGCATTTTTCCATGTTTCCATTCAGCTCTAAGACCTCAAATGCCCTCAAATTTTTCTTCCATGGTTTCAAGTGATTTCTGAAACTTTCATCGTTTGAACAAAATCCCTGACCTAACA
This sequence comes from Gracilinanus agilis, assembly GCF_016433145.1. Lineage (NCBI taxonomy): Eukaryota > Metazoa > Chordata > Mammalia > Didelphimorphia > Didelphidae > Gracilinanus > Gracilinanus agilis. Next base: position 626,652,700 of record NC_058132.1, on the reverse strand, counting down.
TTTTTCTGAAGAAAATCTATGGAGATTAGGAGTAGGTAACCATGCCTCATAAAATAATAGTTTAGATTTATTTATTAGATTGGAAATTTGCAAAGAGTAAATTCTGAGGGAAATAAGAAGGAATCACATGGATCAGTAGTGAAGGATCACCTAAGAAGGGCACTTCTGTAGGTGATAGCAGCTAGATGGTATAGGGTTGGAGGAGGCATCAGAAAAACACAAGTTTGAATCTTTCCTCAGATACTAGTTATGTGATCCTGGATTAAAAAAAAACAAACTCCATCTCTCTCAAGCAGTTTCCTTATTGCCTGTGTGTGTGTGTGTGTGTGTGTGTGTGTGTGTGTGTGTGTGTTAGTAGTAGTAGTAGTACCTTTATCCCTGAGGATCAGATGAAATAATTTATGTGAAACACTTTGTAAACCCTAAAATACTTTATAAAAGTTCATTATTGCTTTGATAATGGGAGAAATGTCAGATTTGCAGAGTATAATGAAACCCTAATAATATGAGAAACTGAGGATTCAGGGTAAAGTCACACTTTGGAAAAGTCATAGAACCAATAGTTTCAGAACTAGCAAAGAAACCTTTGAGGTCATTCTGTCCAATCTTTATTTTACATAAAAGAAAACTGAGGCTCCTGGAAATAAAGTGACTTTCTCAAGATGCCATATCTAGAAAATTAGAGCTATATTCTTGAACTCAGGTCTCTTGGTTCTTACTTTAGTGGTTCAAAGAAAAGTATCCTGACTATCTCTAAACTCAGAAAATCTGGAATCAAATTCTGTGTTTGAGGCTCACTTCTGTGTGATCTCCATTGTCCTCAGTTTTCCAAAATGTAAAATCATAGTTTCATACTAGATTTTTTGAAACTTTCCAACTTTAAATCTATGATCCAATAATAGAGTAGCAGAGAAATGGAGCACCACATTTTATTAATTTAGCCACATTTCCTAGCACTCACACTCAATTTTTTCTACCTCATCATCTCCAAAAGTGAAGGGATCCTATTCCTTACAAAATGGATCTTTTACTAAATATTTTCAAATTACATCAGTAGAATATATAATGTTGGTATAGTAAAATCTGGGTTTTTTAATTTTCCCTGGAAAAAAGGGGTCAAGGTAATTTGGAAGCAAAATATAATAAAATTTAGTCTATTTTCATAACAAAATTGAATTAACACAGGCTGGCATAAGATGGGGAAATAACCTTAGGTAATATTTAATCCAATTTGTTCACTGTATTATTGATGATAAAATCTAGAGAATTTAAGGAACATTCCCCAAATCAGCCAGCCAGATAATGAGATCATAGATGTAAAATGCTTAGTAAACTTTAAAATCCTACCTAAAAATTACCTGAGAGAGGTAGCATGATCTAGTAGATTACAATCAAGAAAATCTAGGTTAAAGTCTTACCCACACATAATTGCATAGCTTGTGGCTGGAACCCACATTTGCTCCCTTTTCTTTCCACTATACCATGGTAGATTTCAAGTAACATGGAGAAAATTTCCATAGGTATCAGCGTTCACATTGTTGGACATATTTCATATAATATATGCCTTAATACACTGTGGTAGTAACAACATCCACTCAGGCTAGGTGATTTTTCCCCTAAAAAGTCTATGAGACAATCCTTGATACTCAACTAGAACAAGAGATAAGGGCTCAAATAATTGACATAATTTTTTGGTCACCTAACATATAAAAAAAGATGAAGCACTGGGTCTCCTTAGGTATGATGCAAGGGAATCAAGACATCCTCCTGACTAGCTATGCCTCCCTGTGGAAGTGATGGGAGTAGTGTCAAATGGAATCAATACCTTATCTTGAATGCTGGCAAGTAACCTTCTTCTGTTAAATATTATTTAGCCATAAGTATCTCATTTGATTCCAATTCTAAGCTTGAATCATCAGATACCCACCAGAGCAGCCAGCCAGTTTTGGTCCAAAACTCATCCTTAAGGCTTTCTTAAATAATTTTTAAGTTGCTACCTATAGATCTTCTTTTATCTAGGGTGTAATAAAATATTTGAAATAAGAAAATTTTTGATACATCCATAATTTCATGAGATACTATGCTATAGTGGATAGAGGGACAGCCTGGAAGTTCAACTGGGTTCAGCTTTCTCTGAAATATATTCTGGGTGACCATAGAGAATTCACTTAACTCCTCAGTGAACTCACCAAAACTCATGGTATGAAAATATGTCTATTTGTACCAATGTTAGGGGTCTCTGTGCCAATGAAAATCACAGGTCAATATCCCTCAAAGTCATATTTGATGTTTTTGAGGACAAATATCATGAGCATTATAATATTTCCTTCTAAAAACTATTTTGTGTAGGATTACATAAATATAGTATAGCATGTAGTTTGGAAAATATTAATCAAACTATGTGCCTTCCCTTCCCATCTTCCTCTTTCCTCCCCAATTCCCCACTGCACATACATATCTCTTCTCCTGATTATGGATTTATTTGTTATATGCCAGCAAGAATAGGACTCTGGTTGTCTGTTTAATCTGCAAGGTCTGCCACTCTTTGATCCTAGATTAGGTTCACCTGACTTGCTGACAACTACTGTACTTCATCTCATCCAGTTAGATTGTGTTCTTGACTTTCTAGGTCAGAAACTATTTATTGGAGGGAAATGAATAAATGTGACTTCATGATGTTAATGCTATTCAGCCACTCATTTCTATGACTCCACAATTTAGACTAGCAATAGATGGTCAGATATAAATGAGTTGGTCAAGACAAGTGCTTTGTCAGTCAATGCTTAAATTCAATTTATGGAAGACATTTCTCCAAGTTTTTCAAACTATGTCTTAATCCTATACTTACTAGCTGTGCAACCCTGGGCAAGACAGACCTCTGTCTCAGTTTCCTTCATAAAATAGGTATAATAAGAGCCTTGTAGGATTTTCATGAGGATCAAATTATGTACTATAAAGCACATTGCAAACTTTAAAGTACCATGTACATTGTAGCTATTATGTTAAATACTATTGTAACATAAGAAATGACAGAAGATGACCCCAATAAAACCTGAAAAGACTCATATGAACTGATGCAAAGTGAAGTGAGCAGAATCAGAAGAACATTGTGCACAGCAGAAGCCATAATAAATAATGATGAAGAGTTGATGTTTAAGTTAGAGCTGAGGAAGAACTTTCTAATGCACAGGGCTCTTGAATCCAGTTGGGAATCTATATATCTTATGTTCTGACTACTCTATTATTCATACTTGAAAGCTCAGCTCAAGTACCACGTCTGGCTTAAATGAAGCTTTTTCTGACTACCAGTAGTCCAGTAGCTAAGTAGTATGGCAAGAAGGATAAGAAAAGGGAAGTGGTATTTTAAGAAAATTTATATCTGTATGTTCGCCAAAAGGACCTGATTAGCATCTAGCCAATTCAACTGAATATCTACAGATAATTGATATCTTACAAGATTAGTAGAGGTTGAGATGGAAAGAGGTAAAGTAGGGTGGCATCACAGAAATCCTTGTAAATAAAAGTCTAATGAGGAAGAGGAAGAGGATTGGTTAATTAGCAGCAGCAGGTTCCAGGAAGAATCTCAAATGATTGTAGCTTGAATTGATATGCAGGAGACAGAAACTCAGAAAACTGTTCTAGTGACCTGGAGGCTATGTGCTATGTTTATATTCTTGCCAGAGGCACCCACCAATTATAAGGGCTATAAATGCAAGCTGATCTTGCTTAAGGAAAGGGGAAAAATGCCTTTCTGTATTCCAGATTATTTGAAAGGATGGCAGTCTCTTTAGCAGAATGGAAGAAGTAATCCAAAAAGTAAACCATAAAGAAAAGTATTCTAAAGTTGTAGCAGGGTATTGAAACTTAATTTTAAGAAGCCATTGAATTGAAGAATATGATTCAGAAATGAAAACCCTTTCAATTTATCCATATAATAGTTTATATAATCATCCTTTCATAGTGAATATATACTTTCTAATGAAGAATTCTTCATGTAGCAGAAAAAATAAATATGCTTAGCAAGCATACCACTCTCAAAAATAAGAGATGTCTTGGTGGTTGGTGATTCATTGCCCAAGGGTTATAGAAGGTTCCATATGTAGATCTTATATGGCCAATCAGAAAGAACTCTGTCTTTCTAACCACCTGATGGAAAGCCTGCCAAAACTTCTCAAACCTCACTAACCATTGCTGATGTGTATAGTTTCTTTGGAAGAAAACAGAAATGGATTTTTAGTGACTTTGAAGTTCTAGAAAGGAGACTTCGCCATTTTGATTAATAAGTTAATGGTGAACAGGATGTGTTTGTTGAATCATTGCCTGTGATAATAGAATGGTGGGCTTGTGGAAAGGGATAGCAAGGGATCTAATTTCAAGAAGTATGTACCGCACTATAGAGGAATCAATAATAACCATCCTAGTTACCAGGTCTAATGAAGTTTTATGAAATTATTTTGCCTTAGCTCATCATTGATTTTTTAATTTTCAAATACTCTTTACTTTGTACTTTGATATGACATTCTTTTCACTGTTGATATGAAGATTCTTTGAAACACTATCTTTCCCTGCCCCAACAACAACTACAATATGTCTAACAATTATTTAAGGGTATTCTTTAGGGGTTATAATATTTTAACATTTTCTTGAATTAATAAACATTCTTCAAAATGAAAGAATTAAAGACAACAATAAATTGTATGTATGACATGAATTCTAACCCTCCAGTAAGAGAACTAGCTAAAAGAGAAAGTATAACTTTAGGTGTCCCAAAATTAAACCATATCAAATTACTTGTTCCAAGTAATGTTCATGTTACTCATATCAGGTTACATGACAAATTTATTGAAGAAAATAAAAAATTGATATCAGTCTCAAAGAGATCAAAGATATGGGGAAAGGACTGACTTATACAAAGATACTTATAGCAGCTTTTTTTGAGGTTGGAAAGAATTGAAGACTGAAGAGATGCCAACAATTGGGAAATAGATGAATAAGATGTAGCATATGACTGTGATGGAATACTATTTTGCGTCATAAGAAATGACAAATAGAATGACCAAAAAAACAAAAACCTAAGCCATTTAAAGAAGACAGTTAGGGGGCAGCTGGGTTGCTCAGTGGATTGAGAGTCAGTCCTAGAGATGGGAGGTCCTAGGTTCAAATCTGACCTCAGACACTTCCCAGCTGTGTGACCCTGGGCAAGTCACTTGACCCTCATTGCCCACCCTTACCACTCTTCCACCAAGGACCCAATACACAGAAGTTAAGGGTTTAAAAAAAAAAGAAGACAGATAAAATAGATCCCACATTAATTTGATTGAAAAAAGGAAAGAAGAAAATCAAATTACCATTATCAAAAATTAAAAAAGGGTGAATTCAACACCAATTAAAAGGACATTAAAGTAATTATTAGGAGCCTTTTTGCCCAATTATATGCCAATAAACCTGATAACCTAAGTGAAATGGATGAATATTTACAACAAATACAATAAAATATAACAATATAAATTGCCCTAATTAAAAAAAGAAGAAATAGATTATTTAAATAATCCTAGCTTAGAAAACAATTTACAACCCATCAATGAACTCTCTAAAAAAATTCCCCAGGGTCAGATGGATTTGCAAGTGAATTCTATCAAATATTTAAAGAACAATCAATCCCAATACAATACAAACTATTTGGGAAAATAGAGAAGAATATTTTTGTGAATAAGCAGTTTTCAGATGAAGTCAAAAATTTCGATAATTATATGAAAAATGTTATAAATCACTCTTTGGTAAATATAAGTTAAAACAACTCTGAGGAACCACCTCACACCTATCAGACTGGCCAATACGTCAATAAAGGAAAGTGATGAATGTTGGAGGGCATATGGCAAAATTGGGACAATGTTTTATTATTGGTAGAGTTATGAATGGATTCAACCTTTCTGGAGGACAATTTGGAACAATGCCCAAAGGGCTATAAAAATGGAGAATACCTTTTGATCCTGTAATACCATTATTAGGTCTGTATCTCAAAGAGACCATGAAAAAGTGGAAAGGGCCTACTTGTTACAAAAATATTTCTACCAGCTCTTCTCTTGGTGACAATTGAGAATTGAGAGGTTGTTCATCAATTGGGTAATGGCTACAGAAATTTTGGCATATGTTGGTGTTGGAATACTACAGTACTACAAGAAACAATGGGCAGGATGATTTCAGAAAAAGCTGGAAAACCTTGTATGAACTGATGAAGACTAATAATAAATAAGCAGACAAATAATAATAAGCAGACTCAAGAGAGTCTTGTACATAGTAACAGCAATATTGTATGATGATCAGGTATGAAATACTTAGCTACTTTAAGCAATCCAATGATCCTGGAAAATTCTGAAACAGGACAAAGAATGTTATTTACTATCTGGGAAAGAACTATAGGAGCTAGAATACAGATCAAAGCATGCTATTTTTCAAATTAGTGTGTAATTCTTTTTATTTGGGGGTTTTGGTTTTATATAAATATTCTCTTATAACGATGACCAACATGGAAGTATGTTTTGTGTGATAATACATGTATAACCCAGATCAAATTGCTTACCATCTTTGAAAGGGAGAGGGAAGGGAAGAAGAAAGAAAATTTGGATCTTATAATTTAGGAAAACTTTTGCTGAAAATTGCTATTATGTGTAATTGGGAAAAGAGAATGCCTTTAAAAATCTTTAAGACCGTGTGCCAGGTTCTAAACATATATTTTAAAAAAAATTAAAAGGTGTTTGTTTATATTGTATTCCACAAATGTTGAGAAATGAAAAACTATTTAATATCTATGATATGGAATAAATAAAGGAAACAACAAATTAATTAAATTATATGCAAATAAAATATTTTGCCAGACAAAAGTCAATGCAATACACCCACATGTTTCTGAATGTGTGTGTGTGTGTGTGTGTGTGTGTGTGTGTGTGTGTGTGTGTTTGGTGATCATTTGTTTCAGTCCTATCCATCTCTTTGTGACCTCATTTGTAGTTTTCTTGGAAAATATAATGGGGCAATTCATAATTTTCTTTTCTAGATCATTTTATTGACGAGGAAACTGAGGCAAGCAAGGTTAAGTGACTTCCCCAGGTTTATATAACTAGTAAGTGTCCAAAGGCTGGATTTGATGTTAGGAAGATGAGTCCAGGTCTGATGCCCTATCTACTGTGCAACCTAATATATGTATGTATATGCTTTAAGGTTCACAAGCCACTTCCGATCTAGTGGATATATAATTATGCTCTTTTTATAGATGAGGAAACTGAGTTTTGGGGGAAAAAAAGAACTTAAAAGAAGACTAAGGGGGAAAAAACTATTACAGTAAATGTCTTTAGATAAACTTAACCTCCCAAATTTATTTTTTTAACTTATTATAATAAGATCAATTTATTCTCCAATACAAAATTTGCCAAAGGACATATATAAGCACTTCTCAAAATAAGAGATACAAATCAATAAACTCCTGAAGATGTGTTTGAAATCTCTGGTAATCGGAGAAATTAAAATTAAAATAATTCCAAGAGATTATACTAATTAATGATCGTGGATCTTAAAAAGAAAATTCAGTGGTGGCACAGCAGTACAAAAATTGGCATATTATTAGACTATTGGTAGAACTATCACTTAGTTTAATCTTTCTGGAATGTTTTTGGAATTAAGTAATGAGTTAGAAAGCTGTTCATGGTTTGTAATCCCATAAATCCACTATTGTAACTATACCCTAAGGAAGTTATTGCTACGGAGGAAAAAGATTTCTATGTACAAAAATATTCCTAGTAGCACTTGTGTGTTGTCCTGAAAAGAGTCTCTGAGTATAAAAAGTTGGGGAGCAGCTGAATCTGTAAAAGAATGTTATTTTGCTGTTATAAATAATGACTGTAAAGAATGGAGAAAAATAGAAATTTGTGAAATAGTATAGAATGAAAAAAGCTGAAATGAAAAATAATACATATAAGAATATACCTATATATACACATATGTGTATATATATCTACACAATAATAACAATAAAATTCATATATATGTATATAAAAAAATTTAGAATAATTATGGAAGCAAATGTAGGTAGTTGTTACTACTTTTTAAGGTGTGCATATATATATATATATACTTGTATATATATTTAAGGGATATATCTGTATATAATATATACCAATATCTATCTATATACAGATGTATCCTTTAAATATATCTATATAATATATATACACCCATTACATATATATTTATATGTGTTATATATATATATATGTATATTCCTTAGAAAAATAGTAACTAAAATATACCATTTGTTCCCATGATTGTGGGGGGAAAATGTATGTACTATATATTGTCACCCTCCAATTCTATATCTCTATATATTATATATTAAATACATGTACACATTTTAAAAGGGATATATACACATACATGCACATTTTTGAATAATCAATATAAAATGGAAGTTTGTGGTTCCCCCATCATTTTTGATAGTCTCTTATTCATTTTATCCTGAAGTGTAAATTGACATTTTTAGTTAGTTTGCTGTTTCTGGAATCCCATGTGGGAGTTATTTCAGGAGTTGGAATTAGAGACCCTCATAGCCCAGTTCAAGTTGCATTCTCTTGGTCATGGTCCCAAGTCAATTCAGGTCTTGTTGTATTGGGATATCTACAAACTGGTTCAAAGGATGTGTCTCCCTTGGGTGAATTGCAGGTTGGGACCAAGTCTGATTTTGTTCTCAGCTGCCATAACCGCTCTAGGGATTGCTGAATTTGAGAGTTTCTCAAAATTTCAAGTAACCTGTGATGTGGGCAAATGAAATAGAAAAGTCAGCTTTTTAACAATCTCCTTAGGGAAGTAAAAACCATGAAAGCATGATTCTGGCTTGTATTTTGAATTCTGAATATTAGAATCTTAGAGTTGAAAGGAAAATTAGAGATCATCTAAGCCAGCCTTTCTCTCCCCGTTTCCCAAAACCCTTTGCAAAATGTTGACAAGTAGTCAGCTAATCTTATTTACATATATCGAAATAGGATATAGGAAGAAAGGAAGAAAATAGACATTTATTAAGCCCCTATTCTGTGCCAAGTGGCACACTAAGCACTTTACAAATATTATCTCATTTGTTTCTCACAACCACCTTGGGAGGTAGCTGCTATAATTATCTCTATGCTACATTTTAAAAAACTGAGGAAGATGGAGGTTAAGTGACTTTTCTGGGGTCACACCATTAAGTAAGTGTCTGAGGTCAGATTTGATCTTGGGTTTTTCCTACTGTGAGCCTGGTGCTTTATCCAGTTTGTCCCCTAATTGTTTCCAATATAACAAATTGATCTGTTATTTCAATCATACCTAAAACAAGACTCCATTAAGGTTCTGTATGTTCTCTCCTAGGAACAGCAAAATGGGGGAAGGAGAATTAAGGTTTTAAAGGAGAAGATGTTGTCTGTGTTAATAAGCATATTCATTCCTAAGACATGACCCCAAATGACTCCACACCTGGAAATCCTTAACTCCGATGCTTGTGAAATCTCCTAATTGGACTCTTTGACTAAAAATAGCATTAAAATGGGAGAACCTTGCTTTTCAACCAGTTTTCTGTTAAAGTATTTTAGAATTTTTAAGTTTGGATTTTTAAAATATCTCTAAAACGTATTGTTTACATTTTTCTCAAATATATTCTATGTTGCTTTGATCAGAAACATACATTTTGAATAGTAATAATTTAAATTTCAACAAGACAATCATAATAATTTATATTTCTAGAGTGATTTTAGGTGAAAGATGACTGATAGATAGCCTGTATATTCTACTTCTGTCCTCATGATTGCTAGTGTAATGGAGGATTGGAGGGATGTTAACTATTATTATTTGTGGGTTCCAACACTAATACTAAATTAATAGCTAAATAATCCTCACAACACTAGGGCAACTGAGGAAGTGCTTTAGCAATAGACCCTTTAGGGTGAATTTTTTTGGAGAAATGGGACAACCTTTCATGCCTTCCTCTTTGATATTGCAATTTTTCTATCTCCAGACCTGGCATATAGTAAAAGCTTAAATCCATGTTGAGTTGACTTATTGTTAACTTGACAAGAGTAATAGAGAATGGGCATAGACAGATACATTAAGATCTGCATTATTGGAGAGGAGAGGAGAAGGAAATAAAGTAAGAAGACCCTACTATGTGCCAGTCATTGTACAAAGCACTTTACAAATATTTTTTTTTTCATTTGATCTTAACAACCTTGGGAGGTCAGTGCTATGATTATCCCCATTTTATCATTGACGAAGCTGAGGTAGATAGAAGCAGCTTACCCAGCATCACATAGCTAGTAGCTGTCTGAGGCCAGATTTGAATTCAATGTCCAGTTTATTTATCCCTTGTCCTACCCAGGAGTCTCTGGGAGAGAACAACCCCCAATGCACTGGAATATTAGAAGCCTGCTTAACCATCTTTAGGATTGCCAATTGGCAACTAATTACCTGATAGCTTCTTAAAATTGACATAGGAATATTCTCTTATAATTGCTTGGAATAGGTTTGGGGGAGGTATAAAGAAAATAACACTTCTCCAGTGAATCTCAAACAAAACAAAGTTTTCAGGAAAGGTGAGAGTCATGAATCAAGGTACTGAGCACCATACAGGGATACAACTTTTTGTGGGGTATAAAGATGATCAATACTGATAACCCTTAAAAAGGGGAACACCTCTATTGGTCCTCAGATTTAGCATAGAGTCTGGAACACAGATGATGATGCCTCCAATACTTTAGAGAATCCTAACAATCAATTTATATAGAAGCTTTCGTGGGAAGGAAAATATTCCACATTTTCTAATTAAATTAGAGGCAGTGGACTGGACTTCGAAGATAGGAAGATAGACAATTCTCCCTAGTGGTTATTTGTCTCTCTAGTTCTGTTTCCAGTGAATAGAGTGGCAAGCAGAAGTACTGATTTATTGCTTTTTTTTTTAAATTATTCCTGTCTGGTGGAAAAGGCTGCATGTAGCAATCATGCTCCTCTGGTGGACAAAGCAGAAAAGCATCCAAGACATGGATTCTGTTTCATTCATTCTTTCTCTTTTGGTTGATTTTGAATGAGGAGAACTCGTGTCAAAGTAATTATAAGTAGACTGGGGAGTTAAAGGGCTGTGATAATCTAATCCTATATTTTTGATAGGCTTGTATTTTATTTTTAGGTGTATTGTTAAAAATTATGTTCTCAATTTATAGAATTTGATTTTTAAAAAATTGTACTTTTTCACCCTGAGCTAGAAATTTCCATAAAATTTCCTATGGGTGCTAGTTCAAGCTAATTCAAAGCCTCTCCCTCTCACTTTGGATAAAATTGCTTAATTATTCAGCAGTGTTCAACCATCTAAGATTCTGCTGACAATTTGCCTATAAGATTCTGAGTTATTATGTAGTAGAAGTGTGAGGTAGTTGTCAATGAAAATTCATTAACAAAGAGATCTTTGAATTTATTTTCCCAAAGTTCCATGACTAATCAGAATTGAGAGAGAATCCAGATCTGATTCTAAGTCCCACAATCCTTCCACATCTTTGACCTCCTATCAGTTATAGGAGTCATCACATGCTCCTGAGTAGTTTTCTATCTCTTAATCCCTAAAATTCTGTGTTTTCACAAATCTTCAGCAAGGAGACAATACTGAGTAAATTGGTCCAATATTTATTTTCTGACTTTGTGGAATTTAAAAAAAATTTGCTTTAGCTCAAATCTTGCCTTGTTTTGTGACTTTGATTCCAATTTGTAAATTTCAGAGATTTAAAATATCATTCAACAACTTATATATTTTACATAAATAATAATATTTATTTAATGTTGGAGGGAATATGGAAAAATAGGGATATATTTGTGGACAGTGAACTGATTCGATCATTTAGGAGAGTAATCTGGAATTACACTCAAAGACTTATATAGCTGTATATGCTTTTTGACACAGTAATACCACTATTAGGTTAATTTCCTAAGGTGATCAAGGGAAAAAGGAAAAGAAATTATATGTTCTAAAATATTTATAGCATTACTTCTGTGGTAGCAAAGAACTTGGAACTGAAGGCATGCCCATCAGTTGAGTAATGAATGAATAAGTCGTGGTATATGCTTGTAATGGAATACTATTGTGCCGTAAGAAATGACAAACAAGAAGATCACAAAAAATTATCTAAAGACTTATATAAAGTGATGCAAAGTGAAATGAGCAGAACCAGGAGAACATTGTACACAGTAACAACCATGTACGATGATCAGCTGTGAATGATTTAACCATCATCAACAAGGTAAGGATGCAGGATTACTCTAAGGGTCTCCAGACAAAAAAGCTATCTACCACCACAGAAAGAACAGAGTCCTAATGTAGATTAAAATATACCATTCTTCACTTTGTTTCTTCTAATAATTTTTCTCTATCATAAATAATATGTGTTGTTTCAAAATATGACAGACTGGGAAATATATATTATGTGATAATAAATTTATACAACCTATATCATATTACCTGCTTTCTTGGGGAAGGGAAAAAAGTGGAAGGGAAGGGAAAAAAAGAATAAGATATTTTTGGATATAATTAATGAGAGAATATTTTTCTCTTGGATAAGCATATTTAGTTATAATTTATTACATATTCATAACAAGTCACATATATTATTATATGTTTTATATATATATATATAAATTTAAAAGGACAAAAATGTTTTCTAGGGAAACAAAGAAAAAAATAAAAATAATCTCAACTTAAAGGAGTTTATGTTCTATTGGTTGATGCATATAAATACAGAAACCCACAATAAGTACAAGATAATTTTATTTGGGACATTTGTAACTATGTGGGTTCAGTAGCTATCTCATGTAGGAGGCATTTGACCTTGGCTATAAAGGAAGCTAGGAATTCTGTAAAGTTGTGAGAAAGGAAAAGGGAGGATAATCCAGGCATAGGATAAAGCTTGTAAAAGGTCCAGAGACAGAAAATGGAATGTCCCTTGAGAGGAACAACAGGGAGGTTGGTTTGGCTAAAGAGTGATTTGTAATAGTCCCAGAATGTGGTTTATAGATAGATTATTAAATATTTTAAAATCCAGCATAATAATTTGCATTTGATGCTAGAGGAAAAAGAGAGCTACTCAGTTTTTTTGAGCTCAGGAATGATAGTCCCAGATTTGCTTTAAAAACATCCCTTTGCCTGCTCCAGAAAGAATGGTTTGGAGAGAGGAGAGTCTTGAAGCAGGAATCACAGGATCATAGATTAAGAGATGGCAGGATATCGAGTTCAACCTTCTTATTTTACATATAAGGAAATCAAGGCTTAGAGAGGCAAACATCACAAAGGTAGCAGGTCGCTGAAGAAGGATTATTAATTCAAATCTTCCTGATGCTAAATACCCCACTGTCAAAAGGAAAGAGGTGATGAGGACCTACTTTGGGGAGTTGGGGGCAAACTTGTCAAAGGGGATAACAGGATGGATATAAGAGATATTATGGAGATATAAAAGGTGACAAGACCAGGAAAGTGAATGGCTATGGTGTGGTGAGGAAGAATGACTCAGTCAAGGTGGCAAACCTGGGTGACTGCAAGGCTAGAAGCACACTCAAAAATAAGGAAGCTGGAAAAGGGAATTATTTGGGATTTGGGCTAGAGATGACTGACAGGAGCTAGTGATGTAGGACTAGAGCTCAAGAAAATAACTAGGATTGAATCTCTAATTCTGGGGAACTTTTACACAGAGAAGATGCTGGAACACATGGGAACTAATGAACATTATGAATTTCTGGAAGCTTTTGGTCTTTATGCTTCTTCTCAAACAATGGATACTAAAAATTCAACTATTGCCATTTGCTTGGGATTATTTGTGAATTTTTAAAAGAATAAAAAGCATTCCTCATGTTCTAAATGTTTGTGAGGCCTAAGATGACATATGCTTTAAGATCTGTTCTAGCTCCTCTCAGTACCTGTGGATCCAAGAAACCAAAAGTATACAAGGATATAAAGAATTGCTCAGGATAGACATTCCATTCCTTTCCCTTCTCTCTTTCTAATTCAAGTTGCTTCATCTGATTCTTCCAGACAGTTTCTTTGGCTAGGAAAACAGGTCCAGATCCCTGGATCAACAAAGTGTTAGATATTTTGCTCCCTTCTTAGGATGCATAGTATGCAATTGTATAATATTATGTTTTTTTTTAATTTTAAACATATTTTATTTTTTCCTCTATTATATGTAAAATAATTTTTAACATTCATTTCTTTAAAAATTTCAGTTCTATGTTCTCTTCACTTTTCTGACCCTTCTTCCTTCTCTCTCTCCTCCTTCTCCAAGATGATAAGCAATCTAATATAGATTTTATTTGTGCAATCATAAAACATATATTTAAATATGAGGGGGTGATTTTTGATAGCCAGAATATATATATGTAATATACATGAAGCAATCATCTGAAACGAATTCTAGGCCATTAGGTTGAGCCCAAAATTCATCTCCATTTTTAGAAATAAACAGGTACACATCTAGGCTGATTCTATCTTCTATATACCACTCACTGGTTCTTTTAACATTGCCTTCTTCATAAGCATCGTCCTGGGGGTGGTCTCAGGCTGCCAGTAAGTCCATTTTTAAAGGCTTCTGCCTACAATAGCTAGACCCCCTATATTCAAATGTCACTCAAATATTTGAGTCATTTCTTAAAATAAAAAAAAATTTAGTTTCAGGTGTTTTATCTGTCAAGTAGAAGAAGGGAGAAAGAAGAGTATCCTAAAAAAAGACTACCACATTCATGAAAAGAGAAAGTTCTGGAAAAGAAAGTGAAGCCAACTGTGATTAACGCAGAAGAAGTTGAGATTAGAATTTTTAAATCCCCAGTATTTAAACTGATTCAGTCATCCATGAACAACATGTCTTTGTTTAGTGTACTTGTCATGCCAACACAGTTCCTTGTTGAATTGTCAATCATTGTGGAAAGGCCAATGAATAAAAGAAAAGGAAGAATAAAATATATCTTAATGATGTAAGAATCACTCCAAGGTCCAAGGTGAGATGCCAGGTGAGGAGGATATTATTGCTACTGTCTGTTAGGCATTGACTATGGTTTTCATCTTTGTGGTTGTTGAACCAGCTTATACAGCAAACACTATATCCTTTGGCTGACCTGACTTTTAAGCAGCCATTTAATATCTGGTAAATGGAGTTCTTATATTTATTAACAGAGTTCTCTAAATGTCAGTTACATAATAACTAGATGCCCTCCTGATGAGATCATATTTTCCTTTACTTACACAACTATAGACTCCAGTTAAGACTTCTAATATTTCTTCATGGTGTGGAAGTAATACTGAGTTCTTAAAGATTTTTCAAATAGAATGCGAACCATGATGAGATTTGCCAATTTTAGCCTAGCTAAATTTGGAAGCACACCATCACCAGAAGATTGGTCCCCAAGTGATGAAGGATTTTGGCCCCAGAAATTCATTAATATAATATACCTTTTGGGTAAATATCATTTATTTTTGTGGAGTGGTGAGATTGTCATCACTGTCTGTGGACAGAAGAGTGACAAAAAACTCAGGTCTTTTGGAGAATTGAAGTAAGAAATCCCCTGTGGTCAATAAGGTCTAACACAAGAGAAAGTCAAGAATTTTTTCATCTGTTGTATGGATCATTCATCTATCATTTTTAAAATGAGATAGATGATCATTGATCTTATTCTGAAAACAATATGATATCATATTAAAAAATAAAATGAATTACACAAATGCAAGGTGATACTATTTTAGAACTGAACTTATATGGGTACCATCCCTTCCACTCCCCCTTATTCCATAAACTTTTGGTTAAAAGTCTAAGATTTCTTCTGTCATGGGATATGCATCTTTTTTTTTTCTCATTAGTTAGCAGCTCAGCATCTAGAAAGCAGTGAAACAGAGCACAGGCTGTTGCTATGGAGACCTCAAATCTGTTATTGAAAAACACATCTTGAGTAAGAGCCCACATTTGCAAGTTTATTTAGTGTGTTGGAAAATGGCTTTAAAAATGCTGGCTTAGAGCATGTTTGCACTTCATTAAGTTTTCATTGTAATACACACATACATAATATATAATTTAAATAGCTAGATCAAATTTATACTCTAGTATTCAGCTGGATTTATTCATTATTGTGCTTCAGGTATATAAGTAATGTGATCTATAACAAAAGAATTCCTTGTTGTTCAGTTGTCTCAGACCTGCCCAACTCTTTGTGTCCCCATTCGGGGACTGCCTACAAAAATAACAATAATAAGGGTCATTTATATGGTCCTTTAACTAATTTAGCAAAGTGCTTTACACAAGTTACCTTATTTGGAATTCACAATAATTCAATTAACTGGGAATTGTAGGGATAAACATTTCAAAATTCACTACTTACTTTTCTGTAAACAATTAATTACAAACTTTTTTTTGCAATGTATTATTTAGTTGGTGTCATACATAGAAAAACCCAGTGTTATAGTGGAATCTCTGAGGCACTTTGGATTTGCAGAGGAAAAAGCCATAATCAAGTAATTTTAATAGTTTTATAGCCTGAAAGAGCAAATCTATTTTCATTTCTTAACAAATCCTTTGAAGCATTCAACGGGGAACTCATTTATTATTTCCTCTAATGTCTCCATGGGTTCACCTTGTTGAAATGAAACCTTTCAACCTACAATGGATTGGGCCAAGGTTAAAGAAAGGTTTACATTTTATACTGTTTTAAAAACATGTATATTTTACAGAAAAGGACATCAAGACTTAGAGATGTTACATTAGTTGACTATGGTCACAGAGTTAGTAATTGCCAAGGCTTGAATGTAGGTCTTCCTACCTCCAAAACCAGTATTCCTCCACTAGACCATAACCTATTTAAATGTAAATACAGCATAACAAGGGGTACATATGAAATGAGAGAACCTTTCCTTGAATTCTAATTCTGCTATCTGTGTCTTAAGGCAGTAGGCAATCTCTTTGGATCTCATTTTTTCTTGCTTCTAAAATATTTATGTAGGGTAGTTTGACCTCTAAGTTTTCTTGAGCCTCTAAATCTCCATCTCAAAGCTCCTATTTTACTTGTCTCTCAGTAATCATAATCTTCATTAATGCTCTAATTTTTGACATATGACATTTTAAATTGAGGAAAAATAATGCCTGTATCCATTCACAGAAAGGTTATATCTACCTGGGAAATGCTAAAAGCAACCAAGAGCTACTCACAGTTGAAGCTCATTCAGAGCAATGAACAGTGTAAGTGTCACACTTTTATTAAGCCAATTTGTGAGCTCCTTGTATGACCTTAACTCAAATGGATTCCAGATCTCTAGGGCTCTTCCTTTTCTCCCCTTGGTTCTCATCACTACTCCATTACCAGTACATTTTTCTAGACTCGGGACCTCTTCCTGCCTACTCTTCAAGCCTCAGTTTCCTCTTCTAAAAAATGTAAATGTGCTTTTGAAACAATAGAAAAATTATTCCTTTCACCTTGGATTTGTAGTCCTGTGCTATTAGTTTTTATTATTGAACCTTTTTCTTTTTCTTTTCCTCTCCTCTCCTCTTTTTCTTTTCTTTTCTTTTCTCTTCTCTTCTCTTCTCTTCTCTTCTCTTCTCTTCTCTTCTCTTCTCTTCTCTTCTTTTCTTTTTCTTTCTTTTCTTTTGTTTTGTTTTCTTTTCTTCTGAAGGGTGAGCCCTGAGACAACATTGCTGTTTAAGTCCATTGCCCAGACCAAATCTGCCTGTCAGAATTGGACATCATGATAAATATTATGAATATGGTGAAACAAGTCATAGAGTTCTTGCCTTTAGGAGTTTGTAAAATATTGTTCAGCAAACAAACAAAAAATGAACACAGGTAAATAAATACATTCAGAATACAGAGCAAATTCACAATTTTGGAGAGGGGTAGGAAGAAAGAAAAAAAGAGTAAAGTATGGGCTCAAGATATGCCTTCTGTAGTAGCTGGCACTGAAACTGAGCCTTTAAGGATGCTGGTAATTCTATGAGATGGAGGGAAAGAGGTATGAAATTGCAGATGAGGCACAGCCTATGCAAAGATATGAAGACAGAAGATAGTCCAGAGAACACTGAGGAGGACAATTTGATTGGAATGTACAAAAGTGAGGGGAATGTATGGTAATCCTGAAAAAATAGATTGGGTCCAGTTGTAAAGCACTTTAAAGGCTGAGAAGGTAGAATTTATGGAATAGAAAGCCACTGGAACTTCTTGAAAAGAGGGGTGACTTAGTCAAAGCTGTGCTTTAGGAATATCAATTTAGCAGCAATATGAAGGAGAAAATGGAGCAGAGACAAATAGAGACAGGGAGATCAATGAGGAAATAATTGTAATATTTTAAACAGGAGGTAAGGAGAGCCTGGCTATTTGAGTGGAGAAATGGGTACATGTACAACCAATGTTCTGGAAATAGAATTGACAAAACTTGACAAGTCAATGTTTAGGAAGGATGAAAGAAAGTGAAAAAATTGGGGTAATGTGGATAACTAATATCAATTTGCACCCTTCTTTTTGTCCCCTCCCCCCAATGCCTTTTTGATTTTTAAAGCTCAAACAGTATGATTTCAGGGCTAAAGCTCAAATTGTCTCTTCCTGAGGTTAGGTTGGGTATTCCCTTCTTTTGTCTAGATGTAAAAACTGGCCAGTTGGAGACCAGTTCATTGTTTATCTATAAATAAAAACTCTTTTGGTTGGTGAAGTAATTAAATTAGCTAGAGAGATGCCAAGTGGGAAAAAATGCACCTGTAGAGATGGAGCCATTCTGGATTGCCAAGTGGGTGACTTGGTGTCTGGGAGACATGCCTCTTGTCCTGATTGAGATCTGAGTCCTCCAATCAGAGAGGTCCTGGAAAGAGCCATCACAAAGAGCATAAATCGAGGGATGTGACAAGAAATTGGGATTTTTTCTGGGAACTATGTATTCAGAAGGCTGGCTCAGGGGCTTGCTCAGCTGCTTGTGTAGCAGGGCTGGCAGCAATTGCTGGCCAAGTGGCCCCAGGTTCTGGCTATCCCAGCTAGCCAGCCAAGGGACTGGTCCTTTTCTGTCTCTCTCTCTCTCTCTGGCCTGCTTTTTGCTATTTAATATGTAATAATTATAAAATTGAGATATAGTCTTGAGAACATTTTAATCATTACAGATCATTCTAAATTTAAAAATCTGAGTAATTGAAAGAATGTCAATATTCTCAGTAAAAAAAGCAGGGAGGACTTTAGAGTAATAGCTTTAAAGGTTCTGCTTAGGAAGAAAATACAAATAAATCAGTAATTTCATTTTCTGAAAGGGCCTTCCCTAGTCTCAACGTACATATTTTGATTCAAATTAGTGAACAGATGAACATTAATTGATTAATGAGAATTTAAAGGCAGGTATCAACAATAGAACTGAGTTGATTCTAAATTTAATGATTAAGATCACCTGTAGTAATTAAATATGGGCATGAAATAGTTAATACTTAGTTAATACTTATCAGGTGCTGTGGGATAATTCCTTGTATTTTTCATTTGGTTAAGCTTGTAAAAACATCATGGATTCCTGAGTAATAACTAATAAGGTAGATAGAGGAAAGCCAAAAAAAGGATGTAGAAGAAATGGGTTCTTTGAATGACCCCAAAATACACATACAAAAATATTTCTAATTGGCTTAGTGTTACATCAGTGGGCTGCATGATTCATTGAGGAAAGGTGCTTAGCATGCAACTAAAATATTGAAGGGTCTGGTGGCAGGATTTAATATGTTTGCAATCTGGCAACCTGCATTCTCTTCTATTTCAGTGGACAAAATAAAAGTCAACTCAAGTGAATTCATTGCATGATATTCCATCAATAGTAAAATGAAAGTTTGATTTCATCCAGAGTTATTGCAGCAGGGAAGACTGAATGGAGACCATGAAAAATGAATGAAAAGCTAAAAACATTAAGAGGAAGATTATAAAAGCTTTAAGTACACTTGGCCACACGAAAATAAGTTTTCATGATAATAACCTCCAATAAATGGAGACTCAGTCTATGGCAAGAGTTTTTAACCTACTTTGTGTCATGAACCTCTTTGGTCACCAGGTATTATCTGTGAGTCGCTTTTCCAAATAATGTTTTAGAAGCATAAAATTATAGAACAAACCAATTATGTTGAAATATAGTTATCAAAATGTTTTAAATATAAGTATGGTTCCAGGTTAAAAACCTTAGTTCTACAGGAAACTACAGCCAACTGTTTGCATTTCAAAGAAAAGAAACAAACATAGCTGGCCTCTGACCACTATCCCATGGACTGTTGGCTTTCAAATTTCCCTTAAGTCTTGTTATATCATAGCTTGGTCTGAATTTCAGCCAAATGAAGCTGCTTCTTGTTGCTTGAATCCATTAATCTTCTTAAAACTCTGATATTTCTCTCTTCCTGATAAGCTCAATATTTTAACACCTTTATTCTTCCAATCTACAGAGCACATCTCCTCTAGCTCTGGGACACTACTCACTTCTCTGGCCTCAATGCTCCTAGTCTGTGAAGCCTTTCTTAACTCCTTTCCTGGCTCTGCTGACATTTTCTCATTCGTCCTTACAAGAATGGTTTTGGGGCTCATTCCTCTATATTGTCTCTTACCAGCCTTAAGAATGTGAGGCAAAAATTGTAGGGTAGAGATCACATTTTAACCAATAAAGTATATAAGGACATTTTTCTGAGAATAACTGTTTATTAATGAGAGCATACAGTTCCTGTTAACTAAAGGGATCTTTTTAACAGGCTCCTTTAGTGAAGAAGAATTAGTGAATGCTGCATCTTGCTTATAAAGGGAGTTGTGTCTCCTTTCTGATTGCCAACTCAACCTTAACATCTCCCCTCACAGGTGACTATTTCAGAAGAGGAAGTGGACAAAGAGACCTCAAATCTTCCCTCAGAGCATCATCATTGGGGAGGAAGGTCTTTGCTTTACCTGGCTATAAGATCAAAGAGGGCTTTATATTTCAAATGCCTTAGAGAGTTCTTGCTTACAGAAAAAATAAGGAATAGATATTCACCCTGCCTCTAACAAAAAGAGGATACAGCTTGGTGAAATTCTTGGAGGTATGGGAGTAAATTACTTTAGCTTGGAAGCAGGCTTCACATCCAAACCCAAGGTTCAAGAAAGGTTTCATATAAAAATAATACAACTCGACACTAATTTTCCTTAGCAGATATCTGCTTACACTCTTTGCTGATGGAATCACAGATTCCCATTTCTCATCACGCATTAATATTTCTAAAATTATCACTGGCATATGGTGATCCAACCTCTTAAAACCTTCTAGGGCTGAGGAACATATTATCTTAAGAAAACTCTTTCCTTTTTTGGACATTTCTAATTGATATAGAATTCTTTTATTAATCCAGGATCTGTATCCCAGAAACTTTCAGCCATTGATCCTAATTCTGCCCTCTGGAACTAAGTAAAATAAATCAAACTTTCATCTCCATCACCACCTTTCAAATGTTTAAGTTCATTTACTGTCTTTATCTTCTACAGGCAAAAACTCTCATTGCATCCATTCATTCTTCTAGTAGTTTCCAGACATTTCATTATACCATGAATTTGCTATTTAGTTTGTTAAATTTCTTACAAAACAATAAATTATACTTAACATGAAAAACTATACTCTGTACATCTTAGATATTTCAGATGATTCAGAAGATACTAGAACTTTTTTCTGTTTCAGAATCATCAAACTGAACATCATTTCTCATTATAAAGTCTGAGAACAGCTTGGCCCAGTGCCTAGCACACAGTAAGCATTTAATAAATATTTATTGATTAACTGACTCATAGTAGATTAGTTGACTTTCATTGACTTGATAGCAGGTTGTGGAGATCTGTTTGTTGTTTTGTTTTTTATAACTACCCAACAGATTGCAAGTTCCATAGGCTTAGAAATTGTATCTTCTTTGTACATTGTAGGTGATTGATAAATGTGTTTTATATAGATGTAACAAAGATTGAACAACTATTGGGCTTTCTTGTCATTTTCTTTCTATATCATAAAAATCAAAAAAGAAAAGAAAAAAGAAAATCTATTTATCCGAGTATTTTGGGTTGTTTGAATTCCAAATAAAATCAGATTTACTATAGAATGAATCATATATTTACATCTCTTTCTTTCTATCTCTATAGATCTATTGATTTATCTGTCTATCCATTTATTCATCTGTCTAACACTTGGATTCTCTATTAGTGAACTCTCATTCCAAAGAAGTATTTTTTTTCTTTTATATCATGAAATAAGCAGTTATAAACAGACATGAATATTTCATTATGCAAAGAAGAAAAAAAAGCATTCTGAGTGAAACTCAAAACTGGTTATTATTTTTTTTAAAGGAAGCATATAATTCATGTAATAGTAGCAGCACAATTACCCTATCTCTTCCCTTTCTAAAACCTATTTTTGTTTCAGAATTTGGTGATTTCAAATTGGTGATTTGAAAGCTGAACTCTGTTTGAACCTTTTCTATTAAGCCACAACTCTTCAGCCTGAAATTTCACTTCAGACCCGGAATTCCCACCCTGAAAATATCCTCTGTCACCATGACCTCTCCCTCTAATTGGACGGCTCTCCAAAGAACTTCCAATTAATGAGAGCACCTAGCAGGCCAGCCCGATATAGTATAATGAATAGAGATTTGTTCTTGGAACCAGGAACTCAGGTTGAAATTTTGCCTCTTTCACTTAGTTGTATGACCTTCATCAAGTCATCCAACTCAGCAACCTCTGAAAGGACTTTTCAGTTAGGCATTAAATTGTTGGGATTTGTATTGGGGGGGAAAGTTCCTTACCACAACTCTTTCCAGCTCATACTATGTTTGAGTCATTGTATCATTGAAATATAGTTTTATCCATTTGTATATTATGTACAGGAAATAGGACTGTTATTATTGTGACTACATTTCAGAATATAAACTATTCAAAGGCTCATTAGGTAGACTATAACTCATTAATTTTCATCATAATAAAGGGAAATTAAATCCCACAAAGATGAGTAAATCAAATTGCATGTTGAAACAAAGCTGCATTGTTAAAATAATTCAGCTTATAGTATATGCCCCATCCATTGCGATTGAAAAGAAATTAAATCCACAATTTCATTATTTTAATGATGAGCTCAAAATAAGTTTGCTCAAAAATAGAAACATCCCCAGAGAAAATTGATGTAAACAGTAGGACAATTAATAGGCAAGGATATAGCTGTACAATTGCTGGTGGAAACATTGTGGGTTCTCTTGGAAATCTAGTGTGAGCAAATAGTCAAGAGAATGATCTTTTAAAGTTTTATCAGGACACATCAAGAAATGGAGAAATTAGTGCAAGTTTGTATGCCCTAAATGTTTTAGCCTAGTGATGAATTTAAAACAATTTCTCTTACAGATTTCAAGCATACAGCTTATTAAAGTGATGATTCAATATCAGTACATTGGGAAATTAAAGCAACAATGGTAAAACATGACTTGCTTACCAGCAATTCATCAAGAAGAAAAATATTGTCATCTAATTCCTGATGCAGAAATGCATCTTTCTCTTCTTGCTGAAAGATCATTACAAACAGGATATCACATAGTGTCACTGGCAAAAAAAAAATTTCCAAACTCTCAGACCAAAAATTCCATTAAATATTAATAAACACCTTCACCTTATTTTTCTACTTAAGGGTTTTTAATACATCAAGAGCCCTGGGTTTCATTGGTGTGCGAACTCTTAGCAATGGAAGTTTCAGTACAATCAAAATGTAATAGAGAGGTTGCAGAGAGTCCCTCAAGCTGAGAGGTTTTTGTGTTCTTAGAAAAATAATGTGATTTCAGAAAAAATCTAGGAAGACTCATATGAACTGACACAAGTGAACTGAGCAGAATCAGGAAAACATTGGATATAATAACAATAATATAGTAATGATGATCAACTATGAATGACTTAGCTACTCTGATCAATATAGTAATCTGAGAAAATAGAGAAGAACTAATGATGGAAAAATAATGCTATTTACTTCCAGAGAGAGAACTGATAAATTTTGAGTGTATATGAAAGTACATTTTTTAACTTTATTTTTTTTGCAATATGGTTAATATGAAAAAATTTGCATAATTTCACATGTATAATTGGTATCATTACATATCTTCTCAGTGGGTGGGAGAGGGACTAGAAAGAATACAGAACACAAGTTTTTTTTCTTAATGTTAAAAATAAATGCACAAGTTTTTTTGTTTTTGTTTTTGTTTTTAAGCTAAGAAGTCTGGGGCTTTGTAGCAATTATCAGAAGTAAGGATATGAATCCACATCATTTTGACTCCCAATCCAATGCTGCCTCTCTCTTATGACTATATTGATCCACAAAGAGTTGAAAATTGAATCAATATGGCATAGGGCAATAATCTATCCCCCCTTAATTTAAATCCTAATTTGAACTAAAATCAAAGAACACAAAACTACTTGAAGGAGCAGAAGGCAGAACAAATATAGATGTAGTATCCCTTTAAAAAATTGCAATGATTCAAGGTTATGCCTACTGTACACAAAATGAAATAGAAATTTGGCAATTATATGATTAATTTAGTCAACATAGAGAGTTCTGCTTGATGATTTTAGATGATTTTAGTTTGAAATATCTTCAATGACCAAATTCACTGGACAGTGTCTTTCTTCTTCTTTCTTCTTCTTCTTCTTCTTCTTCTTCTTCTTCTTCTTCTTCTTCTTCTTCTTCTTCTTCTTCTTCTTCTTCTTCTTCTTCTTCCTCCTCCTCCTCCTCCTTCTCTTCCTCCTCCTCCTCTTCCTCCTCCTCTTCCTCCTTCTTCTTCTTTTTGACTTTACATGAACAATAGTTTAAAACATTTTCCCATATGAGTCATTTTGTGAAAGAGAACTTGGACAAACAAAGTAAAAATGAATAAAGTAAAATATGGCATGTCTGCATTGAGATTCCATCAGTTCTTTCTCTGCAGGTGAATATAGCTTTTCATCATGAGTCTTGAGGATTGTTTTGGATCTCTATATTGCTAAAAATAGCCAATTCATTCATAAATACTCACCAAAACAATATTATTGTTTCTGTATAAAATGTCCTCCTGATTCTGCACACTTCAGTATCAGTTCGTGTATTTCCAGGTTTTTCTGAAATCATCTCTCTCACCATTTCTTATACCACAGTAGTACTCTATTGCAATCATATACCACAGTTTGTTCTACCATTTCCCAATTGATGGATATCCTCTCAATTTCCAGTTCTTTGCCACCACAAAAAGAGTTGCTATGAATATTCTTGTGCAAACAGGTCATTTTCCCTTTTAAAAAATCTCTTTGGATAAAGACCTAGTAGTGGTATTGTTACATCAAAGGATATAACCAGTTTTAAAGCCCTTTGGACATATTTCCAAATCACTACCCAAAAAAGATTGTATCAGTTCACATTTCTACCAGAAGTGCATTAGTGTTTTAACTTTCCCAATCCTCTCCAACATTTATTATTTTTCTTTTCTGTCATATTAACCAATGTGATAGGCATGAGGTAGTACCTCTGTTGGGTTTGTACCCCAAAGAGAGAATAATAAGGAAATAATGAAAAATGCTTGTATAAAAAATGTATGTAGTCACACTCCTTGTGATGGCAAAAAATTGGAAAATGAGGGGAAGTCCACTGATTGGGGAATGGCTGAACAAATTGTGGCATCTGAGAGTGATGGAATATTATTGTGCTGAAAGGAATAATGAACTGGAGGATTTCCATGTGAACTGGAAAGATCTCCAAGAATTGATGCAGAGTAAAAGGAGCAGAACCAGGAGAACAGTGTACAGAGACAGATACATCATGGCACAATCAATTGTAATAGACTTCTCTAAGCAATGTAATGATCTAGGATAATCCAAGGAACTTATGAGAAAGATGCTATCTACATCTAGAGCAGTGGTTCCCAAACATTTTTGGCCTATTGCCCCCTTTCCAAAAAAATATTACTTAGTGCCCCTGGAAATTAATTTTTTCAAATTTTAATAGCAATTAATAGGAAAGATAAATGCACCTGTGGCCATCACCGCTTCCCTGGATCGCTGCAGCACCCACCAGGGGGCGGTGGCACCCACTTTGGGAATCACTGATCTAGAGAAAGAACTGTGGGAGTCAAAATGCAGAAGAAAAATATATGATCAATCATGTGGTTCAGTGGGGATATGATTGGGGTATTGATGTTAAAAGATCACTCTATTGCAAATATAAATAATATATAAATAGGTTTTGAATGATAATACATGTATAACCCAGTGGAATTGCTTGTCAGTTCGTGGATGAAGGAGGGAAGAGGGGTGGGAAAAATCATGAATCATGTAAACATGAGAAAATATTATAAATAAACAAAGAAATTACTTAAAAAAGAAATTATTGTATGATGGATACAAAAAAGCATGAATTTAAATAAATGGATGCAAAGTGAAATAACTAGAACTAAGAACACAATATGTGCAAATAGCATAACAATGGAAACAGGGATACAACCAAGAAACAATAAAAAAATTAATGCTGGAAAATTATTTTTAAAAGCATGTTCCAAAGAAGAGAAACAAGACACCTTGACTTTACTTCTTTGAAGAGGTAAAAGGTCCATGTTTGTAGCACATTGAACATATTTTCTGACTTTTTCAGTGTATTTATTGGTTCTACTGATTGTTTCTTTTATTCCCCTTTATCTGTAAAAAGTATTGTTACATGACATCATTCTCAGAAAGGGAAAATAGAGCAATGATATTGTGGAAAAACCCAGTGATATAAAAATCAAAACAGAACCACATCAACCATTTAATATCTCTCTCTCTCTCTCTCTCTCTCTCTCTCTTTTTTTCTCTGTCTCATAACTAACTCATTGAGTAACTGAGGCAAGGGGCAATGTGAGTCATTTAAGATATTTCCACCACCATCGAGACTATGACTGAAACATGTCCACTAACCCTTGCTCATCTCTCAGCCAATAGTAGACCACAAAGTATTAATTTAAAGATATTGCTAGTAATTTAGCTAATGACATGGCATCCTCCAGAGGTGAAAATACTAAGTTTCGTAGAAGGGAATGGGAGTTTTGAGGCATTCCATCAGATTCTTATTTCTTTCTCATGCAAATATTGACGAGTCACTAAATAATGTTTCTCTCTAGGAGAAATGACTAAAGAGGAACCACAGCCAAAATTGAAAATATTCCTATAAACTGTTTTTGTTTGGTTATTTGGTGTTTTGTTTTGTTTTTTGAAGAACAAATGTTAAAGATTGACTCAAAAGATCAGAAGTTGCAGATCCGTTACTTTTCCAAAATCACAGTTTGATTTAAAGATCTTTCCACACATGCAGATTAATTAGCACTAAGGAAAAACAGCAGAATATTGATTCCTGGCATAGCTAAGATTATAAGAACAGCTGGAGTGTTAGTGTTCCTTGGCATTAATTCTGTTGTCCATTGGGAGTATACTTTCAAAGGTTGTTCATTAGCTTCTAATGGGGTGTAGGCTTATTTCAATGCATAAATTATTTCACACCATGATGCATTTATGTCCTGAAACTAAAGAGACCATTTGGTCTAGTGATTAAAACAGGATATCATAAGGAGAAAGGCTCTCAATGAAGGTTGAACCAAATGAAGTAGATAAAAATGGAAATGTGGACTCAAAGTTAGAATGGACCTTAGAGATCAGCTAGTCACTGTGTTTTGCAGAAAAGGAAACTAAAACCTACAAAATTGCTACTTTTCTTCCCCCGTGTTACTCAGGGCATTGAAGGCATAGCTGAGATTTGAACTATAGCCTCTTGATCTCAGAGATCTTTCCACTATATGATACTAAATATATAAGAACCAACTTAAACATTTATTTTAACTCTGAATTATGGAAGAAGCTATAATTTAAAATACTTATAGGAAGACTAGATTTATTATATTTTCTTCCATTTTTTGTGATGTTAGAAAAACCTTGAAGGTGACAAAGCTATGAGCAAAATGTGTCATGTTGTTTTATTTATTTGTCCTAGAGCAAAAAAAAGCATTAGCAAGCTTGGGGAAAATTGCATTTCATGTAGTTTGAAAGTCAAATTTTAGACAAATCATGAGTTGGCTGAGTGAGGGTTGAAGTACTCTGGGAAGGCTTCTTATGACACAAAATATCTTTCACCATGTTAACAGAAATCTGAAGTTCTGTAACTAGAAGCTCTTCTTTCAGCTAAAGGTAAATTGGACTTTTGTTCTGAAAATACAAAACCCAGGAGAGGGAACATATGAAACTTTACTCATCTTATTTCTGTTTTTGAAACAGTTTAAAGATCCTTTCCTTAGAGAATACTTTATTTTGAGGGAAAAGGAGAGAAATTTTATTTAAAGGTTTTACTTTTAATTCCCAGTTCTGTTATTTATTAATTATGTTATGTAGAGCAATTCAGTTTATCTCTCCAGGATTGTTTCCTCATCTGTAAAATGAGGAAGCTATTAGTAGACAATCACTAAAGCTGTTTTCAGTAATAAATTTGGGATCCTGTGAAAAAAGGAAGACACTGAATTCCAAAGAGAATGACTTTGAGTCCATTGTCTAGATAAAAGAATAAAAGGGATAGAAGTCTGACTTCATCTACTTCACAACTTTGCCTAGGACATGTTCCCCAAAAGCAAATATGAATATTTCTTGAAGAGACAGAAAGTATCTTTCAGAATCAAATATACTATAGGCATCCCATTTACTAAGAGTATTGAGACTGAATCAGCAGAAGGACAGAATTTCCAAAGCTCTCATCCCATGGACCATCATACTACATTGGAAGAATTGGAACTTGCAGACACCCAGAACTAGATCTGAGGGTAATGGCAAGAAAATACCAAAGTTCTAGATAGTACTCTCTGTACTCTGGGAACAAAGCCCACCTTTAAGATAAAAATGAGAGTCAAGAGAAAGGCTGGGGAAAATAAGCAAGCATCAAAAAAAATCTAACTCTAAGAAAAATTATTATGGAAGCAAGGAAAAACAAGGCATAAACTCAGAAGGGGGAAATGAGATTTTAAAAAGCTACATGCAAAACTTTGAAGAAAAATACCAATTGGTCTCAGAGTCTTGGAAAACCCCAAAAATATTTTTAAAATCAAGTAAGAGAGGCAATGAAAAATGGGGAAAAGAAATGAAAGCATTGAAAAAGAAAATACTTTTAAAAGCAGAATTGACCAAATAATAAAAGAACAAAAATCCACTGAATAAAAGGATTCTATAAAAAGCAGAATTAGCCAAATGGAAAAGGAGGTTCAAAAATAGAATGAAAAAAGACTTTTTTTTTTAAAAAGTAAACTTATGGGGGCAGCTGCGTAGCTCAGTGGATTGAGAGCCAGGCCTAGAGATGGGAGGTCCCAGGTTCAAATCCAGCCTCAGAAAATTGGGCAAGTCACTTGACCCCCATTGCCCACCCTTACCACTCTTCCACCAAGGAGCCAATAAACAGAAGTTAAGGGTTTAAAAAAAATTAAACTTACAAGAATGAAACAGAGTGAAGCAAGACCAAGGAGGGCATAGTACGCAGTAGTAGCAATATTTTACAGTGATCAACTGTGAAAGACAGCTATTCTGGGCAATATAATGATCTGGCAATTCTGAAGGATTTATGACAAAGAAAGAACTGTTGGAATCTGAATGCAGATTGAAACATACTATTTTTCACTTTGTGTGTGTTTTTATTTTGTTTTTATTTTTGGTTTTATATAAGTATTCTATCACAACATGGCCAATATGGAAATGTGTTTTGCAAAATCATACATGTATAACCCAGATCAAATTGCTTCCCACCTCAGGGAAGGTGGGAAGGAAAGTAAGGTGGGAGATAATTTGAACATTATAATTTCAGAAAACAAATTTAAGAGATTATTAAACATAATTGGGAAAATTAAATATTAAAATATCACTAGAAAAAGAAATCACCTTAGGTGCCATAATTCTTGACTTCAACTCTTAACCAAATGAACTTGTCCTCCAACTGACTGTATCGCCCTAACTCATTCATTCAAGAGACCTAAATCCTTGTGCATTCCTTCTTCCCTCCATGATGTTAAGACTATCAAGCCCCAGAGTCATTGATGATATTTCTGGTGGTCGGTTCCTACCATCCCTTTGTATGATCTGTTGTAGTGTTTCAGTAGCACTGGCTATTGGATGAAGGAGTTTGTCATTTTTCCTGGTTCAGAGGTTTTCTGGACCCAGCACAAAAGGCTCGTTAACTGGCCAACTTTTATTGTCTGTATCTCCTGTTTATTTGGGTTAAGCTATTTCCTCTTAAACTTTTCCTAAAACATACCATATAAATGACCTTATTGCTTTCAGCATCTACTGGCTCATTGATTTTGCAGCTAGATAACACAGTGGATAGAATGTTCTTAGAGTAAGGACAGTCAAATTAAAATATATCAATGAATCTATGACGTAGCTGTTTGGGGATTCTAAGGGAATTTAGTTTCCGTTCTAAGGGACAGACCACCTAAGGGAAAGAGAAGTCTATCTTTTACTTAGAAGAAGAAAAAGAAAAATCTTCCCTAGCAATTTCTGCTACCTTTCCCTGCTCCTCTATCATGATCACTGCAGAAGCAGAGGGGGAGCACACAGCATCAAGGGTCAATTTTATTTTAAGGTTTTATTTCATGGGGCTGCAATGACATAAATATGTATGTCTATATATGTCTCTTTGTGTCAGTGTATATACCATAGATGTTTATACATGCATTATGCACATGCATGTTTGTGTATGTATTTATATAGGAATGCATGTTTATCTCTGTGTCATGTAATATACATATTTTCCCCTTATTTATAGACATTG
This sequence comes from Gracilinanus agilis, assembly GCF_016433145.1. Classification (NCBI taxonomy): domain Eukaryota; kingdom Metazoa; phylum Chordata; class Mammalia; order Didelphimorphia; family Didelphidae; genus Gracilinanus; species Gracilinanus agilis. The sequence goes on along the minus strand of NC_058132.1, from coordinate 626,621,847 downwards.
GATCCATGAAAGTAGAATAATGTTAGCTTATAATATCAGATTTTTTCCTGTAATTGATTTTGTTCAATTTTTTCTTGTACTATTTCTTAAATTCTCTATTTTAAAAAAACAGCCCTCTGGAAGGAGGTGAAGGAGGGACAAAACTAGACAATTAAAAACACAAGCTATTGATCAAATCTACTTTAAAAAACAAAAAAAGCCAGTACATCTTTTTGAGCCCAGACAAGTCTTCCTCTGAAATAACCTTCCCCTAGGAACACCTCCTGGTTGGACCTAACTTTTTTTTTTCTCATAGAGAGCATCTCCATCTACATGACGGCAGAGAGCATTATGTTTACAGAGATTAATAAGTATTGATACTGAAATTTTATCTATTCATATTGCATTAATTTCTCAGATTTTTTCTTTGGGAATAGAACAATTTGCTTCACACATTAAGTGCTTAATAAATGTTTGATGAATGGAATTGTTTACATAGCAGTCAAACATGTAGCTCTATGGATTTTAACTTTTTTCCAGGTTTTATAGATTGTTTATTTTTAGCATATGTTGAAGTCTTATCTACCATTTCTATAATGAGGTATTAATTAACCCAATAGAGAATTATTTAAATTTTTTAAGAAAATTTAATTAACAGATGTCCAGGAAAGAACTTTCAGTACTAATTAAAATCTTTGATCAGCTTTCTAATGAAAAAATAAAACTATTAGATGAAACTATATACCTAAATTAAGTCTATCTCTACCAGGAATCCCTAAGCTTTTTAATTAGGAAAAAAAGTTGTTCAAAGTTATGTAACATAGTGGGAAGAGTTCTATATTGGAACCTGATGATGTAGATTTGGATTCAAGCTTTGCCATTTACTACCTGTGTGACCTTTGGCAAGTCACCTCAACTCTCTGAGCCCCAGTTCCCACATCTGTAGGTAACTCTACTGTGATTGAGATCTCTTTTTCTCTCCTTTTCTCCCCACCCCTCCCATCCTTCTCTCTCTATCTCTTTAAATCTCTCTGTCTTTGTCTCTCCCTGCATCTCTTTAAACATTTCTGTCTTTGTGTATCTCTCTCTCTCTCTCTCTCTCTCTCTCTCTCTCTCTCTCTCTCTCTCTCTCTCTCTCTTTCTCTATCTATCTATCTATCTCTGTCTCTCTCTCTCCTAGCTTCTCTGGGTTTCTCTAAAATACATCTCAAATAGAATTTCCATAGGGGGCCTTTCCTAGCATCTCTCTAAGCCCCTCCTCTCCCTCCCTTCCCTCTGAGAGTATCTTCTACCTCTACTCCAAACATCATGTATATACACAATTGGTTGCAAGTGGTTTCCTATTAGAATGATGCTCCTCAACATCAGTCATCATGATTTTGCCTTCTTTATATTCTCATCTGTTAGCACAGTGCTTAGCATATAGGAAGTGTTTACTTAATAAATGCTAATTAATTAACTGATCATCATATAGCTTTTCAATAGACTTAAAAGATTTCACATTATATAGCTAATTTTCTCTTGTAAGGTGTACAACTTACAACTGTTCTTATGCCCAGTTTCTTTACCTAGAGAATAAGCAACCTTCTTCTCAGACATGGCTGTATTTGAGAGTAGATGGCAACTTCTATATTATATAGATTTAAGTAAGAGATAAAACTGTGAGATTCAAGTGACCCATGTTTCCCACTGTCCTCAGTGTGGAAGAGTTAGGTCAGACAACAGGAACCAAGTGAGCATTCTGTAGGATTGGTTCAAATGACCTTGCTTTAGCTTCTTGAGAGCACTTCTAGTTCCCTATTGTCAGTGACTGCATTTTCTAGCTAATGAAGAAAGACACAGTGAGTAGAGAAAGCAAGAAACTCAAAATACCTGATAGCTATGATCCTAGCTCAGCAAAAATCATGCAGTGAGAGTCTGGCTAGTCAGCTATTATCTTTCCATGATCATCTCTTTCTGTAATAAGTGGTACTAGAGAGAATGACAGGGAAATGCCACCTCTTATAATGAGCATTAAATTGTTTAGCAATATCTCTGTAAACATTAAGTTTTAGTACATAATTACTGGACTCTGTGGTAGGAATACAGAGACAAAAATGAAATAGACCCTGCCCTCAAAGAGCTTATATTTTATTAGGGGTAGTGGTAAATAGACACATATAAGCACATACAATAATTTACCTCTCTCTCTCTCTCTCTCTCTCTCTCTCTCTCTCTCTCTCTCTCTCT
>NC_058132.1:626460241-626611032 GCF_016433145.1 Gracilinanus agilis | reverse complement strand
CTTTCTTTCTTTCTTTCTTTCTTTCTTTCTTTCTTTCTTTCTTTCTTTCTTTCTTTCTTTCTTTCTTTCTTTCTTCTATCTACATCATTCTGCCTGTCTTTTTGTTCATTTATCAACCTACTTATATTTCTGTCTATAATAATGATTCCCAAAGTGGGAGCCACCGCCCCTGGTGGGTGCTGCAGCAATCCAGGAAGGCTGTGATGGCCACACTTTTTTTTTGTATTTCATTCTATTCTGAGTTCAATAAATAGTTTCATAATTTCCAGGGGGCGCTAAGTAATATTTTTTTCTGGAAAAGTGGCGGTAGGCCAAAAAAGTTTGGGAACCACTGGAGTACCCACACACACACACCAAGCATTTGTGGAATTCAATCCCTGCATGCCCTCTTATTACAAAAAGGGACCATTAAGCTCCTATTACATCATATTACATAAGCATACATATAAACTAATGCATTTACACATATAAATACAATATAATGTTCAAAGGTACAAAGAGAATCATATTCTATCCTTCAACTGACTTCAAGGAATGTTTACATATAGGTCCCTCTAGAGAAGTTCTTGAATGGGAAAATCCTTAGATAATGTTTGAAATGTTATCAATTTAACAACTTTTTTATAATCTAAGGAACCTAGGATTTACATATAGTAATAATAAAGAGTAATAGAATTATTTAAGAGCTGGAAGTGACTTTAGTGATGATCATTTAATCCAATCATCTCATTGTATAGATTTTTTAAAAAAATGAACTCTGAATTGGTTGAATTCTTCCCAGGATGATATAGTCAGGTTGCAACAGAGCTGAAAACAGAAACTTTCATACCAGTTCTCTTTCTACTATAGTATGCTATTTCCTGCAAGAGACTTGAATGTTTGCATTCCATTATATTTCTCTAAATAATAGTCTAGAATTAAAATATTTTCATTTGTAAAACAAAGCTACAGCAATCCTCTTTCTGTATGTGGTGTCCTTCTTTCTTCCCCATGTTGGTTGATTGGGGTAGGGTGACTGCTCTCTTCAAGGTTCTGGGGCATCACTGAGAAGACATTTTGCCATTATATCATGCCAACCCTTCAATCACTCATGACTGGAAAGTGACTCCCAAAAAAGTTCCATGAGCTGTATTATAACCAGGCAAGAAACACCATCATATGCTGTATAAAGCCAGTAGAAGCTGAACATGCTTTAAGAACTGACCCTTCACTAGCCAGTTCCTTGTTAGACTCATGGGAGAAAGAAATATCTCTTCTCAACGTTCTTACTACATGCTTTTATAAGCAGCTAACTCAAAATTAAGTGGAAGACACAATGCATCAACTCTACAAAATATTTATTTTCCTTAATAGCTAGGTGCAAAGAATAAGTGGGTCAGCTACTGAATAAAAGATGAGAGAAGAGATAGATGATTTATTTTTTAAACTCTTATCTTCTATATTAAAATCATTTTGGTTCCAAGGCAGAAGAGCAGGAAAGGGCTAGGCAATGGGGGTTAAATAACTCACCGAAGGTCACACAGCAAGGAAGTGTTTAAGGCCAGATTTGAACCCAGGACCTTCCATCTCTGGGCCTGGCTCTCAATCCACTGAGCCACTTACCTGCCTCCCTCCCAAGAAAGATAATTTTAAAAATAGTTGCTGTGCATTGGAGAATCTTTGGCAAATAAAAAATCTCTGAAGTTAGATATCTAATTATTAAGCAATAGAAAGATATTAGAAGGTTTTGAGCAAACACGAACTAAATCTGGATCAATACAGAACTCTGCTTCATCAAAGACTTCCCTAAAATTGAGAAGGGGACAACAGGAATAAAAAAGCTTTGGACCAGCACATATTTAATTGAATTAAAGATCAAACCAGATGGCTCAGAGCTGAAATTGACATTGATGAAAAAAAACTTACTCTCAAACATGGTGATGGCTCAGCATTAATTGTTGGTTAATGCAAAGGTATTGTTTCCTTGGAAGAATTTCATTTGGTTGTTGTAACAAGAAAAGGAAATTTCTTAATTGGATTTTAATGCCTAATTAAATGACACTCCCAGAGATTTCAGCAACTAACTTTCACTGCTTGCATTTATCTAAACAAAATACAGTACTAATCCAATTTAAATTACATAAAATATCTTATGCTATCTAATTTGCCTGCAATGTTTGTTTGGCATTCTTGGCATTCTGTCCTTGAAGCTGAGTATATTTCCTTTCAACTCAATTATATTCCATCCATTTCCTTAAGTAAATTTCAGACCTGTGGCATTAAAAAGCAGTCAACTATAATGATAGCTTCACAGATTCTACATCCTTCTCATGTTTCTGTGACCTGGTATTTCCAACACTATCTTTCTTCCAGTGGTCTCTCATTGTTTCCATGATCACAGGATCACAGGATTAGATTTCTATATCATTCCAATAATCCATTTCTGATGCAAAATCTATTTTAAAAATGCATAGCGAATGCTTGATTTGATGTTTTATCCTCAGTTTAGCACAATATCTGGCACAGAGTAGGCAAACAATAAACCTTTATTTTTTTTCAATCCTTATCTTCTTAGAATCAATACTTAGTATTAGTTTCAAGGCAGAAGAGTGGAAGGGCTAGACAATGGGGGTTAAGTGACTTGCCCAGGGTCACTCAGCCAGGAAGTGTCTGAGGATAGATTTAAAACCAGAACCTTTCATCTCCAAGCCTTTCAGATGATGAGTTTCTCCTCAAGGATTCATGATGATATTGGAGTCCACACCAAGTAGAGCTGCTGATGAAAAATAAAGTATCCTTCAAATTAAGACACTTAATCTTCCAGTTCAACTTCTAGTCCTATTAGGCTAATTAAGAAAATAGTTCATATTTTTCTACAATGGAATACAAACTCCTTTGGGGCAGGAGCTGTTTGGTTTTTATCCCCAATCTCTAAAAGAGAGCTCAACACACACACACACACACACACACACACACACACACACACACACACGACTCTGAATAAATGCTTTTTGAATTAATATGAAATACTTTCCTTTATCTACATCACTGTTAAATTCTGTGATACCAAATAAGTGGAAGACAATATTTTTCATTAAGCTGGGCGGAAAAGATAGACAAACATGTAACTACCACCACCACCACCACCTCAAGGGGGGCTTGGGTAGATCCCAGAGAAATAGCTCTTTAACTGTGTACATATAGAGAAATACAACTAGATTATTAGAGAATTATTGAAGATATTTAAGGAGAAAAAGAAGGTGCAAACATTGAATGATCCATTAGCAGAAGAAAGGTAGAAAAAATTAGCACCCCATAATATCCTTAAATTCTAAGTATGTGCATCTCCAGAGTAAAATTTCTTTTTTTATTATTTTCTTTAAAAATTTTTTTTATTTTGAATATTTTCCCATAGTTATATGTTTCATGTTCTTTCCCTCTCCCCCAAACCCTCCTAACTCCCCTTAGCCGATACATAATTCCACTGGGTTTTACATGTATCATTCATTGCTCAAGACCTAATTCCATATTATTGATAGTTGGACTGGAGTTACCGTTTAGCATCTACATCCCCAATAATATCCACATCAGCCCATGTGTTCAAGCAGTTGTTTTTCTTCTGAGTTTCTCCTCCCACAGTTCTTCCTCTGAATGTGGGTAGTTTTCTTTCTCATAAGTCCCTCAGCCTTGCTTTGGATTCTTGCATCACTGCTAGCAGAGAAGTCTGTTATGTTCGATTGTACCACAGTGTATCAGTCTCTGTGTACAACGTTCTCCTGGATCTGCTCCTTTCATCCAGAGTAAAGTTTAGAGACTTCTTGGATAAGATCATTCTCACCTTAGTTGAGCTGAGATTTTATCAAATTCCCAAGTCATAGAGCACCCCTTTATTCCTACATAGTTTATTTCTCAATCTAATATGTATGACTTCAAATTGATTTCTATATTAGTTGTTGCTTTGATAAATTTTTGCTCACTATCACTAATTATCTTTAAAAAAAAAAACAAAGAAAACCTTGCCTTCCATTTGAGTTGATACTGAGCATTGATTCCAAGGCAGAAGAGCAGTGAAGGCTAGGCAATGGAGGTTAAGTAATTTGTCCAGGGTCACATTGATAGGAAATGACTGAGACCAAATTTGAACAAGGACCTCCCATCTTTCAATTTACTGAGCCATCTAGCTTTCCCTAATTGTCTTTGGTATTATAAATGTTTGGTGAGAAGGATGCTTAAGTTACCTAAACTAAGTTAACCCTGATTCTCCCAACATAAAGGAAAACTATTTCTCACATAGTAATCAGGAAAAATAATTTCAATATACAATTATATTCCTAAACTATAAATGGATATGCAATAGAGAAATGTGAGGCAGTTAGGTGATGTAATGTAGAGAGTGCCAAAGCTAGAATCAGAAAAATTTCTCTCTGGTCTCTGATTTACTAGTTATGAGATCCCAGGCAAATCATTTTACCCTGTTTGCCTCAGTTTTTCAGCCATAAAATGTTCTGGGTAAGAATGGAAACTATTCCAGTATCTTTGCCCAAGAAAACTCCAAGGCAAACTGAAGAGTTAGACATGACTGAAACAATTAAACAATAATGATAGAGAGAGATGTAATTCCAGTATAATATCCCTTTAGAAGATGACATTTGAGGAGATTGAGGACCAGAGATTTTAAGAGGCTTATTCAAGGTCACACATATGAGATGAGATGAGATTCAAACTCAAGTCCTTTAATTCTAAATATAATGCTCTCAATTATGCAACACTATATCCTTTAGCTCAGTCTTATTAACATATTTATATCTATCTTTCATTTGTTTCTTTTGTATTATTAGTAGTAGCATTTCTGGAACCATATTACTTATTACTAGGAAGAGGGAACATCCTTGTTTACTTCTTTATTCATTGGGAAAACATCTATTGCTTACAATGCTTGTTTTTTTAGTTTTCAATGGAGATTTTTTTGTTATTTAAAAGGTGCCCAATGCCTAAAGTTTATAGGGTTTGGTTGTACTCTATAAGTTTTTTTCTATCTATTAAGATAATCATATGGTTTTGCTTTTAATATGATTACATGTCAATTGTTTTCATTATATTCAATCACCCTTCCATCCATTGTATCAATTCTTGATAATTTTTTTGATAAATGAATTCTTGACCATAATGAATTTTTTCTTGCATAAATAGGTATATTATGACAATTTTATTTTAAATTTTGAATTGATATTAATTAAATTGGTTCTTGTTCTTCATTTTATGCTTCCCCTGGTTAGATATATGACTATACTTAAATTAATTGGAAACTATGTTTATTCTATCATTTTTGAGAAAAATTTGTATAGAATTAATTCTAATTATTATTTAAATTATTGATGGAATTCTCCTATGTATGCAAGAGGACCAGTTTCAATCTCTCCCTAAACTCCCTCTTTGACATTTTCTTTATAGCTAATTCTCTTTTCACTTTGGGGTTTAGATTATTATAATGACTATCAGCTTTTTTTTTTGAAGGTAGTTTATATTTTTGAAATATTCTTCTGCTTTATATTTTTAGTGTTGCTAGCATAGGATTACATATTCTAAGTTCTTTTTATATCTTCTCTTCATAGGTGATTTCTCTTTGATCATTTAGTATTTTGTTCATTTGATCTACCTTATTTTTTTAATCAATTCATCAACAAATGTTTACTCTTCTTTTCCTTTACTTTTTTCTTCTTTTCTTTTCTCTTTTGCCTTCTTTTCTTATGAATCCTTTCCTCCTATGTTATAATAGATACTGAATATTGGTTCTAAGGCAAAAGAGTGGTACAGTTGAGGTTAAGTGACTTGCCCAGGGTTAATACAACTAAGTGCCTGAGGCCAAATTTTAACCCAGGACTTCCAGTCTCCAGGTCTGGCTCTTTATCCACTGTCACCTAGCTTTTTCAACTTTATTAGCCTTTTCAAAGAACCAGCCTTTAATTCTTTTTATCATTTCTAGTAGTCCTTTTGGTTTCCAGTTTATGTATTTCTCTGATTTTCGGCACCCATTTTTTTCACTTATTTTAAGTTTACTTATTATTCACTTTCCCTCTCCTTTTAAGTTTTGATAATGTATATTTGAGGGATTTTTTTCCAGGCACAGTTTAGCTATCCATGCCAGAAATTTTGGTTTTTCATTTCATCATTGTCATCTTCTTTGGCATCATGGTTGCTTCTAAATAGTTTCTATGTTATTGCCTTGCAATCTTTCTCTTTTTCTTCTGTCTTACTTAGATGTATCGATTCTTTTTAAGTTGGCAGAACAACAAAAGGACTGCTTCATGGTAGAAATTTTCCAGTGTCCCCGATTGAATAGAAAATCTACTATCTCCTGCCTTTCTCATGATCATTTTTTTCCTCCATTGCCACGATAGACTCGGGAAAGAAATTCATGCTTACTATTTTAAAGGAATGCTTAACATATATCTCTTTTTAATTATCTGCCATACTTTTTCTTTAATGATTTGAATCAAATTTGCAAATTACATCACCTTCAATTAAATATTGAATTCCTTTGTTCTTTGGAACACATCCCATTCCATTCTGAGGTTTCTAACAGGCATAATGTATTCTTCTGTTACTGGAATTTCCTTTCTTTTATTTTTGAAGGTCTCTCTGTTGGGCACTTGCAGAATCTGTTGTTGTTTGAAAATGTAGTGATTTAATTTAACCAGATTTTTTAAAATTGGAGTTTGCAGCATAGAGATTTCTATTTTTTTTCCATAGACAACCTGTGGATTCTATCAGTTAATACTTTTTTCTATGTTTAGAAGTTCTAAGTAATTTTCATGCATCATTTTTTCATTATGGCATTCAGATTTTTAATTTGTTGTATTCTTATTTGAGAACTATAATCTTATAATTTTCAAGTCTCTACACATCTTGCATTCTAGATCAATATGATTTACTTACATAGAAATTATTTAGCATTATTGTCTTTTGCTTCTCTTGTTCCATATTGTCCTTTACTTCTGTGTTTGAACTCCCAATCAATTGCTCTGTCTTTTGTTTCTTTGGTGAGATTTGACATTTTAAATTTAATTGTTTCCCTGTGCTACCAATGATTTCTTCTGTACAGGTAATAAATTCTGGTTCATGATTCTTTTATATTCTCCTGAACCATTTGGGAACATCCTGCAATGGTTTCATTTTCTTAGGAATCCTCAGGGTCCTCTGCCTAAGCAGGTGTTGATTTATTTTCTTTATGATATTTCTGAGAGCTATTGGGACTCACTTTGATTATCAAGAGCTTATCTTCCTTTCTACTATTATCAATATTATCCCTGTTGTTTTATCTGCCTGCACTTGGGTTTTTCTTTTACTGAGTTTCTTCCTCTTGATATCTTTGGTAATTTCATTTTCCCCTTATATTTCCCCATTACTAACTTTCCCTGGCCTTCCTCTTTGATAGCTATTTTCCAGAGAGCTGGACTACAAATCGATTTCAGTCACTTTTCATCCTGATGAATTAACATTTCACCCACCTCAATTTCTGCCCCAAATGACTTCTAGGGATTCAAAACTTACTTCAACTATACCAGATCTATTTCCTTTAAGCCTTGAGGAGCTCAGAACATATTCTGGTGTTGTGTCCTAACTCCCTCTCTTCCTTAGTTTTCTTGTTCACAGGTGCTGCTAAGAAGCAAAAAGGCTTCCCCATTTCCATGACCCACCCCTAGGTAGAGCAAGCTTCTGCCTTCCTATATGATAATATTTTCCTTAGATGGTAGGACTGATCAGAGTTGAATTCAAATCCTGCCTCAGGCACTTATCAGCTATGTTTCCTTATTCAAGTTATTTATCCTCTGTCTACTTCAACTTTTTTCATTTACAAAATGGTGATAATAACAGTTTTATACTTTCATCTAATTTTATTTTATGGTTATTCTGTGTAGATAGCTAAAGTTGCTTTAGCCCTTGTCTACAGTTCATGTTTTAGAGAGGTCTGAGAGGTTTTGAGGATTAAGAAAATGTCCAGTCCTCCATTTTTGGTCACATGACACTGATTGATACATAACTTAATAATCAATGCTTCAATAAATAGGTAAACATAAGAGAGGACAAGAGCAACTACATATAACTATATCTGTGATAGCATATATATACACACAGATATAATTACATAGAGAACCATATATTTTATACATATTATATATGTACATCTGTTCTATCAGAACCATATCCATATGTATAACAGGACTCTGTTGTCCTTATCCCCAGACAGTACAGATGGATGAACTGATCCCAGAATTCAATATAGGAGGAGTTCTAAGGGTTACTTGCAGGAAATTACAGAGACTTGCTTGCCAAGCATTTAAAAACACTAAATGAATCCAATATTTGTAATACTAATGTTCTATCTGTGTTTTTGACTGTTAGATACAGAAAATGTTTCCAAAGATTTTAAAATAAATGTTCCACAGAAGGTAAAGGAGATGCACAAGGTGAGTATGATCAAGGTAGAGCCATCATGGATTTTTGAGGAACAGCTCTAAAGGATGTCATAAGAGAAACATAAACTAGGAAGAGAAGATGGACTGGCCATGGCAAAGGATGATGATAACAAGTGGATAACCTCAATGCTGATGTGATGTCAGGCAAGAAGACCTCATGAATGTGAGATGGAGCCCTCCTGGCAATCCTACAGGAAGAGGTGGACCCAAAGCGCCGCAGGAGAGATGTGCATGGTTTGGTTACTATTTCCATTACTAGAGAAAACATTCACATTGGTGAAATTCTAGATCCATTTGAGTAATTAAATGTGGACATCATTCAGGACCAAGAAAGGGAAGAAGTTTCTACACTCTTATAGATTTAGATAAAAGCCTCATGCCTTTATATTATGAATAATTTATTTTAAAAAGAGTACCAAAATGTGGCCAAAGTGATAAGCAATCAATAATAATGCAAAAACTAAATTGAGTCTAAATGAATATGATTCAAAAGAGGTTATTGATGCTGTGTCTTTTCTGAATCAATAGAAATCAAAATCAACACCAAGTTTGAAAAATCACTCTGAGAAGTTTTAGTATTCATACAACAATGAAGAATGGAAACAAAGCAGAAGGTTATCAAATACAGAATGACCATAACAATTGTAATACATGGAAGTTATAGAATGTTTCTGTGATATAGAAACAGTGAATATAATTAATGAATAAAATCATAGAATAATTTACATGCGTTAGTGTAAAGAAAATAATATACAAAATAATTATCGCCATGTAAGTGGAAAGAATAAACAACCAAAATTAATGTTGTTAAATTGCATAGAACAACCATGCCTCAAAGAAAAGATGAGAAGATATTCCTATATCACTGTTGCAGAGGTGGGAACTCTACAGGTGTGGAATACTGAATATGTTTTCAGACTTTTTTCAATTCATTGATCAGTTTAGCTGGTTTTTTTTTCTCTTCCTTTTTTTTCTTTTGCTTTTCTTTTAAAATATTTTCATAATGCTTTCTGGGAAGGTGAAGTAGATAGAATGTGAGAAATTTTGGTCATGTAAAGATGAAAGATATCAATAAAATGTCTTTTATAAAAGAGGATACTATTCAAATTTGATCTATTAAAATAAGCTGAAAATAGGAAATGATTAAAATAAGTGACATTGTCAAAAACTATGACAATTTCATATAAAAGTTTACCTCATTAGGTGCACTAATTATTTTGGAATAATTATATAAAAACTAAAATGTAACAAAATGCAAATAATAAAAATATTTTATAAAAAAGTAAAAACTTATAGAGGTTCAACTACAAAATACTCCTTAAGAAAGAATTACTTAAATAAGTAGAGGAATATTTAGTTCTTGTCGCTGGGTCACGACAATAATAAAAATATCACAATATTAACCAAGTTAATTCATAGTTTTGATACTATAGCAAAGTATCAAAGATATAATTTAAAGAACTGGATAAAATGATAATGCTGTTATTATCCAAATTTTGTAAATGAAAAACCTAAAGTAGAGAGGTTAAATAACTTGATCAGGGTCACACAGCTGATAAGTGCCTATGGCAGGATTTGAACTCAGGTTTTATCCTTTCCCTACTGAGCCACTTAGCTATCTCCAAGTAGAAACAAATGATTTAGAATATCAAAGAAAATGATAGGATAAAAGACAGAAATGAAGGAAGAGTCATACTTTCAGGCTACAAAATACAGTATAAAGCAAAAGTAAAAAAAAATTGGTATTGTTCTTTTCAAATGGAAAGCTAGGTGCATTCTATAATAAACTAGTTAAGAAAGAACAGAAGCAATAGAACTCAATAATATAGTGTTTGATAAATATTCTAAAAAAACTTATGTCCAAAAACATAAAATACTTATGAAAGAACTCCCTACCTGATAAGAACTGAGAAAATGGGAAAGTAGTCTAGCAATATTTACACCATATTCCATAATTAATTTAAAATGAACATGCAACCTTAATATTAAATGTAACGGAGAAATTTTGGAGAGGTGAAACAAAAGATAAGAATAAAATTATTTTTAAAAAATAAAAGAAAATTTTCCTCTTGTAAGATGTAAGTCAATTGACAAAGTGAGAAAATCACAAGTTCCCAGGAACAACCTTTATCAGGCAACAATGATATCCTAACCAAGTAGGATAATACAGATGCCAAGGGAAACACTGGCTTGAATATAAACTAATTTTTTAAATCTTACAGAGGAGATGACAGGAGATTATGAGCACTATTATCTATTAAAAGAGTCAGAAATATTGCAGGGGAAAAATAAAGTTTACAAAAAGTTTCCGTGAAACCTAATTGAACCATTCTGAGATCATTTCAAGATCATAACAGGAAAGAGATAATGAAATATTGAGGTTTCTTACAATTTTTTTTCTTACAATGACATTGAAGCTGCCACATATGGATTCTAATATTTCTGCTTTGCTGCAAGAGGAAGTAGGAATGAAACTTATGAAAATAAAGATATGCAGAATAGCAGAACAAGTCCAAATATACACAAAAAGTTTATCATAGAAGATAAGAGAATTCTGGCATTGTTTACAGAGTAATTCTCAAAATATTTTAAAGACATCCCAAACAATTAGGAAAATAAGTAGTTTAAAAAATAGAGAAAATATCAGTAATTATAAACCTATGTGCCTACTTTCTCATTTCTATAAATTTAAATGACAATAATTTATGTCCATATTGAAGACAATAAGAACGGACCATGCAGTATTTCACTGATGATTATTCTGGGCTAGATAGGAACTTTAGACATACCCTTCCCCAGTATCCTTGGCAAAATGTAGACAGAATTTAAAAGTCCCTTTGCAAAATATAGCAGAGACAACTTTGTCCTATTTATTTTCCAATTAGCAACACCAAGTGAAGGATAAAACATGGAGACCAATACTCACCAACAGTGTTTTCCATGGACATGAGGAACAGCCAGTACAGAGTGCCAATGAGTAAACAAGGTTTTCCAGATGCTCAATTTTGAAAATAACAATGTTCTAATTGCATTGAGCCCATGAATATTACATGGACTCCCAAATGTTATCTGTAATCATTCAAAAGAGTTTATTATAATTGTTCACAAAGGAAATAAAGCAATTATTGGGTTTAATATTCATTTTCCAAATGATGAAGAATCAGAATTCAAGGTTTTTATTGGGTCAGAGAAACATATGGTAAGTAGACCTGAAGAATGTGAGACATCTTATAGGGCAATTGCACGCACTGATTTTCATTAAAAATATAATCAAATGATGCATATCCAAGTCATAGAAATGTACTGGAAGACAGAGAATATAGATAGAAAATCAAATATTGATGGAATATAATAATCATAAAACCTAGAACAAAAGTCCTAACCTAGGTTAAGTCTCCTATGGACAATATGGAGTGTGCTCTTAAGAGTCTTAAAGGATGAGATGGCTAGAATGGGTTGTGATCTTTAGCATTAATTGATGGCTCAAATATCACATGAAAAAAAAACCAACTAGAATGGGTTGTCATCTTTAGCATTGTAGAAATGTCGTTATTCCAATATCATCAAGATCACTGGAGCACTATGTTTAATTGAGTTTTCTGGTTACCTAGGCATTAATAATAAGTTCCTCTTTGCATCAACCTGTGTTATTATTGATAATATCCTTCTCTTCTGAGAACATCCAATACCACAACAAAGTTTACCATTCATGACAAAATATTTTATTTCCTCATAAATATGGATATTATATGGCTCAAGATGATAATGTTAAGCACCTGTTTTTAAAGAACAAACTTGGAAATGTAAATGCAGAAGGTGAAGAAGTTTCAACTGGAAAAAAGAAAAGAGTTTTGAATTTTCTTTTTAGTGATTTGTCTTTCTCTTAAAAGTGGAGAAGAAAGAAAGTACAAAATGAACTGCTTCTATTGAAACTTTTTGGTTGGTTAAGTTTTGAGATTCCCTGGAGTTCTCTTCAAAATGTTATTGAAGGGGAGTTTCTTTTTCAATTAGACAATGTCTTTGGAAATATAATGAAATGAAACTATTTTGTTGAAGGCTTATAATTTGAAGAATGATTCTCAGCTGCTTCAAAAGAGTGAAGCAACAAGATAATATCATCATGGTAAATGCAGTATTTTCAATGGAAAATATGATAATTGCATGTGTGTGTGTGAGAGAGAGAGAGAAAGAGAGAGAGAGAGAGAGAGAGGAGAGATTTGCACAAGATAGAAATCCTACATCAAAGCCCTAGAGGAAGAAGAGTAGACTAGTCCAAAGGAACTAGTAGACAAATTTGTTAAGGAATAAGACATGACTCTGAGAGAGGATAGAAGGGAAACAAAGTATGTGATGATACAAGAATGCACTGTGACTGTTTAGGGAGTACTTGTACAAACTCTTGTTTTTGTACAAAATCTTTTCAGCTAAGCAGGATGCCAAATCATGTGCAGTGAGTGTAGAATCTGGAAAGAGGCTTGGTGGGGAGGTATTTGGATAAAACAGAAATGAAAAGTTTTCCAAAATGCACTGTGGGGAAATAGAATCTGAGTCAATACCATTAGCAGTGTTGCTAAACATTAGAGGGGGATTTAACTGAGGCTATGCAACAGCTGTTATGTGACTTAGAGGTTTAGTGCATGAGGTTTACTTTGGGGAAGAAAAAGAAGGTTGTAGCCCAAAGACAAATGAGGATAAAGAAGTAACTGTGAAAGTGGTTTGGAAAGCCCTACCACAGTGAAGAAGACAACAGGCTGAATTGGGGGAGGTAACATTTGGAAAGTATAAAAAGTTAAAGAAGGGGATGGAAGATGACTCAAACTCATAGAAAAAGAATGAAAAGGAGAGAGAGGCAATAGAAGAAGAGTTTGGTTTGAAGAGGAAGAATTTAAAGGAAAAGAAAGAGGACAAAAGCAGAAGGACCTGAGAAAGATGAGAGGATGGAAGCCAGAAGAAGAAATACTCAAGGAGAAGTGAAGAAGCATTGTAGACGACTTAAGGAGATGGGAGTTGTAAAGAAATCTCCAAAGGAATAAAGTCAGTGAAGATGGTAGGAAAAGTTAAGTAAGATAAAGCTGTGTAAAGAACCACAAGATGCTAATTAGAGAAAGGAAGTTGGATATGGGTTATCAAGATCCTAATGAGGTGAGAAGATGCTAAGAAGGTTTGGACAGTGATAGTTCTGGGGTGGAAGATATCCCCAGGCAGCTGACACAAAACTTTCAAATCAAGTAAGAATGGGAGGCAGGGAAAATTTTTCAGTGACCTGATAGAGCTTGTGACATCTGCATTACTGCCACTGAAAAGTAACTGCTGTCTGTGTGCAAAAAGCAAGCTTCGTTAAGACCTAGAAGAGAAGGTAAAGGGACTTGGGCTATGACTCTCCATTTGCCAGGTTATGCAGAAGTTTGACTTCCCATAATATTAATGCAAGAATTGTTTCAAAGTATAATGGAAGTCAAAAAGCAGTCTGTAAAGGCCAAGAGGAATCAAGACCTGTGCCAGAATGTTTAAGGATGGGGAAATGTGATACATAGGAGAAAGGGAATTAGTCACTAACCATTTGGAAATATACAGTAAATTTGAAACTCCTGAGGAAGAGATAAGAGCTGGCTCCTCTGAAGAGGAAGCCAGAGTTTCCTCCAGCACAACATAGAGCCATTTCCCAGGGTGATAGAATCAACTGGAAGAGTGTAGGGCTCAGCTGGTTATGCAGCTAATTGTCTGGGCACTTGGGGTCTATTCATTCTTGGCCTAGGGCACAATTTTTTATGCATTAATTTCCTTGTAAATATGCCTTATCAGTTGTTCTGAAGCAAAAGTGGAACCTGGCCCCTGGGAATGAAATACTGACTTGAAAATAGATGAATCATTCATTATGGCTTTTTTATTTTTTAAAGTAAAAGGTCAGGAATATAAAACTTTGGAATCTAGATTACTATCTAGATCAAGAATGGAAAGAAATGTCTTCTTGAGGAGAGGTTACTTCCTCTACTCTAGGTTTAAGAAGTAGTGTGTTTTTTTAGGTTGTTTTTTTTTTTTCACATTGAATAAGCAAAAGTTTAGCTGGCAAAATGGAGACAGGGGCAAAGGAATTATCTAACTGAGATTTCCATAGCATATAAAGGCTCATGCTACTCTTTGGAAATTTTCTTATTGCCATGTTTTTGTACTCCAGACTCTACATACTAACTGACAAAATATTTCAATCTCCTGGCCCGGAAACTTGTTACTTGGTTGGTGCTTATTCACTAGGCCAGGGGTCAGCAACCTATGGCTCTGGAGCCATATATCTGGCTCTTTTGAGGGCCAGATATGGCTCTTTCTGCAGGAGCCATAAAGTCAATTTTTTTTTCAGGCGCTGTTACAGGAGCTCGCACTGTGAGCACTGTATGGCTCTCACAAAATTATATTTTAAAAAATGTGGAGTTTATGGCTCTCACAGCCAAAAAGGTTGCCGACCCCTGACCTAGACCGATCCCCAATAACACCCCTCTTGCTATTCTCGGTCATTTTCATATCATGTTTCTACAATCCAATGTTCATAAAAGGGAAAGACTTAAAGGTGCTCATTCGTTTATTCACTTGTTGTAATGTTATGGAAAGGACACGCAACTCAAAATCAGAAAACTGTAACTCAAAACCTGGCTTGAATATTTCATAGCTGTATAACCATGAACAAATAATTTCTCTGCCTAACTGAGTTTCCACATAGGTAAAATAGGAATAAATATATTAATACCATCCCTCTGTTGTGAGAAAAGCACTTTATAGACTTTAGAGAGATTTATAGATATGAATTGCTTTTCAACAAATCATCAGGACTCCCAAAACTTAGCAGAATAACTGGTACATAGTAGGTACTTAATAAAATGTTCGTTTCTTGATTAACTGTGTAAAGTTTGGACAAAAATGGATTAACTGGTGGGTACCAGTGGGAAGACAAGATCCCGGGTACCATTTCCAATATTTACAACTTACTATCTTTTTTGTTTTTATCATTGTTGTTATTTTTGGTTGTGTTTAATTTCATTAGCTGGTAACATAGTAAACAATAAGAGAATATCCCTTAATATATATTGTAGCTTAAGTCCCTACAGAACTGACTCTTTACCACTATCCAAATTGAATGTGCTATTTTTGGTTCAATAATTATTTCTATCACCTATAATATAAATTTATAATATATATGAATTTAAAGATAAAATGAACTTAAAGCAAAATATCAAGGAAAATAATGATGTCATTCCAGCCATCCTGAAAAAAGTATAAAATGCTTCAGATTCCCCTGCCACCAACAGGAAAAAGCACATTCCTCCCAATCCAGTTCCTGATATTGAACTCCATTTCCTGGCTTTGCTTCATTAATGATCATTATTCTTTATGACTACAATCTTACTTCAATTCAACAATGCCTATTTGCTACTTTCCCAGAAAACTTTTATTTTTACTGTTCCTGTGTTGCTTCTCAGAAAGTTCACTGCTGCTATCTCCTTCTGGGATGCTTCTCTATTCAACTGCAAGGACTCTTCTTTGGTAGATAGCTGCTATTATATCTCCTAGATTTCTAATTTCTTCCCTTATGAGTAAGTTTCCAAATGTATTTGATATTTAGATTGGGATGAATAAATTCCTTTCACTTCCCATAATTCGCCTAGGGGCAATATGAAAACTACCTATTATAATAATACTTGCACATAGTTTCAAATCACTTGAAAGAAAAACTTAACTCCACAGAGCCTATTGATGACAATTGCTTTAGATACACCTACAACTCTGTCTTCTTTACACATGGAATACTTAAAAATTCAGTCCTTGGGAAGAGCTGAAAAGGCAAATTGAGCAAATAGGAAATTATTTTGTAATCTCTGGTTCTCTTTTCATAATACTCTTTTTTAAATCTACCATTATACATCTGTTCTTTTTTTCCCATGAATGATGACTGCAGAGTCATTCTGGCACCCTCTGGGGAACCAGTGAATACTTGTGTATTTTATTTCATCTACTTTTGACACTTAAATCCTCTCAGAAATCAATGTCTAGCAGGTGCAGACTCTGAGAGTCCTCTAAAAGATGGAAGCTCTTCCTAAGTACCTGAAAGATCTGTGTATTTAAACCTTGAAATGACAGCTAATGGGGGAGGAGATTCTAACCTGTGGGGATAGAAAGAATTGAGGCGATTGTCATTTCTTAAATACAGGTGTCTGCTAATATAGTTAAACTGTGTATTAGTATCATGGTACTTTGCATAAATATCCAATGCAAACTAACAATAATTTAAAATAGCCTATCATGTGCATGTATTATTATATTCTATACTAGAGATTTTTTTTAGTTTCCTGCCCTCAGGGAATTACAATCTATTAGTGGAATTCAACACATAAAGAGTTAAGTGGAGTTTGGTGAGGTAGGAGAGAGAAAGGGGGCAACATAGGTCTTTCTAGGATTTTCCCCAAAAATTAATATGTTTATCATTTCTTACAGTTCAGTAGTATTCCATCACAATTATATGCCATGACTTGTTTAGTCACTTCAATTGATGGCTATCCTTTAATTTCCAGTTTTTGCCACCACAAAGAAAGCTGCTACAAATAGTTTTATAATATATAGTTGCTTTTCTATTTTCCTTGCTCGCTTCAGAAAATAAACCTAATAGTGATATATTGCTTGGTCTAAGGGTTTTGGTCATAGTTTTATAACTCTCTGGGCATAATTTCAAATTGCTCTCCAAAATGGTTGGATCAGTTCACAGTTATATTAACTGTTTATTAGTGTCCCCATATTTCCACATCCCTTTCAACATTTGTCATATTCCCCATTAATCTTTATAGCCAATTAGATAGGTATGAGATGATATCTTAGAGTTATTTTGATTTACCTTTCTCCAATCAACAATGATCTACTAGAGCATTTTTTCATATATATATATATATATATATATGATTTCTTCAGCAGGTGTTGTTTAAAATGGTCATGGTTCCTCTTCTGTTAGCAATCAACACTTATGAAATATCTGCCACGTATCTGACGCTGTGTAAGTGCTGATGATACAAAGAGCTGCAAACAGCCTCTGCCCTCAAAGAGTTCACAACTATTGAGGGAGACAACATACAAACAACTGTGTGACAAGATATAGTATACACGCAAGAGATTGAGTGGAAAACTGGAAGCAATCTAAAAAGTGATATTTTAGCTGAGATTTCATGAAACTCAGGGGAACCAGTAGACAGAGTCAAGAAGGTAGGACATTCCCAGGAATGGAGGACAACCAGTGGGAATGCATCTTTAATAAGGAAGAGCAGAGAGACCAATGGATTACAGTGTATTTGGAGGAGAGAAAGATATTATAAGACTTGAGAATGAGAAAGAGGCCAGGTTATAAAAAACTATTAAAGCCAAACAGAATAAATAATAGTGAACCACTGAAGTTTATTGAATGGAGAAGGGATACATTGGTACTGTGATCAGACTTGCATTTTAACTGACTGGAGGACATATTGTAATAAGGGGAGATTTGGGGGAGAGGCACCAAAAAACTATTGCAATAATCTAGGCATGGGGTAAGGAGGGTCAGCACTAGGGTAATGGCAGTATTGGAAGAGAGAAGGAAGAGTATGCAAAAGTTGTGAAAATAAAATCCATCCCATTTGACAGCAGATTGGATATGAGGGGTGAGGAAGAGAAGAATTAAGGGTCACTTAAAGGTTGGAAGCCTGGGTGACTAGAAAGATGGTAATTTTCTCAACAGATGTGGTTGTCATCCTTTGTACTCAGAGGACCAAAATGACAAAATGACAGCACTCTTTTGGGGTCAATGTACACTTTGTCCAATTATGGCTGATCAGCCATAAGCTTGGAAGGTTCTAGTACAGTTTGGGCACAAATAGACCATTTGGGGTGGAGATGTCTCTAAATTTGTGGATCTCACATTTCTTTTGATATATTGCAATCCTGCTTTGCTCTTGGAGCCCAGAACCTTCTTTGATGCAGGTATGCCATGCTGGACAGTCCTATGCCTGTGTCTCCCATTTCTCACAATTGATGCCAAAGTTCTTCAGAGAGACCTCTAGAATGTCCTTGTATCAATTCTTCTGACTTCTGTTAAGGGAAGCTAAGAAGGGAAGGTTCTGAGGAAAAGAGATAATGAGTTCATTTAGGACATATTGAGTTTAAGGTGCTTAAGGGACATGTACTTCAAGACATCTAATAGGCAGCTGGAGAGGTAAGAGGTCAGGAGAGAGATTAGGACTAGATGAAGAGATCTGAGAGTCATTTGCATAGAAATGATAATTGAATCCATGGGGTTTGATGAAACAATCTAGTGAAGTAGTTTAGAGGGAAAAGAGAAAAGGGCCCAGAACAAAAGCCTCAGGGGCATATCAACCTTGTCTCAAGAAGAATGAAGATTGAGAAAAAGCCATTAAATTACTCAATTAAAGAATTGTTGATAACTTTGGAGACAAGATTTTCAGTTGAATGAAGGGCTTAGAAGGTGGAATGTAGAGAATTAGGAAGAGTGAGAAGAAGGGAAGTGGAGGCTTATTTTTAAAATGGCCTCTAGAAATTTAGCCAAGAAAGGGAGGAGAGAGATGGGATGATTGCTAATGGAAATGGACAAATGAAATGAGGGGTTTTTTTGAGGATGGGGAAAGATGGTTATGTGTGAGAGCAGTAGGGAAGTAGTCTGCAGAGAGGGAGACACTGAACTTTATTAGCAAGAGATAACATTTAACAATACCCTACTATCTGATTCCTCTTGGGATCTTAGGTTTAGAGCCACCTAAGGAAGGAAGTCAGAAATCACCTATTCCAGTGATGGGCAAACTTTTTAGAGGGGGCCAAAGGAAAGGAAATGCTTATCTGTCAGTCTGCTTCTAAGGCAACTCTTGAAGTTTCATTGTATTGTATCCTACTCGTATTTGTAGCACAGCCAGATAGAACATTTCAGGCCCCCCTTCAACCACCCCACAGGCTGTAGTTTGCCCATCACTTACCTAATCCATCCTTTGGAAATAGAAGCCTTGAGATGTGATATGATTTGCTGAAAGTCACACAAGAAATAAGTCGGAGAGCCAGGATTCGCTTTCTTCTTAATGAACAATTTGAAACCCAACATTTCAAATATGATCAATGAGATAACATTTATAAAGCTCTTAGCACAGAGTAAGTGCTTAATAAATGCTTGAATTAATAAATTAATAAATACATAAATAAACTAAAATCAATAAATTAATTAATTAAAATATCTAATTGTAGAACATTGAGTTCGCACAAAACACAAAAAAAGACCCTCAATTTCTCCACAGAACTTGAAAAAATTAGGTTTTTAACTTTTATAGGCCTTTTAAATATTAGCAAAAATACAAAAGTATTCCTAGACATCATGTTGAGTTAGGATATAAAACTCAGTTAGATATAAGAAGAGGGATTAGGGCTTGGCCTATGATTTCATTGGTAAGGAGACATCATAGATGAGATCCTTCTTCCAACAGTTTGGTACCTTCTCTGCAATTTCCAGTCACAGAGAAGGGAACCGTTAAGGGACATACTCTGGGTAATAATACAGCCAGTATTTTTCAGAGCCAGTCATTGAGCCAAGGTCTTCCTGGCTCCCAGGCTGGCTCTCTATCACCTACACAAGTGATTTTTAAAAATGATTTGCTCTAAGAACATGCATTATGTTGATATCACAGCAAAGTCAGTTTTGTAAAACTGATTTAATATGAATGTAATTTCAAATCACCCAAAAACCTTTCTTGAAATTTTACTACTTTTTATTGAACATTTTTGGCTTTCCATCTACCATATTCTGGTACTCTTTCTCCAAAGCTCAGGAATTTTTTTAAATTCTATTTAAAACAGTCATTTTCAAGTTTATTCTTTGCCAGCCATCTCAGGCTCAGTTGGAAATGAAAATGCATTCAAGCATTCTCTCTCTCTCTCTCTCTTTCTCTCTCTCTCTCTCTCTCTCTCTCTCTCTCTCTCTCTCTCTCTCTTATTCCCAAACACACACACACACACACACACACATTCACATGGACACACTGAATCATTGTGCTTTAATTTAAAAACATCATTTTTTAGGATGTAGCACTTCAGTGTGTGCTAGCAACTAAAAGTGGGTGTCTTTATTGCTATATTACTAATTGGATTTTATTATACTTACAAGGAAAAAGAGAACAAAATACAACATACCATTTTGTCTGGAAAATTGGTCCCTCCATATGCTGCACTGATGAATAAACATGTTAACTTAATGGTATATTACTACTACATCGAAGACAAATGAAATTTGGTTTATGACGTACAACTTCACAAGTAATTAATTTCCTTTAGTTTGTAAGAATCTTTAGAATTCCAGAATGTTAATTATCAGATACATTTCCTTCAGAGGGGTCCCATAGGACTTCAATTCTGTCAGCTGTATTGGCATCAATAAACTTCAAAACCCACTCATTTAGCCTTCTTTCTACCACTGATATGGTTGATGGCAGGGCCTATGTTACCTAAATCATGGCCACCAAACTGTAAGCTCTACCAGTGCCATCCATGATTCATAGCTATATAAAAGAAAGTCAACTGCAAGCTTATGTTGATTCAATAACCAGATTCCAAGAAGACAGGATGCTGCCTTGAGTTTTCATAGGTCTTTAATAACCCCCCCCCCAAAAGATTCTCCATTGGTCTTTATGTTTTGATGACTATGCATATGTAAGCCCTTATTTCTGGCAGATGGTGGAAATGGTTCATAGTTGTCATTACTTCTCCTAAGTGAAAATTGAGTCAAGGAGACCAATAGTTAGAGAAGAGCTACAGCAAAGCATGAGAAAGCAGCACTAATCAGAGCACAACCCAGGGAAAGGAAACCTTCTCAACTAAGGACAGCAGACTGGGGCATACAAGAGGAAAATGTATTGGGGGCTTTTACCATTAAAAAAAAGCAAATTGCTTCCATTTTTGGTAATTCTTAAATAGCATTTCAAAAATATTTGAAAGCATCTGGGATAAGGACTAAAACTATGATTTTACTGATATAGAGAACTCTAGCTGAGGTAACTTCCTCTAACAATTTACTCTTTTTTAATTATTGTTTTTGTTTCAGTCTCATGATTATATGAAATAACTTTGACAGTATCTTTAGTATAGCCTTCTAATTTTTTTAATAAGTTGATTTTGGACAGATTTAGATAGCAGTCATAGAGATTTGCCCTATTCAAAGAGTAAACATAAATCTTGGTTCCCCAAATGTGACAACTTCATTAAAAGACACTGCAGTTCCCTATTTGTTGTTGTAATTTTTGGCCAATTATGGGAAAAAGTGAATGAGATAGAAAGGAGAAAATTATGACAAACGAGGAGAAATATATGTTGTAAGACAGAATAAGCCCTAGTAAGAGAGATATAAATAGAAAGAAAGAGGAACACGTCAAGGGACAAAAGAATATAAAAAGAGAACAAAAAGCTTCCTTAGAAGTTGAAAACCTTGATTTTATAGATTAGGAAACAAGCCCAGAGAGAGGCCAAAAAAATTGCCCAAAGACATCCAAGTAATTATTAATTAAGCCAAGATGTTATTTCTAAAATTAGGACTCCAAATTCAACATTCTTTCCTGGGTACCAAGGTTCCTCTGAATAAAAAGAAACTAGAACTGAGGAAATTTTGAAATTAAGAATTCAGTAACTTTTTTTAAAGTTAGACTTTTAAAAACTATTGTTTATTTAAATAAAGATCACTTAAATTTCCAGGATCTTTTTCAAATTTTTGTCTTTGCCTATCCAGTGTCTAGCAAAGTTCTTTGCACACGGTAGATATCTGATTGAATTAATCTGTTGAATTAAATTGAGGGTCATTTTATGGTATACAAATTCCCCTTCTAAGCATGTAACCCCTTTAATAGAATGTATTCTACTCACATTTATTTGTTGCTTAGTATTTTTTTCAGTTGTCTCTGATTCTTTACTACCTCATTTGTTTTTTTGGTTTTTTTTGGCAAAGATATTAGAACAGTTTGCCATTTCCTTCTTCAGCTCTTTTTACTGATGAGGAAACTGAGGCAGACAGGATTAAGAGACTTACCCAGAGTCCCACAGCTAGTACATATCTGAGGCCAGATTTGAACTCACAAAGATGAGATTTCCTGACTTCAAGCCTGGCACTCTATTTACTGGGTCATCTAGCTGTCCTAAGCATTTATTAGGAGCCTACTCTACACCAAGCATGCTAAATGCTTTACAAATTTTATCCTATCTTACTTTATTATATGAGAATTTCCCTATATATAATCCAACCCTACACTGAATATCAATCCATTCTGTAATATCAAAGCAATACATGACAGCTCTAGCTTTGAAATTCAGGTGTCAGAGATTATTAGCAAACCAGGCTGTCTGTCTCCTTCAGGAGTCACAACTTTTAATCCTTGTCCTGTCTTCTTTAGATTTTCACTAGATAACTTTGACACAAGATTCAGAACAGCCTTCTTTCTTTTGTGTAAGCTGACTTTGGACAGTTTCAATCATCATCATCCCTGGAGTCACCTTTGGGATCTTCCTTTAGCAAAGGGAGCTTGGGGAGGAGGCGAGTAATGTCTCTATTATTGACTAACCATGTTTAATTTGTTGGAAATGTACTGCAATTACAGACAAACTCTTCAGTTCACCAGGTGTCCAGATCTTGCTGTCATAAAGAAGAAAAATGTCATGCAAGTTCTCACAGCTGAGGTGATTCAGTTTCATCAAGAATATGATCAAATTTTTAGATGATTCTGCAAGCACGAAGTGCCAATAAAATAACCCAGAATCATAATGAGAACTGCAAAGAGCCCTCAGTAGGAAACCTAAAAATGATTTATTGCTCTCCATCCCTGACTATCTAGCAATAAAATAAGGAAAGCCAAAAAAAAAAAAAGGAAATCCCTGAATAATTCCTCCCCCCCCATAATATCTTCTTGAAAATTGCCATTTCGTGTAACCTAAAATCTACTATTCTTAACTTAGTTTTTTTCAATCCATTAAGGAGGAATGACCTGACTGATTTAAATGTAAATGTTTATTTTATTGTGTATTTTATGAAATATTTCTCAAGGTTAAGGACTCTAAGTTGAGGAGTGAAGGGTGAATCTTTCATTTATGGAAATAACTAGATTTTATGAGGGTTAGAAAAACTGCTTAATTTTTTTAAGTTATACATCATTACAAGAAATGGTGATTGTTTGCTATGCTTTTACATGGTCTAAGAATAAGCTCTAGTTTCTTTTCTTCAGGCACTCTGAAAATAGGCTAATATCAGTGTTGCTGGAAATAATAAAGGACTTGTCAGTTCCTATATAATAAGCTGCCTTCTCTCCCTTTTCAGTTATGCCTTTCAAAATTCACAGAAATGTTATGCCTAAAAATGATTCTTCTTTGAAAATAAAAAAGAAAAGGAATCAACAATCAAAGCAAGGAGTCTCAATGTAATTTATATGGATAATTGCAAAGAGATTTATACAGGGTTTCTGGTTATTTACAGTTCTTGAAAATAATAGGATTATAAGCTAAAATTTATTTGAATTGTGAGCAGAATAGCATATCTCTATGAGCAAAAATAAAAGGAAACAGGGGCAAGTTTCTTATTTGAATGTTCATTTCTTTATAGATGACTCTCAAATCTATACCTTCAACATATAATGTCTCACGTAAACTCCAGTCCTATATTTCCAAATGCCAGTTTCTATTGCATGTATCGCCCCTCTCTCAAACTCTATGGGGTCCAGAATTTAGTCATCTCCCACCAAAATCATCCAGCTTCTTTTCTGCTAATGGCACCACCATTCAGCTCACCAAGGAGGCATAGAACTTTGTAGTCATCTCTGACACCTCCTAATTTAGTCACCATGTTCTCTTTATCCTTTGTTTGCTCTAGCTAGTCTCTTCCTTTCCATTCTCATTGAATGATCCTAGATTATTGTAAGAGCCTCTTAGCAATAGCCATGTTGCTGACCTTCCTGACTCAAATTTCCCCCTCTACCACTGTGACATTCATCTTATATATGTTGAACCAGATTAGTTTCCTGAAAGATAGCTTTTATTATGCTTTTCTTGCTCAAAAATATTCAGAATCTCTTTTTGTTGATGACTGCATAATTCTGTCAATGTTAAGAGGTGACAGAAAGGAAATATAGAACTGGAGCTCAGGAGAGAAGTCACTTTAGAGATGCATATTTGAACTTTAGCCCCTCGGTCATGGTGCCCAACTGTCAGAAGACCAGTAAGACAGTGTATTTATCACTTCAACATCAAAATCCATTTTGGATACTTTGGTCATTAAGTTACCTACTTTCCTCTAAGAATGTATAATATGTGAATTAACTGAGCAAACTCTTCACTTCATGTGAGCTGAGAGTTCATATGGACTGGTTTTTAATCTGTAAAAGACTCGTGGGGAAAATACTGTTAAAATTGTTACCTTTGGTTATCCCTGGGACACCAGAAATATGACTTGTTACAATCTGAGCCTTCTTGTTACCACATGCTTCTCACTTAGGAAGTTTACAAAGAAACACACAAAGAAAAGAGTAGTAACCACACAAACCTGTGAGGTTTGGATGGTCTCTTCAAGATCAAAGTTTTGGACCCCCAGTGAATAATCTTGAAGTCATCAGTCCAAAGCTATATATCCTTAAGACTTGTCTGCTTTCCACTGGAAACCATCATTTGGCTGGTGATCTCCTTTTGAGTGGATAGTGATAGAAAAAATTTAATTTTTGCAGAAACTACAACATGATAGGTACCTTGAGTCTGGATAAATGGAGATTCTGAAACTTGGACTGCATCCTCCAAAAGTCCTTAGTATTTCCCAAAATTCCCTTTAATCTCTCTTGCGCTCCCACATTTGCGTGGTCACATTATTGTTTAATAGTTGGCTATAATTCCTCCTCTTTTGTTCTTGGGAGCAGGCTGGTTAGCACCTTTTAGTTAGTCTCTTTTGTTAGTTTATTATTAATAAAAAATTATAAAATATAACATTTAGCTATTGGATATTAAGTTTAATCTCCACAAGTCTTTCAATAGACGAAGATATTAACGAAATGATCCATTTGTTTTGGATGCCTCACTTTGCAAATTCCATACTGTCTTTACAAAAGAGTAAATTTCCTTTTCTCTGAACATTCAATAAGTTTGGGAAATGTATAGGGTTAGGATCCTAGTGGAGGTAGGAAGATAACTGGGCTTCCCTCTCAGTTTTCCCTTACAATTTTTGTAGAATATAGTGTCTAAATAGATGATTCTGTGGTAAGTCAGTGGCCACACCAGGAAAGTGAAAGATGGGCCACATATGAATGCTCTCCAAACATAAATATCTGGAGCCAAATTTAATAAAATGAAATTGTGAGGTAAAGTCAACTGACCCTCATTCTCAGGACATGGTATAGGACACAGCTGTTGATTAGGTCAGTTAGTACTTCCAAATGAGCTTCTGTCTTGCCAGAATTCATTATCTCTGTTATTAGATCTGCCAACACCTGGGATTCAGGTTGTCATTAAAGAAAGAAGCAACTTAAAATGGAAGTTTCTGAGCTTCCATTACCTGTAAGAGAAACCTTAGCTCCCCTCAAGGGCCGTGCCATTCCTAACACGTTTCTTCACTTCTCAATATTGCTTTGACTTTTTCTAGCATTTTAATTGGTGGAAAGTCAAGGTGTCATATATGTCATCTGTTTCCCAAGTCTATTCCTCAGGACATTTGAAAAAATATTCTCCCCCCCCCCCAGCAACTGGCCCAAATCATGTGGGAGTTATCCTTTGTATGAATCTATAACTCTGGTAAACAGGGAAAAGCTCCTTAATTTAAAGAAACTCAAGGTGGTAATAAATTTATATATATATATATATATATATATATATATATATATATATCTGGGACTAAAAAGAAATGGAACATTTATATTGCTTTCTTATGTTAATATAATTCTCTTTAAAAAATCATAGTCATGCAATGCGAGAGCTCTCTACTATCTATCAATCTGTCTGTCCATCTGAATATCAAATATTTATATAACTTCGACTTGAGAGCGTTTGTTTAATAGCATGGTCCCCTAAAATTCAGCAAAATGGAGGGGTTAGGACTAGAAGAATCTAAAATGTAAAAAGCACTTATTATCTTGTGAAGAGATGGATAGGTTCATATAGCTTGAAGTGAGAAGAGAGAGAATCAGCTAGAATGAGATGTAGATAGGGTGCAAACTCCAAGTCAAGAGAGAACGCTCATTAGGAATGTGTTCTACTTTGTCTATTTGAATAATAGGATAAACCAGGTTAGCTATTAGCTGACTTCTGCTGAATAGTCCAACACAGTGAGTCCTAGGCTAGTCCTTTTGCATCTGGGTCAGCTTTGGTTGTGCTCTTCTTTAATTAACTATGTGCTGATGCTCAGTAGGTATTATTTCTTCTTTCACTCTTCATAGAATAAACTGTCAAATTTTAGAGCAATAATGCTGATACCAAAATTAAGCTGCTAGTTTTTAGAATCCTTCCCTTTTTTTCAAGGCTTAATTTATGAGCTGCTTCCTATAGGGAGCCAGGCCTTAACTATTTAGTTTCTTTAAAACAAAACAAAACAAAACAAAACAAAAAAACTTTACCTTCCATTTTATTTTATTTTATTTTATTATTTATTTGTTTTTTTAAAACCCTTATCTTCTCTCTTGGAGTCAATATATAGTATTCACTCCAAGGCAGAAGAGAGGTAAGGGTAGGCAATGGAGGTCAAGTGACTTGCCCAGGGTCACACAGCTGGGAAGTGTCTGAGGCCAGATTTGAACCTAGGACCTCCCATCTCTAGGTCTGGCTCTCAATCCACTGAGCAACCCAGCTGCCCCCACCTTCCATTTTAGAATCAGTACTATGTATTGATTCCAAGATAGATCAATAAGAGCTAGGCAATGGGGGTTAAATGACTTGCCCAGGGTCACAACAGCTAAGAAGTATCTGAGGTCATATTTGAACCTAGGACCTCCTTTCTCAATCCACTGAGCCACCTAGCTGTTCCCTAATCTATTTAGTTTTAAGTGTTCCCTATACACATTATCATATATATCCTTAATACTTTGCATATTAGCCTCTTATGCTCACAACAGAAAGTAACTCCATGAGGAAAGATCCTGATTTTTATTTAATTTTTGTATCTCTAATATGTAGGAATTGATAAATGTTTGTTGGAATGGATTAGATTGTTTTGGACTGAATTGAATGTGATTTCAGGGAAATTTCATAAGCTCTTTTTGTCTCATTTCCCCCATCTTTTATATGTTCTATTTCCCATAGTATCTAGTGATTAGAAGAGGAATACTAGATATTGATCACTTAAACTTGAAAAATTAGGACAAAATGACAAAGAGTATCATTAGGCAAGAGTAAAAGCAACAGCCTATGTAGCACTCAAATGGACAATTGCCTCAGTTATTTTATAGTGCCACAAATGAATTTATATATATATACATATATATGTATACACATATATGTGTATGTATAAAAATACACATATATACATGTGAATGTATCTATACATTCATACATGCATCTATGTGTGTATATGATTAAACACAACACACACACACACACACACACACACACACACACACACATATATAACCTAACTCTCCCCAACTTCTGGTTGTTTAGATATTTCAGTCTTAATAACAGTCACTGAAAAAAAGTATTGAATAGAACATTTTCAAGCATAGATCATTATTATATTCCGCTAAGTCTTCCACTGTCATAGATCAGTTAATTCTCATTTGCTGTGTCCAGTTGTCCATCCAGTTCCAAATCCACCTAAGTGCACTGTAAACTAGTTCATAATTCTGTTTGTCCACAAATATCCAATTAGAGACTTTGCTAAATGCCTTGAAGAAATTCAAAATATACTCTACCTCTGACATTTCTTCCTTTGTTATCATTTCTAATGACTTTATTAGTGATGAAAGGTTTAGGTAGATGATCTTTCAGATTACTAATATTCTTTGAGAAGAAACTCTGAATCACTGGAGATATATTTCAGGTGCAAACTATTTCCCATCAAGAATTGGAAAGACTAAAGGACAGATTTGTCAGTTTAGGAACTCTTGTGCTAGAATCCATCTGTGTGCCGATGAGTAAACATACACATGGTCCACAATATTGAGCCAGTCTCAGAAATTCTTCACATCTTGGCTTTGGAGCCAAGTCATTATATTTACACAGAATTATTCATTTTATTCTCCAATTCTTTTCTTTTATTTGACAGTATTTTTTTTCTTCCCAGATAATAATGTAGACCCTGAACCTAAAGCAAATAAATATCACAGCACTTATTTATTAGATACTCTGTTAGTATGCACACACACACATAAACCTGTATGTTTATTTTTAATTTTTTTAAGATTCCATAATATGGATCTATATTTGATTATTTTAACAATGCTTTTAAACAAATATTAACGTATCTTTTTCTTTGCAGTTAGAATCTAAAATTGACTCATGTCTTTATTTTTTGCAGAATTTTTTGTCCATTTACTGTACAATGATACATCAATTTCATTTTTTACTATTCTAATTATCTGATGTTCTAGATGTGATTGTGTTTCTTTTCTATGCAAACAGCAAAATTGATAGCTTGACTTCATTTTCATATGGAGATTTCATATGGGTTTAATTACTATCTCTACACTGATTCTCAAATCTACAAATCCTGCCCCAATTTCTCTGCTAACCTCCAATCTCACATCTCCAACTGCCTTTCAGATATCTCAACCTAAATATCCAGTAAATATATTAAACTCAACTTGTCTAAAATAGAATTAATTTCCCCCTGCCCACCATCCACCTTGTTCTTAAGACTTGCAACCCAAGAGTCTTCCTTGACTCCTCACTATCTCCTACACACCCACATTCAATCTTCCCAAGACCCATTGATTCCAACCACTGGCCTATTTCATGTTCACAAAATAAAAGTGATATGCCATCTCATAGCTCTAGGTATTTTATTTGGCTGTCATTCCTGGAATTCTCTCCTTCCCTGTCTCTGCCCACTAGATTCCCTGGTTTTCTTTAAGTTCCAACTAAAATCTCATATTTTTTAAAGAATTCCCAAACCCTCCTAATTCTAATGCCTTCGCTCTTTTATTTCCTATTTACCCTGTATGTAGTTTGTATATATATTGTTTCATTTGTTGTTTCCCTCAGTAGATTGTAAAGCCCTTGAGGACAGTGTCTGAATAACAACTTCTCTCCAGTTGTATGTACAAGAGTTGCACAGTTGTATAGTTGACCTTAAATATCAAATAATTCAAAAGTCACTAATAATCAGCATTTCAGATATCATTGTAAACTGTGTCTCTGTTTTATCTTTTCAGAAGGCACATATTCTGTAGTCAGTATATCATGTATTCTCAGTAAAAGTAAATCTTCTTCTAATGCCTCCTCATGATTTGGATATTACCTTAACAGTTAGAGGTTGTGGTACATAGTGTGCTGGGCTCTTTAGAGAAAGGAGAACACTTGAGTTTAAATCTTTCCCCAGATGCTTATTAGCAATATGGTCCTTGGCAAGCCACTGAACTTCTCTCAATTTCTTCATCTGTAAGAAGGGGAACAAAATAATATTGGCTGAATCTTTTTACAGTCAGTAAATTCTGATTTGTTACTCATTCTAACATATGTGGGTTACAGACCACCCAAATTGTGAGTTAAGTGGGGATGTTTTCACCTTTGGTGATTAAATCTAAAGATGAGAAGGGTAGGCTTAATCTCACTATCACAATCCCCCTGTGATCATTTGGGAGACTCATCTCCCTAATTAATCATTTGATATAATCATCTTGTACCTCTAAAATCTTCTAACTACAATAGTTAGAGATAAGAGGGAAATAGGAGAGAGAGAGAGAGAGAGAGAGAGAGAGAGAGAGAGAGAGAGAGAGAGAGAGAGAGAGAGAGAGAGAGCAAAAGCAATATTTTGCAAGACTCATTGACAAAAAGCCAATTAGGGGTGTTTCAAAAATTATTAATGTAGTAGGGGTGTTTTCTGAAGGAAAACCCCTGTTCCCTAGAAATTTTTATCAACAAATTTGCCAATCTATTAATAAAAATGGTCATTTTGGTACCCAAGGCATTGTGGATTCTATTAAATGAGTATGGATAGCTCCTGGCATAACTACTATAGCCTCTAAAGTATGTGCAGCCTGCCCTACCTGCCAAGCATATAGCCAACATGCCTTTCATGGCAAAGCTTTTGGTGGGCATCCTCTGGTTTACATACCTTTTGAGCACCTGCAAATTGATTACATAACAATGCCAAAGGCTAGACAATATGAATTTTGTCTAGTCATAGTGGATCAACTGACCCGATGGACAGAAGCATTTCCTACTGCCTGAGCCACAGTGACTTTTGTTGCCAAGGTGCTTTTAAAAATAAATAATTCCTCGTTTTGGCCTGCCTGCACATATTGATTTGGACAGGGGAAGTCACTTTACCAATTCAGTTTTATCTGAAATATATTCCTGTTTGGGGATAACTCCCAAATTTGATGTACCATATTACCCCCAGAGCTCAGGCCAAGTTGAAAGGATGACTAGAGAATTTAAAACTATGATTGGCAAATTATGCACTGAGACACATTTAAAATGGCCTGAAATTCTCCCTCTGGATCTATTTTATCTTATAAACAGAACTAGGGGAGACTTACGCATCTCAACATATGAGATGCTTTTTGGACATCCCCCTCTACAGGCTAAGCCTTTTCCCCCTGCATATACATCACTATTAGGGGAGATACATCCTATATACAGGAATTACAGCACAAACTACATGAATTCCATGAATCTGGAGCTGTAGTACAAGCAGGACCAATAGATTTTTCACTTCATGACTTGAACCCAAGAGATAAGGTGCATATAAAGAATTTCCAAAGCACTTGAGCAACAGCCTTCCTGGGAAGGTCCAATTCAAATATTGTTAACCATTCCAACAGCTACAAAAATTGGAGAAAAGGACTCTTAGATTCATTGCTCACATGTTAAGAGAGCACCTTCTATTGAAACTGATTGACTATATCCTATCACAAACATTAGAAATAATAGTCCATAGAAAGTGTGGACACTATTTTTGGGAACACACTGAATTCCAGAATTTTTATTTTACTATTACCTTTTATTTTTTAATAGAATATTTGATTTTTCCTTTTTTACCTCTTGAACTTAAAGTACATATAATTAATATTAATCTTTTTTTGATTCTGCAGTAATATAAATTTAAAATATATTTGCTATAATATTAAAGCATACCCAAAAGCCTTAGACTAGGTTAATCTGCCAATTATTGATAAATGTTATGAGACTGTGATTAATGATATTGTCTTATTCCAGGAGAAGGGAACATAAGAACCACAAGGTCAAGGAGACCAACCAGTCCCCATTGGGATTGATGAGAAACTGCACAGTGACTTGGAGCACAAGGTCAAAAAAAACTCTTACTAATCCAAGTAGGATTGTTGAACTCCTGTGCCAATACTAAAGGATTTGAACCTAGTGTGAGACCCAAAGTTGCGATGCCTGACATTTGTTAAGATGTAGGATGTTTCTTACTTTCATACTACACTGCCAGTCAAGTATTGAAGGTTGACCATCATTCTTGTTTCCCTGAGAGTGAAATTAAATCAGACCACGGAATGACACTTCCCTTTTACATAAAAATCTGGTCCTTTTTTCTCTCTTATGATATGACAACTTCCTGTAGTCTTGGCTGCCAGTGGGTAAGTACAATATTACTGCATTTTGTCTTACATATTTGTGAGACAGGATTTACTTTAATTGGACCCTATTAAAAATTATTAAATTGGACCCTACTATACTATACTAAACTATACTAATCTCTGGAGATACAAATATAAACAAGAGAGATCAGAGAATTAACATTCTAATGAACAACATATAAAGGGAAGCTGGAAAGAGAGACATTATTGGGGCAGAGGAGCATGGAATGGAGGTAGTGGCCTGAAAGTATAGACCTGGTTCTACACAGCATGAGATGGAAGGTCATCTGTTAAATCCCAGATTAGTTCTAAGAATAGAGTCCAAAATTGCAGAGAGAAAGGATATGGATGATAGATGAAGTGGAGGCAACCCTAATTAATGACTGTGTGTTGAAGTATGTGCAGTCCAGGAACCACACCAGCTTCCTTCAACTTTATGTAGTATTCAAATTGATGGATGTATCTAGTATTTCCACCCACAATAGAGAAATACTTTATGAGCAAAACACCACCTTGACTAGATTGTGCCAAGTTTTCTTCAAATGTGATCCTTGGTTTAGGGTCCTTTTTGAAGTCACAACTCCCATCCTGCCTAAAGGAGTAAAATCCTTGACTTTAGCATGAGTGCCAAACCTATATGGAACAAACTCCCACAAGCTATCACTTTTTTGAGATTTGGGATATTGCAGGACCTGGGGGAATGTGCAGAGCAGCTGGTACTGCTTAGTGACATCTGGAAACAACTAACTTCTTTCTTCATGGATCTTTAAATAAAGCTTATGCAAGTAAAGTCAATTATAAGTCATCTCCAATTTTTTTTCATCAAAGTATCCTGTGAAACCAGAAGTAGTGCTTGTTGAGACAGAGGAGACCAAGAAAGACTTTTTACAACCAGTGACATGATACAAGTCCTTACAGAAGGTAAAGGTTCTAAAAAGTGGAGATGACAAATTATGTAGGACATCTTGTCCAAAGGTTGTAAATGATGAGGTGGAAAATTTAGAGAATAACCAGTGGTCTAATCTGATTAGTAATCACAGTAAATGAAAAGAAATACTATGAAAAGACTCAGGAAAAATGGGATTGAGGCACCCCAAGAGAGGCCTTAATTGTGAGAATTTATTTTGCATGAATATCAATATTTATCACATCTTTCTTTTTTCTTTTAAATTAGGAGGGCGAAAAAGAAATGTTTATAAAAAGTGAAATAAATGACAAATGCCAATTTACAGCAAATAGAAGCAATAGGTAGCCACCAAAACTTCTTGAGCAAAAGGATGATATTAATCCTATGCTTTAGTTTAGGGGGATAATTTTGGTAGTGATGTGAAATGAAGTGTTTATGGTTAAATGTGACTATTATGGTTATGTGAAGTGATTAAAGTTGGGGGGGCGAACTTTCCCTGATATAAAGAAGACTTGAAAAGGTCTCTCTACCTAGAACACTTACCCATCTTATTGCTACGTTTCAAAATTAAAAGTATGTTCACTATCTAACCCTTCAATAATTTCTAAAACTGTGAACTAGATCTACCAAACATCTTTGTTCTCACTCACCAGAAGGCACATAGTATGGGTTCCCAATAACTATTACATAAATAATTTGAAAATCCAGCACACTTTGTTTTCTTCTCTATTTCCATTTTAAATGTTTTACTCTCAGACACATGGACATCTGAAATAACATATACCGGGGAAGCATATATTATTTTTGTGTACTTATCTATCCCTTCAAGTCACTTCTAGTCATCCTATAAATACATACCTTAGAAAAATATATCGGGGCAGGGGGGAGGCAGTTGGGTAGTTCAGTGGATTGAGAGCCAGACCTAGAGACAGGAGGTCCTAGGTTCAAATTTGACCTCAGATACTTCCCAGCTGTGTGACCCTGAGCAAGTCACTTGACCCCCATTGTCTACCCTTACCACTCTTCTGCCTTGGAACCAATACACAGTATTGACTCGACTCCAAGATGGAAGGTAAGGGTTTAAATATATATATCAGGTAATTGATAAGATTTTTGTTTGGAATTTTTTTGTCAAACAAAGTCCTTTGATAATATATAGCAATTCTTCTCATTGATTCAATATCATCACCAGAATAACAAAGGTCACCTTGGAAATTAAAATATATATATATGTATCTGTGTGTATATATGTATATATACAATAATCTCTGCTTAGGAGAAGCCACATGGAAAATATTTTGCTTGGGAAAGAGGCTCCTGAAAATTGGGAACAAGCTAAGAGTAGTTTCAGCTTTATTCTGTGGAAATTAAACAGCATGGTATGGAAATAGAAATTAGGAAGGTCTGAGTTCAAGTCCTATCTCTGATGAGACAAGTTATTTAACTTTTGCTACCCAGNTATATATATATATATATATCAGGTAATTGATAAGATTTTTGTTTGGAATTTTTTTGTCAAACAAAGTCCTTTGATAATATATAGCAATTCTTCTCATTGATTCAATATCATCACCAGAATAACAAAGGTCACCTTGGAAATTAAAATATATATATATATGTATATATATGTATCTGTGTGTATATATGTATATATACAATAATCTCTGCTTAGGAGAAGCCACATGGAAAATATTTTGCTTGGGAAAGAGGCTCCTGAAAATTGGGAACAAGCTAAGAGTAGTTTCAGCTTTATTCTGTGGAAATTAAACAGCATGGTATGGAAATAGAAATTAGGAAGGTCTGAGTTCAAGTCCTATCTCTGATGAGACAAGTTATTTAACTTTTGCTACCCAGACAAGTTTCTAAGGCCAAAAATGGAAGAACTTTATTGATTTTTATTAATTGGGACTTCCTTACATGAATGAAATCACAAGTTAAGTCCTATCCCAGACCCTTTCTTTTCTCCTCTTCCAGGCATACCACAAAACAAAAGTTCCCAATCTTTTCTGGTTAAGTCAGATGTGAATAGACTTGTGACATTATTGATAAGGGGAATGCCAAGTGAGGAAATTCCCTCTACTATTGGATACTGGCATTTTTTTCTGGATCTTCTAGTCTTTAAAACATTGTCTAGGGCACTGAATAGTTAAGTGACTTGTCTTAAGACACTCAGACAGAATATGTTAGAGAATTTTCTTGAAAGCAGATATTCTAACTCAAAGGTAGCCTCTCTACCAATTGATCCAAGCAATTCTAGATATACCTCTATTAAACATCTATTATGTGCTACATATTATTTAGGTACTGGGCATATAATGACAAAGAGTGAAACATTCCATATTTTCAAGGAACCTATGCTCTCCAGAGAGACAAATACATATATAAGGATAGGCACAATAAATATAAAGTGAATAAATATAGATAAGTACAAGAGAGTCAAATACAAAGTGATTTGGGAGGAAGGATGCTGCCTGTAGAGGATATCAAGAAAGACTTTGTGTATACTGAAGGAACAAGTGGAGATGACAAGGGAGTGAATTCCAGACATAGAGGATGTTCAGTGCTAAGGCATGGAGATGGATGATGGGGTCTTGAAGGAAAAACAGAAAGAAATACATATTAGCTATGCTGTAGAGTTAAAAAAAAGTAGTAATATATGAAGAAGATAAAAAGATAGATTGGGGCTGCTTGTAAAGGACTTTAAAAAACTAAAATTTAAGCTTATATTTATCGTTTATGGAACAGAAACTAAGAACTGGAGTTGCGTAGGTAAGTAATATGGTCAGATCTGGGCATAGGGAAAATCACTTGGATAGTTATATAGGAGACAGATCGAAGTAACAAAACTGAAGGAGATAAATTAATTATAGGGCTATTAGAATAATTTAAGAAAGAAGGCATGGAGACCTGAACTAATATGGTAGCTACATAAAGAGAGAGAAAAGATCAGATGTGAGAGATGTTGGGGAGGTAGAAATGTCAAGATTTAGTAACTGATTGCCTAAATAGGGAGACAGAAGGCAAGGAGTAGACGATAATGCTAAGTAACAAACATGAGAGTAAAGAAGAATGTTGGCTCCCTTGAAACAGGGATGATTAGAAAAGGAGTCCATTTGGAGGGAAAGATATCAATGAATGTGTTTTGGACATGGTGAGCTTGAAGTATCTGTTATAAACCAGTAGTGATATGAAAGTGAAGTACAGAGGAGAAAGACTGAGGGTCAGTGTATAAGATGTAGGAGTCATCTGCAGACAGATGGCAATTAAATCAAAGATAAGGATCAATTTAATTCACTAAACATTTATTAAGCACCTATTATGTGCCAAGCACTGTGGAAAGCAACAAGGATATAAAGAGGCAAAAGACAGTACCTGCCCTCAAAGAGCATACAATCTAATGGAAGAGACAACATACAAAAAATATATATATATATAAAAAACAAACTATATACAGGATAAATAATAAATAATTAATGGAGGGAAGACACTGGAATTAAGGGGACTGGGACAGGATTCTTGCAGAGAGTGGTACTTGAGTTGAGACTCAAAGGAAGCCAGGGATTCTAAAAAACAGAAATGAGGAGAGGCAACATTTCATATCCAGGAATAGAGGAGGGTATGCTGTGTGTGAAGAACAGCCAGTCAGTCTAGAGGCTGGATTGTAGAATATATAGAAAGATCTGAACTGTAGGAAAAATAGGAAGATGGGATGGGTCAAACTGAAGAATTTATATTTTATTCTAGAGGCAAAGGGAAACCTTTGCATTTAGTTATTGGTGCCCTAAAGGCTGGGGGGAGAAAGGTCAGGTTCTTCATTTCACATTCCAATTGACAGATTCTCAATGTTCATGATTAGACATAAAACATTTACTTTAAGGAACCTGGAGACTTCTGGAAAATCAAATGTCCTAGTAAACAATGATACCTGCTCTACTTCAAGAGTATATCCTCAGGGATGTTGAAAGTTGATAAATTAATGTGATAGTAATTCAGTTTTGTTCAACAATCATTTATTAAACTCTTGTTATCTGTGGAAGGAACTCAAGTTAACTCAGATTTTGTAAAATGGAAAATTCCTGCCCTAAAGGAGTTTATATTCTAATGAGCATATTCAGAGTATTTAAAATATATGTGAATGCTTATATCAATCAAATATTTTCACAAATATAAGCTAGGCCTCTTTCATTGCAACTTATTTGATTTCACTGTGCCCTATTACAACATGTTTTTTTTTCCTAATTTGATCTAAGAAAAGACTAGAAGTCAAATCAAGATCCATTTGATATAAACAAAAATCTCTATAGCCTCCCTGAAGAGTCTGCATGTCAAACAACAAATATCCCAAATAAAGCCTTTCAGGAATAGAGACAGAAGTCTTCCATGGATTCAAGCTGATGGTAATGTCTTGATTGGCTGATGCTTGAGAACCAAAATCCCCCCCCAAAAAAAAGGAATATATCCTAATTAAGTATTCTTCTTTTATGAATCTTATTCATTATGATTCTAACTTTATATTCTCCTAAATAAGAACCCAAGAGAGAACTATGAATAGTCTAGGAATTAATTCTCTTCCCATCCCTTTCTTATTACAATAGCCCAGCTAAAACACTAGCACAAATTTGGTTACAATCAAAATAGTCACTTATTAATTGCCTACTCTGTGTCAGACACATTTTCTTTTCTTTCTTCCTTTCTTTCTTCTCTTTCTTTTTTCTTACATTTCTTTCTGTGTGTCTCTTTTCTTCTCTTTTCCTTTCTTTTTCCTTTTTCTTTCCTTTCTTCCTTCCTTCCTCCCTTACCTCCCTCCTACTTTCCTCTAGATTTGACATTTCATTTACATAAGGAACTCCTACCAAGGAATCTCTCTCTACCAATGAAGATTGTCATCTGCTCTTATAGTCTTAGAGAGTTAGGATTTTCTGAGGCAATAATATTGATATTCTTAAAATATGTAGTTCCTAGAGAAAACAAAGTTTTCCAACTATAAAGCAATAAGCTGAGATTTGGATTATTTAAAATATGCTGTATCATCATTAGGAAAGAAGACCTATTTGACTTTTGTATTCTCAGGAAGGAATTCATAATACTCTTCTTTAACCTGTTCTGTTCTATAAGCCAATTTCCTCAAGTAGTCTGAAGCCATACCAGTGATTTTAGATTTTGTGTTTTGTATTAAATTTGTGATCTTTGCAAATATAGCAGAAGCAATTGACATTTGTAGAAAATGGTGTGCTTTTCTCAGAATAGAGAAAAGATTTAAGTTTGAGCGTAAAAGACCCTATTATGTCAGGTTTACCATTCCTGAAATTCAAGGAAATGTCTGAAGAGAACTTTCTTATACCTACTTCTTTGACAATCTCTAGATGACAGGGTAAATTCCAACTGTGTATGATGTGAAACATCATCTCACAGGAGTCAGAGGACTCCATGTTCACAGCATCAACATGTAATATTCTATTACAAACCTTTCAAAAAGGCTGTAATGGATCCAACAGAAGAAAGAAACCATGTGAATTATGGTTTACACCAAAGGCATGGTCCCAGGTTTATAGTTATGGCACCACCTGTGAAAGAAAGGAATCAAAAAAGTGATCCTTATAGGCTTTTCATGTGATAACTAAAACCACATAATGTACTAAGGAAAAAAAAATAACAAAAACACATAAGCTGAATGACTCTTCAATCTCTTCTTGAGAAATATGTGACAAAACCACTTTGGGAAAATAAACTCCTGCAGATAGGAAAACAAAATCCTTAAATTCCATTTCTTGCCAGAAGCATTTCTAGATTAGGCCATTTGGGTGAAGGCTTTTGCTTCCCTCAGATTTCTATGTCTGAAGATTGACTTTTCCCTTCTGTTCACATTAAACTCAGCTCAGCAAATATAAAAACTGTTGACATAAAAAGTAGGAAAACAGTAGGAAAGCAATCTCCACAGAATTAACCTAACAATAAAATAATATGAGAGTAGAGCTAAGATTGGTTTTTATATTTATTTCCATTGTGTGTGTGGTCAGAAACAGAAAGTCTATTTGGTAAGCATTGATATTGCCCTTCTGAGCAGCTTGGAGTGGTATAAAATGTATATAATAGGGGTGGGTTATGTCTTTACCCCCTGGACTTGGCAGAAAGGTTGATGACTACACTTATGATGAAAGAAGCAAGATGGTGTTTGAAAATGGGATTTGATTATCTGAATCACAGAATAAAATATAGAAATGATAGACTGGAAAGGGACAAAATGAGCAAAGATTTCTAGGTTTGTTATTTACTGCTGCCTTCAAACTATAATAAAGGAAACAAACAAACAAACAAACTCTTTAAATTGAGGAAGAAAAGGAAGGGGGAAAACTGTCTATATCCAGGCAAGTTATATACTATATAATATGCTAACATATAAGGAGAAAAATAGTAGTTGAGATATTCCAAAATGCACAAAACAATTTAAGAAATAGTCTAATAGGAAAATTTGTGGCAACCAGTACTAATAAAAAATGTACCAAGTACAATCAAGATGACCCAGTGGTTCTGATGAAAGGAGGCCCATTTGACCCTATAGAAGTATAAAAGTTCAGTTTAATTAGGTATATGAATAAAATCATTTCTTTTCATGTAAAGTAAGTTAACCTTAAGGAGATTAAACATCTCAAATGTTCAACCAATCAGAATTTTAGATTAAATGTGGAAAAAAGCAATAAATGAACTGAGAGGATGTTAAGAACAAGAGGGTAGAATTTGGCTAAGGGAACTTGGTCAACTCCTGATGGTCATCTGTACAATAAAAGACCAGCTTAAAAACTGAGTCATTCAAAAACCAATAGAGGATGAATTGAATCTAGCACAAAGCAGAAGAGAAAGTTCCAGAAAGGTTCCTGAAGAGACCTCTCTTGGGGAAAAGAGGTAAAGAGTGGCATATC
This sequence comes from Gracilinanus agilis, assembly GCF_016433145.1. Taxonomy (NCBI): domain Eukaryota; kingdom Metazoa; phylum Chordata; class Mammalia; order Didelphimorphia; family Didelphidae; genus Gracilinanus; species Gracilinanus agilis. Next base: position 626,570,987 of record NC_058132.1, on the reverse strand, counting down.
TTCAGTTTTGATCTGTATCTCCTTTCTCTCACCCCCATTTCCTTGTCCAAAGAAAGACCATGAGCCCTTGAAGGGCCTGGAGGATTTGAGAATTCTTCTATCCCCATTAACATTCTAACATCATCCCAAGGACAGCAGCAGATGGCAGCAGTTTCTACTTTAAGAGAAGACTGAATATGACATGACAGATTTATGTATCTGCAAGGATCCTATCAAAGAATGCATTCCATGCCCAAGAACTTTTTAGGAGTCCTTTGAGGGGAGTAAAGGACTGCCAGAAGTGATGCATCACCTCTTTGCCACCTTTATTCTCCTGATCCCACTTTTCCCTAGACTAGTGATGGGAAAACTACAGCCTGCTGGCCAGATGTTGCCCCCTGAAATGTTCTTTCCTGCCACATGACATTATTCTTAATCTGACGAATACAATGAGTAGGATACAATACAATGAAACTTCAAAAGAATTGCCTTAGAAATAAACTGACAGATGAGCATTTCCATTCCTTTGGCCCCCTCTTTAAAAAGTTTGCCCATCATTGCCCTAGATCATATATATACTTGTAGGATACTGAAATATTCTATACTGATTGTTTATATTTTACCCCCTTAATACAATGCAATGTGGCTACTTTCCCCCAAAGTTCCAATTATTTCAATGCTAATAACCTCTTTCTCCCTCTGGATTAGAATAAGATCTGAAAAGAATTTCCCTTTTTTTGTTCCTTTATTTTTTTAAGGATAAAATTGTCATGAAGGCAATTATCATTCGAACCTTTCAAAAAGCAGATTAAGACTAGTTAACAAATTGATATATAAATTGACAATGATAGCACGAAGCATACTGGTGGGAGCTTATGATCTAAATCAGTGACTCCCGAAGTGGGCGCCACTGCCCCCTGGTGGGTGCTGCAGCGATCCAGGGAGGTGGTGATGGCCACAGGTGCATTTATCTTTCCTATTAATTGCTATTAAAATTTAAAAAAATTAATTTCCAGGGGCGCTAAGTAATATTTTTTCTGGAAAGGGGGGGTAGGCCAAAAAAGTTTGGGAACCATTGATCTAAATAATATCCTAAAGGTACTCTGAATCTGAACAAAATTAACCACTAGGACTCTGAATGAATGTAGCTATCATTTCCTCGGGGATCCAATTCACCAACAAGAGTAGGAGTTGGGATGGTTGTTTTGGAGTTAAGTACCCAATGCTAGGTGGGACGAGACCTTTGGCCACAATATCAATCTATAACTCTAAATGGATATCACATTTTCAAAAGAATAAATACAAATAAAAAACATGAAGGTAGAGAATCTTCATGTAAGGAAATACAGGAAACAGAATTTGAAAGTATGGATGAAAATCCATTCTTTGGATGAAAATCAGTTGAGGGAAAAAATGAAGTGATTTTGTCAGTTGTGTTTAATACAAACTACTTGAACAGAAAGAGAAAATAGATAAAGACATCAAAAGACAGATTACAGAAGCATGACTTAGTAGTGATGGAGGACTTCAAATATCAAACTATTTATTATAACTGTCCACCAAAACGAGAATAAGTAATAACTTCTTGACTTATTTCAATGATAAATTGAGCTCTCCAAAGATTGAAGAAGCAACAAGGGGACTATCTTTTGTGGATCTGGTTCTCACAAAAATGGAAAATGGATGAAGTAATTGCCGGAGTGAAAGCAATAGGAACTTTGGGGAAAGTGATTATTTTGTTTTAGTATTTTTTGCATGAAAGAAAAATGGAAATAGTATGATAGAAACTCAAGATTTTTGGAGAGCAGATTTCAAAGGGTTCAGAGAATAGATTTCTAGGATCCCATGGATCCAATCACCCATCTATGTTAGAAACCCAACAGACATACTTTCCTCTTCCTCCTGCTTCATCTTCCATATCCATTCAGTTTAAAAACATTTTCTTTAGTTTCCAAATCTTATAGATCCTGTCTGCATAGCATTCTTCACATTCACTTCCTTTATTTGACTCACAAGATTTCTTAGTTCAGACCTTCCTCATCTTAAATGTTTCAATACCCTTATCCAATAAATCTTTCATATATATACAGAAATGATATTTCCAAAAACACAGACCTAACAGTGCCACTCCTTGACTCAAAAATCTTAAGTATCATCCCATTACCTCTCAGATAAAATGCAAATTTTCAGCCTTATAGGTCCTCATAGGCAGGTTATGGGTAGGTCAGTCCTCATAATCAGATACCAACCTATCTTTTTAATCTTTTCTCATATTACTTGTCTTTATCCACTTCCCATCCCAGTAAAACTGGCTTTCCATTTCTTCTTTGTACAGGACAATCAGTCCCCTACCTGTGTTATTGCCGAAGTTATTCTCCACATTTGAAATGCTTTCCCTTCCATCTATTTCATAAGATCCCAAAATTCTTTCAAAGCTCAATTCAGAGGTCTCATACTATTTTGTCCCATAGACGAGAACTAAAAGCAAGGTCTGAAAGTTGTAAGGGGGTAAATTTGGTTTTAAAGTATGGATAAACTTTTCGAGCTATTCCAAAATAGAATGAGCAGTATTTGGACAGTATAGGTTTCCTTCTTTAGAATTCTTTATGTGAATGCTAAATGGCCATTTATTGACAAAATTTTGCAAGAAGGATGTATTCTAAGATATGGGTTAAACTGAGTGCTGCTAAGATTTCAACCCTGAGATTCAATGATTTGGGCACTGGCTTACAGAGAAAGATGTGATATTATTCCTGTTCTCAAGAAGTTCTTTGTCTAATAATCCCTTTTGGTCTTTCTATGTGGAAAATTATGTATCAAGAAAAGTTACAGGTCACACAAATAAAACTAGATCTAAAAAATTGGAAAACCATCAATTGTTCATGGATAGAATGAGCTAATATAATAAAAATGACAATCCTACCTAAATTAATTTACTTATTCAGTGCTATACCTATCAAACTACCAAAACACTTTTTTATAAAATTAGAAAAAAAGTATTATGAAATTCATCTGGAAGAACAAAATATCAAGAATATCAAGGGAAATAATTGTTTAAAAAGTGAAGGATGGAGGCCTAGCTTTACCAGATCTCAAACTATACTATAAAGCAGAGATCATCAAAACTAGCTTAGAGATAGAAGAGAGGATCAATGGAATAGGGATAAATGACAGTAGCAAGATAGTGTTCGATAAACCCAAAGATCCCAGCTTTTGGGACAAGAACCCACTATTTGACAAAAACTGCTGGGAGAATTGGAAAACAGTATGGGAGAAATTAGACTTAGATCAACATTTTACACCCTATACCAAGATTAACTAAGAGTGGGTAAATGACTTAAATATAAAGAGGGAAATCATAAACAAATTAGATGAATATAGAATAGCATACCTGTCAGATCTATGGGAAAGGAAGGAATTTAAGACCAAGCAAAAGATAGAGAACACTTCAAAATATAAAATGAATAATTTTGATTATATGTAACTAAAAAAGTTTCTGTACAAACAAAACCAATGCAATCAAAATTAGAAGGGAAGCAACAATTTTGGGGGAAATTTTTATAACAAAACCTCTGACAGAGGTATAATTTCTCAAATTTATAAGGAGATAAGTCAATTGTACAGAAAAATCAAACCATTCCCCATTTGACAAATGGTCATGGGTCATGAATAGGCAGTTTTCAGGTAAAGAAATCAAAACTATCAATAAACACATGAAAAAGTATTCTAAAGCTCTCATAATTAGAGAAATACAAATCAAAACAATGCTGAGTTACCACCTCACACCTAGCAGATTGGCCAATATTATAGTAAAGGAAAATAATGTGTTGGAGGGGTTGTGGCAAAATCAGGACATTTCATTGCTGGTGGAGATGTGAATTAATTCAGCCATTCTGGAAGGCAATTTGGAATTATGTGCAAAGGGCTTTAAAAGAATAAATACCCTTTGATCCAGCCATACCACTGCTGGGTTTCTACTCCAAAGAGATCATAAGGAAAAATACTTGTACAAAAATATTCATAGCTGCACTCTTTGTGGTGGCAAAAAATTGGAAAATGAGGGGGTGTCCCTCAGTTGGGAAATGGCTGAACAAATTGTGGTATATGATGGTGATGGAATACTACAGTGCTGTAAGGATTGATGATCTGGAGGTTTTCTATATGAACTGGGTGGATCTCAGTGAACTGATGCAGAGTGAAAGGAGCAGAACCAGAAGAACACTGTACACAGAAAGTAAAACATTATGGAAAAAATCAATGTAATGGACTTTGCTACTAGTAGCAATGCAACAAGCCAGGATACTTTTGAAGGACATGTAAAAGAATGCTCTCCACACTGAGAGAAAAAACTGTGGGAGTAGAAATGCAAAAGCAAAACATATGACATCACTTATCACATGTATATATGGGGATGTGATTTGGGATTTAGGCTTTAAAAAATCACTTTATAGCAAAAATGAATAATATGGAAATAAGTATCAAGTGATAATATTTGTACAACCCAGTGGAATTGCTTGTTGGTTCTGGGAAAGGGGAGGTTATAGGGGAGGTTGTAAAACGAATCATATAAACATAGAAAAATTTCTTAAATAAAATAAATAAATAAAATTTAAAAAATAAAAAAAAATGTTGTAAAGGATAGTTGGATATTGGGAAATGCATTACAGAAATTTGTCAACCAACTCCAAACAAAAGTTATCCCAAGTGAAACTGTGTTCTAAGTCAGCAGTTCACTGTTCAGTGTCGTGATAATATGGGTCAATCAGTCAATAAATGTTTATGAGGAAAATGTTAGCTATATTCAGTGAAGAAATTTCCTAACAGAAGCTATTCCTAAATAGTATAGTAGTAACTATCATGTAATACTTGAAGCTTTACAAGGAGCTTTATATATATATCACAGTTAGAGTTGTCTTGGGAGCTGTTTTTCAAGAAAATCCTAAAGGACCACTTATAGGGGTGCTGAGGAAGGGATTTGTGTTCATTAACATATGGGATTAAATTGTTACTCAGGAGTGATTCATCTCAAAATTTCTGTAATTTCGTGCTACTGACTTACTGAGTGGCATTGGCAAGCCACAAATTTCTTTTGTCTGGGAAACAATTATCATCTTACTGGCTTATATTATGAGATTGTTGTTTATCCATCATACTCAGAGGAACAAAATGACATCACTATTTGGGGGTATAGGTAAAGTGTGTTTGGCCTGCCTGATCAGTCTAGTATTAGCTCAGGAAGTTCTACCACAGACACCAATAGTCCATTAGAACATTTGTGATGGAGATGTCTCTAAATTTGAACATCTCATATTTCTTTTGAGATGCTGTCCTATTGCATTGCTCATAGAGGATAGTAATTTTTTGATGAAGATATGCCATACAGGGTGGTTCTGCGTCAGCATCTCTCATGTCTCACAATTAATTTAAAAGTCCTTCTGAAAGACCTTGAGAGTGCCTTGTACCACTTCTTCTAACCTCTGTGTGAACACTTGCCTTGTGGGAGTTCTCCATGAAGTAGTCTTTTTGGTAAACGTATGTTTGACATTCATGTTATGTGACCAACTCATCAGTTACACTCTGCAGTAGAGTTTGAATGCTTGGCAGTTGGGATGGAGAAAAGGACCTCTGATAATGTGATAATTGAAGGAGATGAAATGTGATTTTGAGGGGTGGAGAGTCAAGATTTGTATTTTCAGAGTATTTCTTCCCTGAAATGAGACTAAATTAAGTCAAAATTAGAGGAGGAATGAGATTTTGGTTTGGTGTTACTTCTATCATAAGATAATGATATAGATTATAGACTTGCCTATAGTATTTTATATCTCTGCAGAATATGTGGTCTATACAAAAGTTGCATTAATATACATGTTTATTAGTTTCCCATCTTGTCTTAGCCTTTGGCTTATCTCTGGGCTTGCAAAGTTTGAAATCTTCTGTTGGAAAAGGAATTCAGAGAATTCCTTTAGGGTAATCACTTTTACAATTGATAGAACATCTTTAAAATTTGAGATTTAAAATATATAAAGACATTTGTATCATTTTTATGATTTTATTGTTCATTCATCACATAATTATTCATAAATAAAATGTGCTAACAACCATCCCCCTTGTTTATATACATATGATATTGGTTACAATAAATTATGTTAACAGAACCAAAAAAACATTGCACTAATCACAACAGACTAACTAACCTTTAACCATATTAAAAGGCTATTGAATTCAAACTAAATGCAATGAACTATCTTGAACCTAGAGAAAAGAGAATTAATTACTTCTCTTTTTTTAATAGAGAGGGTTGGGACAATGGAGGTAGAACACTGAATGTGCTGTAAGTCCTCAGAGTTTTTTTCTTCTTTGATTTTGATTAAATTTTTTTCCTTTATCAACAGGGATTTTTTAATAGTAGGGGGATGATAATATTATAAAAACAGGATAGTATACAGAAAAATCCTGATTTGAACTTATAATGGATATCATGTTGTGTTTTTATGTATTCAAATCCATGCTATTTGGTTAAATTATGTAAAATTTGGTCATTGGGTCTATTTCAGGGGAATATATATGTATATATGTATATACATATATGTTAGGTGAATTTGAATAATGGAACCACTTTATGGGATTCATTATTCACACTAATGGTGACCTAGGTATAACCCCCCCAAAAAAAACTCATAAACACAAAACAACAGCAAAATTAATAGATCCACACTTACATGATCATAGATATGAGACTAAACAGGACCATAGAGATCCAGAGCTAATCCTCTCATTTTGTAGATGAGAAAAGGGATCACAGAGAAGGAATGTATCTTGCTCAGGATTGCACATTGCCCAATGAAAATACCAGGACTGTTAAGAACTATTCCAATAGAAGAATGGCATTACTGATTAGGAAACTGAGGCTCAAAAGCAGGATTTAATATCAAGTCCATTTAATCCAAACCCTATGTTCCTTCCAATATATCACAAGAAGCTCTCCCCAATTTTTTTTTAGGAAGATATATTGTGATTGACTGATTCAGTACTTCCCTGGGAAGGAACTTTGTGCCTGAGAATTATATGAGAAGCATCCCATAAAAGGCAACTAGTACTTTTCAGTGCTAGAAGCAGACAGATTTTTTTATAAAGGGCAAATATTTTATACAATGTTTTGACTGGGTCATTGTGTCCTCTGTTGCATGTAATATGTTTATTTAAAAAGCCCTAGTTAGGTCAGGGCAATCAGAGCTTTGCTCCAAGCACCAATATCTTCAGACCTTGTTGTTTACTCCTTGATACAATAGAGAGATTTGTGTCCTTGTTCCTTGAGTCTCATAGTTCTTGGCTACTCTGAACTTCTATGGAAATTGGGGGATCAATGTTCCTGAGACAGGGTGAAGGGGAACTGCTAGTGGCAAAATTTGTGTGAAGGAAGAAAAACAACAGATTGCTCCCTCTCTCTGGGTTGTAGTCCTGGTCTCAAATCATATGGGAGGTAAGATCAAGAAGAGCCCCCATGAAAAGGCAGTAAAGTAACTGAGTAGGTAAAAGTTAAGGGAGGAGGAAAAGTAGATAGCCCTTCCAGGGATCATTTGTGGCATCTCTCTTTACTTTCCCTGTTTTTGAACTCTTTCCCCTTGCTATTTCCCCCTACAATCATATATTTATACAGTTCATTCTTAGTCTACCCTATTCCTTATCCTTCCTTAAGTTTCCATTGTGCCCACAAGAACTCTCCTCCATTATTCTGCTCAGATCTCTTTCATTTCTTTCTATCAAATGGAGCCTCACTAAAACTGAAATTTCTCCTGAAGACAACATATCTTTTGAAAACTTCCCCAAGGCTAACTGATTGCTCTTTCTATTAGATGTTATATTACATAAGATCAGGAGAAGATCCCACTTCCCATTGCTACTTTCACATCCATCTAGTAACACATGTTAAAATAATCACTCTTTCCTCCTGAATGTGATCAGCCTAACTAATAAACTCATCAATTCACTAGGGAAGGAAATGATCTAACTGAATGTATTCTGTCAAATGATTATTCCCCTGGGTAAAACAATGAGTTTCATTGATTTCACTAATATCATAGGATCATATATTTAGAGACAAAAGTATCTCATATATCAACTAGTTGAATCTCCTCATGTTACAGTCAAAGAATACAGGCCCAGAAGCAAGATTTAAACCCAGGTCCAATTAGTCCAAAGTCTATATACTCTTTCCAATGTACCATAAAAAAACTCTCCCTGAAATTCTTGTAGAAAAAAATGTGATCTATTAAAATATATGATATATATGATTGATTAATATATTGATATATTATTATTGATATATCAATATAGGATTGCTGATATAGGATGAATATGTATATATGCATACTATATTTACACATATACATATAGAGGCACACAAACACATATACACAATATATGTAAATATTTATGTGTGTCTAGTCTTTAAATATGCAGGTATATACATGCATATTTAGTCTTTAATCCTCCTTAAAAAGAAACTGAGTTAAAAGAAAAAGACCTTTAATATAGAACACTAATTTTTTTGCATTTCTAGTTAGAGTACTCATCATACATTAAAATATATCATTCCAAAATTACTTTTGAAGTTGGTTATCATATACATTCATCACTTTGGCATCATTTTGCAAGAAAAAAATTACCACTGAAATGACAAGAGGACTTATGGGATAGTGGGTAATTCAGCTCTGCATGAAGGCAAATACAAGTGCCATTAAAATTAAGAGTGTGTATTCATAGGGGAGAAAGGCAATATTGCAAGTACTTTGATTTCCAAAATAATTTACTATGGCTCTGTAGGATAGTGATATTTTTTCTTTTGGATCTGAGACTCTCAAGTTGTTTGCAATATTCACCTGATGCTCTATTAATCAGTGTCAGAAAAGCATCAAAACAGGACATCAGCAATGTAGGTTAATTGCTTTTTAAATATCTAATTTAACTTGTATAATCCATCTCTCCATCTTTAGTACAAGCTTTTGAAAAATAAACATCTCTAAATGTCCTGCAGTTATTAGAGACCTGTCAGACAGATGACAGAAAGGCATCATGAGACTCTTGAAGAACAGAAGGCTCCACACTTTCTGGGGTTGGCAACTTTAACAGCCATGGAGATCTTACTGTTTTTTACCAGCAACGACAGGAGTTTACTAATTTTTTTTATGCTGAGAACTAGTTCCACTTATCATTTGAAGGGTACAAAGTGAAGATAAAGGAGGTGGTGGTGCTAGAAATAATGGGGTTCACAGACCATAATGAATAGTTGAGGAAAATGGGATTGGCACTGCCTTCAAGCCAAAGGATGAGTATCATAAGGATACAAGGAATTCTGAGCATTACAGAATCTATGATTCTAAATTGCGGTGCTAGAGAAGATTTTGAGAGTCCTTTTGACAGGCAAAATGATAAGGGGATGGCAGAGGTGGAGAAAGATAGTGGTCATATAAATAATGAATGTGAACTTGGACAGACTAAATTAAGAGATAGTAGAAGATAGAAGACATTGGCATGGGGTCCATGGGGTCCCAAAGAGTTGGACAAGATTGAGCAACAAGACGACTATGAATCTTGCTACAATACTTGCTATTGCATCCATTTCCACTGATACTTTCTTCAGATGTAAAGGCAAGAGTTTGGGGAGTACATTCTCCATCCATGACTCATCAGTGAACCTAGGAGGTAGTCATGCATCAACAACTTATAGTCTTTTATTAATCTGGTCAAGCTTATTATTAGGCTGAACTCTAATACTCAGAGCTGTTAAAAGTAGAAACTCTCTCTTTATGTAGTAAGTTCACTATCATTTCACATGTTCGAGTTGAAGTCGGGAACCTAGATTGTGAGAGAAGTTGGACTAGATTATTTCTAAGGGTCTATTAAACTTCAAGAGACTTTTAAAATAATTTATTTCATTTTGTGTCAAATCGAATGCCAATATAATATTAAATTTTTGACTTATTTCAATTCTTCCTTTCTCTTCTTGGCAATGTTGAAGGTTTCCAAATTAAATTCTATTGAGAGCGAATTTTTTTTTATTCTTTTGGACTTTTAGTACCTCTAACATAAGATCTAAGGTAAAATGAATTTGCCATGGCTCTTATAGTAAAGGGAGGTTTATAGAATTTATAAAATAATTTTGCGTCTCGACCTTACATATCTTTACTGGTTGCCTTGGTTCTATTCCAATGCACAAATACAGAGAAACTCAGAATTAAAAGGAATTTCAAAGCCTTTCTTAGTTCAAGTGATAGATTAAACAAGAATTCCTCTTAGAAACACACCAATAGTGGCCTTCTAGCCTATGCTCAATGAGAATTTTTTTTGGGGGGGAATAAAATAATTATTTTATTTATTTTTATTTTTATTTAGAATATTTTTCCATGGTTACATCATTCATGTCCCCCTCTTTACTCTCTCCCTCTCTCCTCCCCCCTCCCAAAGCTAACAAGCAGTTCCACTGGGTTATACATGTATCATTGTTCAAAACATATTTCCATGTTATTCATATTTGCAGTAGAGTGACCTTTTAACATCAAAACCTTAATCACATCCCTATTGCACTATGTGATCAATCATATATTTTTCTCCTATGTTTCTGCTTCCTCAGTCCTTCCTCTGAATGTGGATAGTGTTCTTTCTCAAAAGTTCCTCTGGATTGTCCTGGATTATTGCATTGCTGCTTGTAGAGAAGTCTGTCACATTCGATTGTGCCAAAATGTATCAGTCTCTGTGTACAATGTTCTCCTGGATCTGCTCCTTTTACTCTGTATCAATTCCTGGAGATCATTCTAGTTCACATGGAATTCCTCCATTTCTTTTCAATGAGAATTTTGAATGAAAAAGAGATTACTACCTCCTATCAGAGCCCATTCAATTTTGGGGTTTCTAATTAGCTGCCCTTTTTGTTACTAGACCCCAAACCAGCCTCTCCTTGCTAATAATACACAATTCTATTCTATCTTCTAAATTAGAGCTCTTTGAATATTTGAACATATCAAATATTCTCCTTAACTCTTCTCCAAGCTAAACTCCTGACTTATTAAAATCAGTATTCATATTACATGTTCTCTGGTTTATCAACTATTCTAGTACCTTTCTCTAGATTCAGATGATCTTGTTAATAACCTTCCTAAAATGCCATACCCAGATTTCAATATACTGATCCAGATAAGACCTAATTAAGGCGGATTACAGTGATCTTATTACCAACCTTTTCATAGACATTGTGGTTTCTTTAATGTAGTCCAAGGAACAAGATGGAAGACTACATTTTTCCTAACCCTCACAACCAGTCAAATCTCTCTAAAATAGAAATTTTACACCAGAGATAAAGTAGTTTTAGTTATCTCCATGGTAAAGGACACCCAGAATCCAAAAGAAGGTTAAAAAACATGAAATGATACTCACTGACCCTGATCCCACTCAGCATTCTCCTCACATTTCCCACATTCTTGGCAGAGAAGTTGCACTAACATACCTAAGAAAGAGACACAGAGGTTGTGGCTTTCAATAAAGCTTGGTCTCTCCTTCCTCTTTCTGGTGCTATGAAAACCTTAGTTTCTGGCTAAGGAATTTTATATAGGCAATGACAGCAATCTGCAGAGCAAATGGCAGCCCCTTGGGAGCAAAAGGTTTCTTGGGGCAACAGCCCCATAACACCAGTGTAGCAAAGCTCTGAACTGCCCAGAGGAAGTAGGAATGGGTATGAGGGCAGGACACTGTCGGGTTATGGGGAGAGAAGGACCATGCATCTCTCCAGTAAACCTGAGGAAAAGAACACAGGATTTAGATAAGAGCAATGTTGACCACTCAAAATGGAGTAGAGACCTAGGATGGAGAGCCATGAACTGCCCACTGTGGTAGGAGGTTGAGATGCTTTGAGATCCATCCCCCAAGAAAATCACCATCAACCATCAAAGGGGAAAGAGTCAGAAAGGGAAGAGTAGAAAGGGAAATGAGGGGGTGGTCACTGAAGTTACTGAAGATATCAGGAAGACCTTTAAGATAAATCAACAGAGAAAACATTAGCAACAGAAGGGAATATGGTCTCTAGCTCTAGTAAGCTAATGTAGCAATCTATGAATCAAAATACTTTAGAACAAACAAGAAAGATCCCTCAGTTGCTGAAACAGAGGACCCTGTGTAATGTGAGAACATGGAACTACAACACTTCTAAGTGTTTCAAAAGAGAGATGAGAATTATGGAAGTAGAATTAATGGCTCATGAAATGTGGTGGTCAGAATTGGCCCCAGATGGATGCTGTGCCATTTCCCTTAGGTTTAATGAAGTACTCTATGGCTGCCCCCTTTAACCTTTCACCTCCAACAATATTCTGTCCTAATGTTCTCTCTACTTTCTCTGTTCCTCAGTTCTCTGGGTGAGCACAAGCAGTTCAGAGCTTTGTAGCACTGGTGCTACAAGACTGTGGCCCCCAGAAGGCTTTTGATCCTGAGGGGCCATCACCTACCTTGCTAGTGATTTATTGATGACCAAGCAAACTTCAGAAATGTGGAGCTGGGGTACCCATGGCAATAGAAAGAGAGAAAGGGAATGTGGTATGTGTGTCTAGTCCTTGGTTCTCCTACTGTCTCCTCACTGATGGTAACATAAGAGATGGAGAACAGGTGCTTAGTGATCTTGGAGTTGTCAAGTATTAATTCATTTTCTTCTTCTTTTAGTTCTGGGTATTCTAGATGATGGAAAGAAAAGAAGTTGCTTTATCTTTGGCACCAAATGTCACTTTTGGTAAGATTTGAGCAGTTGTGAGGATCAGAGAAAATGTCAATTGTTCCATCTCATTGTTACGTGACTCAAATCCTATAGAGGTTGTTCTTTTTAACTTTTAGTTTCTTTTATTTTATGGATAATCTTTCTTTCATTGCTCTAATTATGCTTGCTATAAACTCTACATGTCTGTGGTAAATATTTTTCTTAATTTATCTTTATAATCTGATAGCATTTTATTTAACATTTTTTTGTACCTAGGTTCATTAGTTGAATCGACACTTATATAAACAGTTATGTTTTGCACATACATATATAGAATATACATATAGTTATACATATTCTTTCTTAGTGTTGTCTTTATCTGGTTTTAAAATCAATAGCAAAATGCCATATTAATGAATAATTTATGTAGCATAGAAATGCTCTTAAAGGTTTAAAAACTGTCCTTGTTTGCTACAAAACCAGTTTGTCCAAATGTTTTATTGTAGGATCATTATTTGACGGTTGGTCTTATTTATTCCACTGAGATTTGTCTAGTTAAATGATTTATTTCTTTTATCTTTAACAGCTTATTTTTTAGCTAATTATCTCTTTTCTTAAAATCTTCTGAATTTATATATATATAATGAAAAACAAACAACTCTAGCAATTGAAATCTTATTAACTACTATGACAAATGCTATGGGCATATGGCTATTAATAACACTTTGTTGTGGATAATAATGATGATTATAATTATAAATGACATTTATACAGGTTCTAATGTTTCCAAAGCACTTTACATATATTATCTCATTTGATCCTCACCACAATTCTATGTGATTAAGTGCTACTAATATTATTATTTTAATCTTGCTAGTATGAAAAATGAGATCAAGATATCATCTTTCTTGCCTAGGGTTCATAGAATTATCACTGGTCACCCTGACTTTTGCCTTGCCACAGGACTTCAAGAACTCTGAAAGAGGGAGTAAGGCTGATGTCTTTGTGCAATTCTGCCTCACTTCAATCCATTTAACTTGCAAGTCAAGACATCAACCTGTGATGTCATTGGTCCTCTTTGAAATGAAGTATGAATAGCTTAAGAACATAAATTTCATAGCTGGAAGATATCCTCCAGGCCACTGAGCCCAACATTCTCATTAGATTACTAAATAGAAAGAGAAATTACATTACTTTCCGGGGTCATATAGCTAATACATTACTAAGGTAGGATTAAAGCTCAGGTCTTGCGGATACTATCCAGTACCCATTAGTGTTGACTTTGAGAAGCTAAGGTACTTGCTGAGGGTCATGTGAACATTCTTTGTTAAAAATTTAAAAAACCGGGGGCAGCTGGGTAGCTCAGTGGATTGAGAGCCAGGCCTAGAGACGGGAGGTCCTAGGTTCAGATCCGGCCTCAGACACTTCCCAGCTGTGTGACCCTGGGCAAGTCACTTGACCCCTATTGCCTACCCTTACCAATCTTCCACCTATAAGTCAATACACAGAAGTTAAGGGTTTAAAATTTTAAAAAAAATTAAAAAAAACCCACATCATATTGATTCTGAGACTACCTTTCTTTCTATAACTTCATATTTTCATGCACTATGGAGAGCTTAGAGTTTGGTCAGACATCAAAGACACCAAAGTCACCCACTGAATCCCAGGTCATCACCAGTCATCTTTTGTCTTGTCAATGAACTTTGATGACTAGAAGAAAGAATGAGACTTCTGGCTTTATGTAACTCTGCCTCACTTAAATCCAATTCATGAACAAGTTAAGACATCACCCTCTGAAGTTATTGAACCAATTAAAATATGAAAAATGAACACTTCTACTCATAAAGTCTTCCATAAAGCCTCATGATTCTAAATAAAAATTCAAGTGGTTTCTCACCTTTTTCGTTTCAAAGTTATAAGATCTTACTGAGGGACAAAGACTATGAAAATAAACTATTGAATCTCATTTTTGCATTCATAGGACAAAGGAAGATAAAAGAAACAAATAAAAATTGTGAAACTGAAAAAAAAATCACAGCAGATATATTCTGTTTTCTCTTCCTCTTTCTCTTTGTCTCTATCTCTGTTACTCTTTCTGTCTATCTCTCTGTCTCTTTGATTCTCTGTCTTTCTGTCTACCTGTCTCTCTCATCTCTGTCCATTTTTACATATATCTTAACATATATATGCAATATTTTATTTATGGATAAAGAGAAGACAGGAAGTATATAATAGCCTCTAGGGAATATATATCATTACAGAGTTATGAATATTTTTATTACTAACAATTTTATTACTAATGCTGCCAAATTACTAATTATTACTAATGTTATTAAAATGTTACTAATAGCTTTACACTAATTACTAATATTCATGATAGTGATAAATATCATTTCCAACTAGAAAGAAGGAAAGAATGGTAGGGAGATCATTTGAATGAGATTTTAGAAAAGATTATATTTCTAGTTCTCCCCACTAAAGGTCTGTTTCTGAGACTCAATATTAACAAATAAAAAGAGTAAAAAGACATCCAAACGACAGTCATATCATTTCTCTGCTTTTCTGTTCACAGCCTAGACTTCTTTCTCATGATCCCACTTGTATTGTTAGACACTGATGTGATGTTATTCAGCACGGTTCAGTGTTCTGTTTTTCTTTCTTGTACTCAAGTATTTGCAGTCTAGTCATAATGATAAATAAGATATAAATCTGAAGATGTACCAATCCTAAGTATTAAATTGACCTCACTGAAAATAAGTGGCATAAAAACTTGAGATTTCAAGGAATGAGTGTGATTTGAGTTGGACTTTGAAACAAAGGTTAGACTTAATTGGAGGAAGAAAAAGCTAAACAGCACAGTGGTATGATGAAAGGTAAACTGGACTCAGAAACATGGAAATCTAAATTCATACTCTCTCAGAAGCAGTAGTGTAATCCAAGGTTTAATCTTCTACAAGTTGTGAATAATAGTACCTTCCTCAAAGAGTTGTTGTGAGGATCAAACTGAGATAGTACATGTCAAGTTCTTTATGAACTTCAAATGCCACATGTTATATTGAATCTCTGGGAGCTTGAAGTTCACCTTTGATTGACAAATAAGTCAGTTGATTGGAATGTTCCCAGGGAAGTCATGCAAAAGGCAGGAAGAGGGGCAGTTGAGAACCCTGAGCAGAAGTTCTGGGTCTTGGACCAGTGCTGAGGCTGGAGATAGGTGGATCCTGGTCTTGGAGTGAGAGGGTGCAAACATCTCTCTGCAAATTCTTCCTGTACTTGAGATACCGTGCCAACCTGTGCCTGACCACCACCTTGGTGTCTACTGCCCCTAGATATTAGGAGTTTCATCATCTAGATATCTAGGTTTCCCAGGGCCCGGGAGGGATCCGGGAAGTGGGCAGGAGACGAAAAAGAGGGTGGAAAGGGTGGACATAACTCAACTGTAAGGCTGAAGATCTATTGAAGAAGAAGTCAAAGATATCCCTGCAGTTTACCTACTCTGGTTTAGTCCTGGCCAGGCTGAACCAGAGGGAAGCTACATTGATTCTTCATCTGCCAGCAGTTGAGATTTCATTAGTAACCATTAGAATAGGGTCTCCTATACCACAGTCCCTTACCCATATCCTTCTTGTTTAATATAAAGTTTAAAGTACCTTCCTAAAGCAGTTTCAAAGCTTGTTTTGGGAAGGGAGAAATTGCAATCAGAATACAAGGCGTTATCCTAGCTAAAGAGCCCAAATCAAGATATCAATTAACCCCAGGTGGGTCCTGAAGGAATATACCTCTTAGACCTGAAGGATCCTGCCTGGGCAACTGTTATGAGGGAGAAGGGTCATCTTATTTCTCTCTGTACATCAATTTACCATCTCAAATAGATCAAGAGACCTCCCATAATTATAACACACATAAATTCTAGCTACTATTATTAGATGATAAGAGATAACCTTCCAAGCCAGGGGATCTTGAGAAACTATTTGAATGAAGGAAGTAACATACCTCATATTAGGTTTTGCTAAACTAATTAGGCTAGTAAGTTTTGTGATGTTACCAAACACTTTGGTTTGTTTTATGCTTTGCTGTTATTAATCTTTAAATCATCACTGAGCAAAGTTAAACATTTTGCAACTTTTGAGGGACCTCAGAGATTTTTTGTCATTTAAATGAGATTTACATTATAACAGCAAATATTTAACATTTGCAAACTCTGTTCTCATTTGGTTCTCAAAATGACCCTATAAAGTAAGTACTAATATGACTTCCATTTGACAGATAAGGAAACTAAGGCTGGGAAAAGATAAGTGACTGGCCCAGAATTGCTTACCAGTAAGTGTCTGGAACAAAATTTGACATGTTCAAGTCCAACAATATCTATTTATACAGACTACCTATCTGTTCTCCATCAGAGAAGAATATTTATAGTGATATTTTCTCATACAGTTCTACTTGGCCTCTCATCCCTTTATGTCTCTCATGCCTAAAACTTTGAAGTCTTTCCTCTGATCTATTCCTGTACTCTTCAACCATTCCTAATATGGGATAGTTTCAAAAGCCCTTGTCCCTTTCTTCTATTGACTCCTTCTTTGTGGTCCACAAATAACCAATTAATCAAAAGCAGTCAACAACGTTTATTAAAAGTTTACTATATGGCAAGAATTGAGCTGAGGCCTCTGGATACAAAGATAAAAATTACAATTAAACAACCAATCCCTATTTTCAAGGACTTCATGTTTTAATGGGGGACAAGCTGCAAACAACTATGTACAAACGAAATTAATTTTAGATAATCTAAGAGAAAAGCCACAATCATTCCGAAGGAAAGAGGAAAGGCTTATTATAGCAGATAGTATTGTAATTGAGATGTGAAATAAGCGAGGAAAACCTGGAGGTGGATATGAGGAGAGAGAGCATTATAGACATGGCAGACAGCCAATGAAAATGCACTGAGTGGAGAAATGATGAGATCTTGGTGAGGAAAAACATGGAAGCCAATTTTACTGAATTGTAGATCATGTGAAAAAGAATAAAACGTGAGAAGGCTGGACAGATAGGAAGGAATCAAGTTATAAAGGACTTTGAAAGCTAAGCGGAGGTTTCTATATTTGATTCCAGAGGTAATAGGGAGCAATAGGAGTCCATTGAGTGGGGGAAAATAAGTAAATTCTGGAATTTGATGATTCCATGACTAATTGGGGCTGGCCAAATTATCCAAAGATAATAGATAGAGAGAAAGAGAATAAGAGCACAGGACTAAACACTGAGGGGCATCCACAGTTGGGAGAAGAAGAAAAATTTTGAGGACTAAGAAGAGGCTGAAAAGGAACAGTTAAATTATCCAGAAGAAATAAATATAATGGAAGGCAAGGGTAAACAAGCATCTGGGAGGAATCAGTGCTTCCCTATTTTCCTGTCTGATAATAATGATGATGATGATGGTATAGCATATATATAGAGATAGATACATAGATAGATAGTGTTTACTATGTGGCAGGCACTGTGTTAAAATCTTTTTAAGAATCTGAAGGGAGAAAAGTGTCAATCTGGTCCAAATCAGACCTGAAAAAAATCTCCTATAATAAGCTCAAGAGACTGTCATGTCTCTGCTTGAAGACCAACACAACCTTTTAAGCCACCTGTTTCACTTTCGGAAAGCATTCATTGTTAAACAGTTTCTCCAGATATTAAGCCTAAATTTCCTTTTCCACAACTTCCATTCTTTATTCTACTTCTATATTTTGGGACAAGGTCAAAAACATCTAATCTCTCTTTCACATTACAAATTTTAAACATTTAAAGGAAACCATATTGTTTTTCCAAAGTCTTTTTTTTTCCAAGACAAATATACCAACCATTTCTCATGAGGAATGAATTTAATGCCTATCACCATCTTGGTTTTCCTCCTCTAAAAGATCTCTAACTTATCAATGTCCTTTCTATAATATGGCTCCAAGAATGGAAAACAATAGGCCAGATATAGCCTAACTAGAGAATAATACAGAAGGATCATCACTTCCTTCTTCTTGGAAGTTATGGTTCCTCAATATAACCTAAGATCACAGCATTTATAAATTATTTCTATGCAGATGACTCTTAGTTTGTTTATTTAGCTTATAAGTTTCTGAGCCCCAATCTTTTTCCTGAATTCTACTACCACATTGTCAAATGATATCTACATATCTCTACCTAGAAGTCCCACAGACATTTCAAACTCAATGTTTTCAGAACTCGTTTTTTTTCTCCTTCTAAACTCATCTTCCCCCAAACTTTTCAATTTCTATTGAGGCCATCTCTGATATTGACTCTTCCCTCTTTCTCATTCAATACATTTCCAAGTTTTATGGTATTCTGTTTTATCATATCCTTTGCATCTGTCCCTTTCTCTCTATTTGCATACCACCACCATAATTCAGGCCCTGGTGAACTTATGCCTGGACTAATATATAATAGCTTCCAACTGCTACCTGGACTTGACCCCGACTCCAATGTCACCTTTTTACAGATGACAAAATTGTCTTCCTAGAACATATCGATCATGTCACCTCCTTGCCCAAGAAAAAATCATCCTTCCCTCTATCAAAAAATACAAGCTTTTCAGTTTAGTTTTTAAAGACTCCTTTAATTTACCTCCAACCTAACTTTCCTGATATTTTCCTTCTTGTTTCTTTTCAAGAACACTGTGTTCTAGTCACATTGGAATATGCTAGTTAAGCCTTAAACTCTGCATTCAGACTCGTAAATCCACAAACCATTGCCAGTGCCCATAAAGAACTCCTTCCTTATTTTTACCATCAGGCTATTTTATAAAAACTTCCTGTTTTGCCCCATTTTTCAATAATGATTTCAAAGCAAATGCAGATATAGAAAAAGAGAAACAATGGATGACTCAATTAAAATCTCTCACTTTAAAATGAACTCTTCTCAAATATTTATTTTACTAATTTTTTAATTGACAAATGTTTATTTCCTCACTTTTCCAACTCCACTTTTCATTGTAGTCTCATAGACTCATTAGCTTTTTGATCCAGTCTAATTTTCAGGAATTCTTTTACCAGGAGAAGTTTTGGTACCATTTATATGAAATTATTAATTCTAGTTCCATTTGTTTCCATCAGAACTCTTTTAATTTCTGATTCTTTGCCATAGAACTTTGATTTCATTTATAATACAGTTTTCAATTTTCTAAAATATTTTGCCTCATTTCTTCTAGGAATCTTATTTGACCTTAAAGCCAACCTTTAACTTTTTAATCTTTGAGATTTTACATATAGATATTTTGGAGGCTCAGATATTGTTTACTCCTTTTTCTATTCTTATTTCCAAATTGTCACTTTTTTTAGACTGACTTTTTTAGAGCAGTGTTGTCAAAGGTTTTTGAGTGAGTGCTCAGAGGGCAAATTCAAGCTGTCTGTGAGCCCCCCATATTGGGAGAGAGCAGAGGGAGGAAGTGTTTGCTTTGGGCAGCTGAACAGATGGACAGGGCATTAAAAAACATCCTCAAGCACTGGGAAGAAGGGGAACAGAATAGCTTCCCAAGTGCCAACTGGGCATGTGTGCCAATACTTCATCAGTGCTTGTTTAGGGTAGACTTTTGGAGGGAATGTTGGACTGTTGTGTGGTCTTGAAATATAATTTCCAAAGACTTGGTGCTGCATCCTCTGGATGAGTGTAATTTTCTTCAAGGATCTAGGGGCAACTCAGGTCAGCTTGCTATAAACTTGTCAACCCTTTTTTTATCTGGGTCATTGTCTGATGCCTTTCTTGTATAGATCCACACCCTCAGCATGCTACATTTTGGAAGTGGGCAGCAGTACATCGGGTTTTCGTTTTACAGCAATAAGCGAAATCATTATTAAATATAACATTGGTATAGGAATGACAGGAGGCTTTCTTTGAAAAGGGGTTGATAATACAGAGAAAGCTAAAAAGTCACAAATGATACAACCATAATATTTTTGTTTTATTTTTAAATTGTGCTATAGAAGTTTCTGTAGCTTTTCTTAAGCTTTGGGGAGATACAAGATTGTTCTAAATAATCTTAGAGTCCTTGCCTTTGAATTGCTCAAAATAAATCTAATCAATTAAATATAAAGAAAGAATTTTATATTTCTTCTTTATATCTATTACAGCTTTGCCTGTTAGGTAACTTGCTCTCCCTGAACATATAGTCCTCTCCTTTCTTTCCTTCCTGGTACTTGTTATATAATTTGTCTCTTATTATTTCAGATGAAATTGATTTATGGTCAGAAAAACAACCTCCACAAAGAAGTCAATGCTATCCTTTAAAAATAAAATAGGTCAACAAAATAGTACACATAACTAGGAAAAACAAAAAAACAAGCTCCAGTCTACATTATATTAATTTATTATATTCCCTCTCAATTTACTTTTAGTTATCCATCCAAACATACTTAAAATATCCTTGCTAATGAATGTTTGGAATGTTAATGAGTATTTTTAATGGGTTGCTTTGATAAGTAACAGCTAGATTGACTATGGAAACATCCATGGAGTCATTTAATTCCAAAGAACCAGAAAATATAAAAAGAAAACTCAGTGCCTTCTTACTTTCCTCACTTAATTTTACACTGAAATGACTCCAGGAAATACACTAGCAAAGGATTTAAAGTTATAGGAAATTAAGATTTCTTCTCTCTCCTGTAACCAATGAAAAACTCTTATTTCTTTGCTCCACTTGAAAGCAATTAAAGTGCCCTGCTTTGGGCTATTGTTTACATGACTTTAAATGTTACAAAAGATAGCTAAATACCAATAAAATGACATTACAAGTAAAATTACTCATCCTGTCATGAGCTGCTTATCATTTCCCTGCTGAGCCTCACATCTGTTATTGGAACTGCAACTTGGTAAATGGGACGCCATCTATTTTCCAGGGATCACAGAATATAAAATACAAATTACACTTCATGACATAGTCCAGAAAGAAGTAAAGGAAGTTGTATTCAAGGATCATTGAATTATCTCTTTCAGAGCTGAAAGAGACCTCATAGGTAATCTAGCCCAATTCTTTTCATTTTATAGTTAAAGAGACTGAGGCACAATAAGGTCAAGTAATGTGCAAGTCTGTATAGGTAGCATATGCTGGGGATAGAATTTAATAAGATAATCTGACTCTAAATTCAGAGTTTTGAGTTCACATTTGAATTCAGAGTTTTGAAGAAGTTTTGTATTAGTGAGAATTATGGAAAGAGCACTGTTCTTCTAAAGGAAAGGTCAACATTCTTTGTGTCATACTTGGTGAGGTCCTTGATAAGAAGTACAAATGTAGGTTTTAAAGATCACAAAATACAAATGTGACAATCTCTTTCTCTCAGATGTCAATGGATAGATAGAGAGAGAAAGAGATAGATAGATAGATAGATAGATACAGATAGAAAGATAGATATAAATTACACATTTTTGTGGTTTTTAAGTCATTTTTCAAATCTTTCCAACTCTGTGGAGCTCTTTTGGATTTTTCTTGGCAAAAATACTAGAATGATTTGCTATTTCCTTCTCCAGCTCATTTTTACAGATGAGGAAATGAAGCAAACAGGATTAAGTGACTTGCCCAGGATCATAGAGCTAGAAAATGTCTGAGACCAGATTTGAACTCACAAAGGTGAGTCTTCTTAACTCCAGACTCAATACTCTATCCCCTGCCCCTCTTAGCTTTCCATATACATATATACACATGCATGTATGTACACATATAAATATATATAAGGAATATGCATATATACACACACGTATATATATATATGTATATATATATATATATACGTACACAAAAATTATACTGTTTTCCTAAAGGAAAGGCATGTGTATTCCCCATATATGTATGTATTTATAAATCCATGAGTCTATACAATAAACATACATGCATACTTGTCAATGTCCAAGATTGATCAGAGAGAATTGAGACAGACAAGTGGTGATTCGATATATATAGAAGAGGCAGCAGAACCGTCCAGAGCCTTTCGTTCAGTAAACAAGCCGGGCTGAAATAATCACAGCAAGAAGCAGCGTTGGCTATTGGCTGTGCCAAGGCATGGAGTCATTTGTTTGGAGTTCTGCCACTCGGTGCCTGCTCCCCAATGCTCTCGCCCACACCAGCCTGCAGAGATGAACATGTCCTGGCAGTGGGTACATCATACGTTTTTTCTTGGAAATTGCTTGTTTACCCTTCTGATTTCCACAAAAATGCCAAATTGGGTGCTATATACTTCAGGGACTATGTGATCTCACCACTGTGAGTACTTCTCCTATTGATCTGGATTCCAACCTATTTCTGACAAAAGATGATCTTCAAGTCAGTGAAAGAGAATGGATTCAGAAGGACAGGGGTCCCACAAGCCATTTATGCAAAGAAGGAATGGAGGAATCATTGACGTTTCATTAAATCTGGTATCTCTTTTGACCAGGCACACCATCAAATCAGAGATTTCAATATGTTTGTGATTTCTCCTCCCATGTAATTCTTGCACTCATCCTTCCAAACGCTGCCCTTCAAGAATCATCTTGGCAAACTGGTTGGCTACATCCAAGGCATCTTGCATTTTGGGATCACGAGAGTCTCATCACCAGGAAA
Source organism: Gracilinanus agilis (assembly GCF_016433145.1). Taxonomy (NCBI): domain Eukaryota; kingdom Metazoa; phylum Chordata; class Mammalia; order Didelphimorphia; family Didelphidae; genus Gracilinanus; species Gracilinanus agilis. The sequence continues at coordinate 626,547,696 of NC_058132.1, read as the reverse complement.
ATATTATTAAAAGGATGATAGAAAGAAACTCCATGAAATTTCTGACAGGTCCATTTCATTCTCTTTCTGTTCAATCCTTGGTCCAGATTCATTTTTAATTTTTGAAGTCTCTCCAAGGGACACAGTATATTCAAATGGACTAAGTCAATGGGTTTCCCACATAATTAATTGCATGTCAAAATATAGTCAATATGTAATAATTATAGACTTACTTTTTATTTCCCCCTCTAAAATGATCACTCTCCCTAAAACCATGGATCCCATTGATAAAGCATTCTAATGTTTCAAGGCTCAAGACAATAATCATAAAATTATTCACAAATGGAAACATAAAGATAATTTTATTACCTTTAAAGAATATCTCTCTTACTTGTGGTTAATGAAGGATACCCTCCATAAGACTGACAAATAACTCTGGTGGACATTTATCTCCCCATCTTGCCTTAATATTGATCATAAAAGAAAAACAAAAAAAATTACTTCTGTATTTTACAAATATGAAGGAATCTTGTATGTGCTTACCATTGCATCCTGGAAGAAAGATTCTTTAAAGCTATATATTGCTGTAATAGGCTAATTTTTTGTAGGTGTGGGAGATGAGTAAATAAAAACCCAGCAAGACCTCCTATTATCTATTCCCTTTAATCTACTGTGTGACTGCATATGTGTGTTCTACTGTAGAAAATTGCCTATGAAAGCCTGCTGTTCCCATCTCATATCTCATGTTTTAATAAAATTACCCTTAAGTATACTTATGATTTCATAGAGATGAGGAAGGGAACATTTTAATTAAGTTATTGTTATCTTGATGGGAGCCATTTTGTTGATTATATCACCTATGGGCTTTACCATTCTCTTGGAACTATCCCCTCTTAGAGATATATTGTAAATTGATCTTTTAGCCCATAGAAAATATTTACTTACCATACAGTTATCCCAGGTTTACATGTGGTCAGGCCCAATTCCTATCCCTGACTTAATTTTATTGGGTGCCCTTTATATTTCCTAAAAGAGCATAACAGCTGCTTTAGCTGCCTTCATGACCATTGGAACAAATTACTTTCATCCTTCCATTCTGCCAGGGGCAATCTTCTCATGCTTAAGGCAGATATCCCCTAATTCACCAGCTTCCTTGGCGTCAGGAAGACCCAGACTCATGTCATGGATCTGACACTTATTGACTGTGTGACTCCTGGTAAATCATAGAACTCCTAGTGCCATGGGGCAATTCTCTAATATTACAAGCTGCAAAATACTTGTTGATCTGCATTATTAGGGAGAATTTCCTGAGTAGGAGTTCACTACACTAATAAGATTGTAGGAAAAAAAGAACAAAAAATAAGTTGTTTACTGATGACAACTGAGGAAATAGATAGAATTGTCAAAAAGATCAAGATTTATGCTGACTCCAATTCGAGGACCTGGACAACCGAAAGAAATAACAAAAATAACATTTGAGAGATTAGAGAGAAACCTGGAGTCCTCAGGGGTTCTGTGTTTCTATTAATCTAAGGGAAAAGAATGAATGTGAGAGGAAGAGGTCCAAGAAGACAAATGAGAGTTTATGAACAGTGGGATGAGATTTTGGGTCACACTTGAAGGGTCAGGCAAGAGAAGATAGAGAATCGAGAATAGGGCTGGGACGAATAAGGAAAAATGAGAGGGCAAAAGTTGAAGAAAGAGAGGACTTATTTCTAGAGCTCTGTGCCTTTATGAGGGGAATTAGGGAGAAAGGATGTGGGTAGGCAAGATTCAACATAGAATAAAGGAAGTGCTATCTAGACAATAACAGCTAATGGGAAAACTTTCTACATTTTGATAAATGTATTAAAATAAAATTAGCTTTTTTAGTAAACTCATATATTATTTTATGTATTAAAAACATTACTCTGGGCAAGAGTCTATAGACTTCTCCAGAAGCAGAGTGCCTTGTAAACAAGTCCACAACTCAAAAACAGAGAAGAATCATTGGTTTAGGGTTAAGTAGCCTCAAAGTTCTATTTAGATTGTTGATGAAACTATGTTTCCACAGTCTAGGGCTTCCAATATTTTCCTCAAAGGTATGAGTGGGGATGGCCTTATAAAGCATAGTGGGAAAAGGGAAGAAGAAAAATATTTACATAGAACCTTTATGTGCCAGACATTTTGCTAAGCATTTAAAAAATAGAATTTGATCGTTTGAATTTCACAAAACCCTGTGACATAGGAGCTACTATTATTTCCATTTTATAATTGAGGAAACTGAGGCAAAAAGACATTAACTTGCCCAGATTCACATAGCTAGTATGTATCTGAAGTCTGATTTGAACTTGTTTTCTTGACTCCAAGTTTTGCTCCTATCCTCTGGGAAGCCAGCTGTCTCTGAAAAGCTATTGCTTATGCAGTATTAGCTTACCAATATTTGGAAGGTCCTCCTACCCAACATTGTTCAACATCTATAGCTTTGTTGTTCCCTGAGATTCAACAATTAGAGTTTTATTCCTTTGATGGTAATCAAGACTCTGTTCACTGTTAAAAAATTTTTAAACCCAGGAAAGAACACATATAAAATTACTTTTATTCATACTAATATACAAATTTTCAGATCATTTCCTGATGACCCTTCATGGTGATGAGAATGAAGACAATTTAAAGGGGGATTGGCAGAAAAGATTTCAGTCAGAAGGAATAAAACCACAGAAAGGCTATACCAAATTCCATTGACTTCAGAATTTCTCCCAGGTCTCAACTTTAATAAAAGCACCAGGCTGGTGCAATCACTTCAGCTGGCAAGCGGGTTGTTTGTCGGGCAGAAAGATTGTATTGAATTTATAAACATGTCACAAAACTAAATCCCATGACTTCACATATAAAAAATGAACTGTAGAGCTAGATGGATGGGAGATTAGTTATGAAATTCTTCATTTTAACCTCTCTAAGCCTCATCTTTTAAATGAAGGGATGATGATCATTTCTAGGTTTCCTTTGAGCTCAGAATGCAGAAACATATGATGCTCAACTCATCTCTGTAATTTCTTACGTGGCAATAATATAAATTCTTTGAGCAAAAGAGGAAAGTATGTTATGGCTGTCACCACATGAGTTTTAGTAACAATGCTGGTAGCTTATAGCTTCCTACTTTAAGGATTTATTCATGCTAAGTAGATGCTAATTTCCAATTTAGTAATTAGGTGGTTCTATGCTGGTGAAAGAGAATATAAGACCTGACACCACTGATTTGGGGCTGGAAAAGATTTTTGAGGTCATCCTGGTTAAATGTTTCATTAAATGATTTTCCACAAATCACATAGAGCTGAGATTCGAACCCCAGTCCAGTGACTTCCAGTTCAGCATTCCAAATTCAGAATTCTTTCTATTGCCCTATACTATCTCCCTAAATGTGTGTCTTTGCCATGTTGCTACCCTATGATAAAGCCCAAATTGCTTGGTCCTAATTAGGGCTTTGCCATTGATGTGGAAAATCTGTTTCCCTAAACATTAAAAGCTGTTTCATTTGTTGGAGTGAATGGCCAGAAGAGGAATTCTGTTTGGTCCCTCATTATGTGGTAAAAATGTTTGTACTGAGAAGATAATAATAAATAAAAAGAAAAGCAATGCATGCATCCATTGAAACCAAAACAAAATATTTCTAAATATAGTTTTCGATTTCAGCTTGTCTTTTTCTATTCTATTTCTTTCTCCATAACAAAATATTGCTGGCTCTTGGTCACTTGTTCTCTGGCTGTCCTAGAGAAAAAAAAAAAACAAAGGAGAAAATTCTCCTTTCTCTATTTTATTTAGAAAAATACTGATAGCCTTCCTAGAAATTCTAAAAAGTATCTATGAGCAACTTCCCAGGAATATGTAGTGAATTAAGCTCCTACTGTATTTTCTGCCATAATCGGGAAGTAATATCTGGCTTTATTTGAAACATATCAAATTCTCTTAAGTAAATTAGTTTATGAGTCAGAATTCAATTCTATTACATTTTTTTAAAGTTTCCTCTATGTGGATGACATTGTTAGAGATATAAAGGTAGAGGTGGCAGGCCAGGGTAGTGATTGACATTGTTCTCCACTCCTATTTTCCCCATCACCTTATTACTGACTCATCTCTTTTTTTTTTAACATTAAATAAAAATTTTCAATCAACAAATATTTATCTAATCTATCTCTAAACTCCGCCACTTTAACAAAAACAAAAGAGAAAAAATCTCCCATCAGATACTTGCATGAGCAAAAAAAAGAAAATGCCTCTACCTAAATTTTTGTTCTTCTACCTCCACAAGGTTTCTTAGAGCATCCCTTTCTCAGGTGCCAAGGATGGTGAATTCCCATTTATTTCTTGGTCTCCTGGAAACTGACTTATAAAGGTGGCCTGGAGGTCTGACCTGCCCAAGATACTATTTCCTTTCAGATTCATTCAAGGATTCCTTTAATCCTTAACTCCATTACAAATAGAGGGCTAAAGACAAAGACAACTAGGGAGCAAACAACATAAAATACATAAGGGTAAAGGCAATACTTAGAAGGGAGACATAAAGACAAAAGAGATTCCCAAAGGGAGTTCTGATCTAAAACTTCCTTGCTATTAAAAATGTAAAAAGGGGGGCAGCTGGGTGGCTCAGTGGAGTGGGGACGTCCTGGGTTCAAACCCGGCCTCAGCCACTTCCCAGCTGTGTGACCCTGGGCAGGTCACTTGACCCCCATTGCCTACCCTTACCACTCTTCCACTTATGAGACAATACACGGAAGTACAAGGGTTAAAAAAAAAAAAAAGAAAAATGTAAAAAGGGGGGCAGCTGAGTGAATCAGTGGATTGAGAGCCAGGCTTAGAGAAGAGAGGTCCTAGGCTCAAAAGTGACCCCAGATACTTCCCAGCTGTGTGACCCTGGGCAAGTCACTTAACTCCCATTGCGTAGCCCTTACTGCTCTTCTGCCTTAGAATCAATAAAGACAAGAAGGTAAGAGTTTTTTTTTTTTAGTGTAAAAGAAAATCACTTCTTTCTACAGGACAATTTCCATTTCTATAAAATGACATAATTGTGTTTTCTAACTTAGAGAGTTGTACAGAAAGTGCTTTGTAAATCTTCAAATGATTTATTTTTATTTCATAGAATTATAGGAAAACAGAATATTAGTCAGAAGGGCCCTCAGTGACCTTGTAATCTAACCCACTGAAGAATTTACACTACAATTTCAGGATGAGGAAGTGGCAGGAAATGAAAGCTTATAAAAATATTTTTAAAACATTAAAAAAAATGGGTTTACACATTAACTTTTGCAGACATTGTCACAGCAAGGAGAATTAGGAGAGGGGAAGTTTGAAAACTAAACATAAGACTCCCAAGTGAATTAAGGTCATTTTCTTCCCACTAACCTTTCCCCTCGACTGTGCCTTAATGATATACATCCCTTGTGATCCCAGGCCAAGAGATGACAAGGCTTGAAGAAAAAAGGAGAATTTGTGTGTGTTTTTATTTCCCCTTATATGGGGGCATCTTATGCCCATATGATAGCTGTGTCCTAACATTTGAGCACAACATGAACACTCATCTACATACCACCCAACAAAAACGTGTAGAATGCTTTAGCATGCCAGTAAATCAGATACGCGGAATCATTTCTCTCTCCTTGGCCAATGCCAGCTGATTCTATTTCCCCTGAGCCAAAGTGAAGAAACAGCGTGAAACCTGGAACACTAAGGAATCACTGTCCACCTCTTCCTTTCCCTAGGGTCTCCCTTGTAAGCAGGTGATACAATGGATCTGGAATTAGAAAAAAAGAAAAAACAACTGAATTAAAATCCAGCTTCAGACTCTTACTCACTGTGTGATCTGGGCAAGTCATTTAAGCTTTGTCTGCCTCAGTTTACTCAAATCTAAAATGAGAATAATACCAGTACTTACCTCTTATTCTTTTAAAGCCCTTTGGGCATAGTTCCAAATTGCTCTCCAGAATGGTCAGACCAATTCACAACTCCACCAGCAGTGATAATGAGATTAACTGAAACCTTTGATTTTCCAAGACCCTGATGGGTTTTTTTAATTTTATTTTTTAGAAAAATGTTTTCCATGGTTCCATGATTCATGTTCTTACTCTCTCCTCCAACTCACAAATCCTCCCTCCCCACCCCATAGCCAATGCACATTTCCACTGGTTTCTTCCTGTGTCATCGATCAAGACCTATTTCTATATTACTGATAGTTGCACTGAGGTGGTCATTTAGAGTTTACATGTCTGCATCATCCCATGTGTTCAAGCAGTTGTTTTCCTTCTGTGTTTTCACTTCTGTAGTTCTTCCTCTGAATGTGGGTATCGTTCTTTTCCATAAATCCCTCAGAATTGTCCTGGGTCATTGCATTGCTGCTAGTACAGAAGTCCATTCCTTTTGATTTTACCACAGTGTATCAGTCTCTGTATACAATGTTCTTCTGGCTCTGCTCCTTTCACTCTGCATCAATTCCTGGAGGTCTTTCCAGTTTACATGGAATTCCTCCAGTTCATTATTCCTTTGAGCACAGTAGTATTCCATCACCAACATATACAACCATTTGTTCAGCCATTCCCCAATTGAAGGACGTACCTTTGTTTTCAGTTTTTTTGCTACCACAAAGAAGGTGGCTATAAATATTTTTGTTCATGTTTTTTCCCCATGATCTCCAAGACCCTGGTGTTTTAATGCCAATTATCCCTATACATTCCCCCACATAGTAATCAGAAGTGATTTTTAGATATTTAGTAGCATCTACTATCTCTGGTCATTTGCCTGCCTCTGAGTTCTTTGTAACAAAAGGTAAGGATTCATTTAGTAGCTAAAGTGATTATTATATATCACTTACCTCCTCATTTGTAAAAATTTAATGGGTGAGATATAGAACAGCCTCATACCAGAGGAGCTAGGAAGTTATTCCTAGGGCGTGGTACACCTGGATGGCTCCTAAGAGGGAGCATCTCGCAGGAAGTCTAAATACCTTTCTACATATATATATTTTTTAACTCTTCAGCTTATTTTACTCTAGTTCTCCATCAGAATGATCTTAATTCTTGGTGACATTTTAGACCCAAAAAAGTGTTTTCATCAACAGTACAGAGGTTTGTATTTTTTTATTTTTATTTTTTTCTGGGCTCCTCTGCCACATTTTGGAATGAATGTAATAATAGACTTTGTTAAAAATATCTCACTCAAGGTTGATAGATTTGCTATGTCTGTAGAACTTGTGACAAGTATTCATGAGTTCATAGAGCTTTTTAAAAATATCACATGCATTGGAGATAATAGTCCATAGACAAGTGGACATTGTTTTTGGAGAACACATTGAATTTCTAATTTTTTTTATTGCTTTTGCTTTATTTTTCTAATAGAATATTTGATTTTTTCATCTTTTTTATTTCTTATACTTAAAGTACATATAATCAATATTAATTTTTGATTCTGCAGTGATATGTTAAATATATATATGTATATATAGATATTTGTTCTAATATTAATTCATACCCAGAAACCTGCCATTTATTAATAAATGTTATGGGACTGTGATTAATGTTTGTGTCTGATTCCACGAGAAGGGAACAGAAGAGCCATTATATAGTGCCAAGAAGCACAAGATCAAGAAGACCAACCAATCCGGATGAGATTGATGAGAATCTACACAGTGCCTAAGAGCACAAATACCAAAAAAGACCAAACCAATCCAGGTAGGACTGATGAACTTCCATGCTAATACTAAAGGACTTGAACTTAGTGTGAGACTCGAAGTTGCGGTACTTGACATATGTTAAGACTCAGGATGCTTTGTATCACACTGCCAGTCAAGTACCGAAGTTTGGCTATCATTGTGGCTCGCTCTATCTCTGAGAATGAAGGTAAATCAGATCAGGGAATGACACTTCCCTTTTACATGAAAATCTAGTCCTTTTTTCTCTTATAACAACATGACAACTTCCTGTGGTCTTGGCTGCCAATGGGTAAGTGCAATATTACTGCATTTTGTCCTATAGATTTATGGGATGGAAATTACTTTAATTGGACCCTAATACAAGGGCCTATTATGAACTTACTATTTTTTTCAGAAATTTTTATATACATAGATTTTTGATATTTTGATTCTGATTTTGAATTTTTCATTTCTCCCAAAGTTTAATTTTTCTTCTATTTGTTTTTCTTTTTATGTTTTTTGGTTTTCTTTTGATAATTGACTCATACACCCCCATAATTCAATAATGTATTCTGAGCTGATCTGGGTGTTGGTCAACACCCTCATCAGGAGGGATTGTATTTTCATAAAAATCCAAGATTTAAAATTTTGTTCAAGAAATTTTTTGGGAAAAGAAGCCTGTTAATACTTTGAAACCAAAAAATGAACTAGTTGGAGAAAGATGCCTGCAGAAACTTACTCTGAATCAAGAAGATACAGATTGTATGTTGGGGTATAATTGATTGAACTTAAGGGGTTGAACAATTATTTTGAATGTAACTTTTATGCCAAAGGGGATTGCCCATTCAATTGGCTTTTTGTCAATGCGCCTAGCAAAACATTGGTTTTGCTTTCTTTCTAACTCTTCTATTTCCCTCTTATTGCTAGCTATTGTAGTTAGAAGATTTTTAAGTACAAGATGATTATGTCAAATAATCATTTGGGGAGACCAGTCTCCCAAATGATCACAGGGGGATTGTGATAATGAGATTAAGCCTACCCTGCCCATCTTTAGATTTAATCACAAAAGGTGAAAACATCACCACTTAATTTACAAGTTGGGAAGTCTGTAACCCATGTGTAGGTGATGAATCAAAATTGACTTACTGTCCCCTAGGAAGACCTAAGCAAAGCATCTGTTGTGATCGGACATGTAAACTAAGAGGAAGGCACAGAAAAAGAAAGTGCTTTTAAAAGGGAGTGACAACTTCCTGTGGGCCAGTTCTTGTTTGTTTTCCTGGAGTTGGAGCTTGAGTTGGAGATGCTGCTTGCTAGACCTGAGGCCTTAGTGAGATTGTTCTTAAATCTTTTCCTTAGAACTATGCATGGGAGGTAAAGAAGGTTAACTACCTTAGCCTCCCTGGAGGAACTAGCTTCCCGGAGGCTCCCTTGATTAGGAGAAGTCCTCATTGCTAAACCCCTTGTTAATTGACTTTTAGGCTCTCCTGCTGGGACCTCTGGAGCCCAGCTGGAGTAAAAGCCAGGGATTGAGTACATAGTCTAATTCTTTAAGTTAGATCTCTTACTCTACCCTCTTCTTATCTCTCTACTTCTACTCTCTCTTATATTTTATAAATAAATTACTAAAATCATTTTAGAATTGATATTTATTCAATTCTTGGTGACCACGCCTTTAAATATTAATATCCAAACCAAAAAACGCCTTTTTCCCTTTTACAGTGTATTAGTGTCCGAATTATGCCACATTCCTTCCAGCATTTATCACTTCTCATGGAACTTCTTAGAATCCTAGGCCTCTCTTACAGATCAACTCAATTGTACTTTTAATAGAAAGTCTTTCTGGATCTTCCTATAGATTAGAGCTAATCATGGTGTATTTCTTTATATATTTAAATGGAATATCCCACCCACTCAATAAAATGAAAACTTGTTGAGTGTATGGACTATTTTCTTATTTTTTTTATTACATTCCTATTTTGCCTTGTACATAATAAATATCAAATACATCCATATTGAATTGAGTTGGACCTAAAAAGAGTTACCACATTTAAGAGCAGAGAATATCCAAAAGCAAATTCTTTTTTCTAGTCTTTCAAGCCTGAAAGTTACTATTAGATATGTGAGTTAGAGGAAAGAGTATTTTTTATATTTAGCTTCAATAGCCCTGAATTTGAAAACTGGCTAAATGTATGAATCTATACACATGCATATGTGTATATTGTAGATTTTTAAATTAAAATCCAATACTCAAAGTATTATATTTATTAAAAAATGTATTAATATTTAACTAGAGAGCTAGAGAAAACAGGCAGCACTTACTCAAGTCACTCTTGTCAAAGAGAGAGTGGGGCAGAGTGAATCGAAACCATATACAAACAATGTAACGATGCAGGTATATGAAAGGCAAAAGGAATTTGGGGTAATACAGAAAGGAATTTGGGGTAATGTAGTTTAGGGGTTCAAGATTTTCCAACTATACTATATATACATATATATATATAAAGGTATGTACAGATATGTAAAATTCTATTTACTAGCAAAAGGTATTACCAAACACATATATGTAATATAAAAGAAGTAAAGATATATATGGATATATAAAGATTTGTAAATAAGTATATATGATGATATATACATAGACACACACATATATATTTATACAGAGTCTAAAAGGCAATCATATGTTAGAGACATTAAATTATCTCTACTTGATCCTAGAAGAAAACTAGGATGTCTAGTAAATTCTTGTCTATGTGAATCTATGTGTATGTATATACATATATGCCTGTATGTATACACACAAGGATTAACTAGCCATCCTTTATCTTTTATTTTACTTGGTAACAAAACTGGACCCAGTGGTCAAAGATAATGGATGGTCATTAAATCCAAACAACTTTATTGTGAGTTTGAAAGTCTATAAATGAAATATGATTTATTATAAAGACATAGTATGTATTAAGCCTAAAAGAAGTACTGGGTTATAGTAGATTATTGGATGTAGGGTCAGGAAGACAGGATCAAATTCTGCCTCTGACACTAGTGGCTTAATTTTGTCAGGGGCAGAATTTGGTGTGGATACTACTGAATTTGACCATGGCAAGATCATATAGACCCCAATAGAAGTAAAAAAATGACATCCTGAAAGTGAGATCCCTGGTGAGGAGCTCTGGAAATCCTGCGTGGCATTCATGTTTAACATTTTTATTAATGACTTGGATAAAGGCTTAGATGCCTTGATTATCAAATCTTCAGAATATAAAACAGGAAAGGATACTTCACATATTGGATAAAAGAGATAGTAATATTTAAGATTTTGACAATCTAGAACACTATGTTGATTAAGTAGAAAAAAATTTAATATGATTAAATAAAGTCTTATATTGAATAACAAATAAAAATCAACATCACAATTTCAAAAGTGTGTAGAAGTTCTTCTCAATAATAGAGTTTTAGTGGATCACAAGTTCAATATGAGACCACAGTGTAATATGGCAACCAAGAACAAGTGTAAAATATAATATTAGGCTGTATTTGTGGAAGAATCATGTTCAGGAATAAGAAAGTTATGGCCCCACTACACTCTAACTTGTTCCCAATCACAATTTGTAGTGAAAGTTGAGTTTAAGGCAACATATTTTTAAGAAGAACAATGGTTAACTTGAGTGAGTTCAGAGGAGGACAACCAAGACAGTAAATGAGAATTGATTGAAGAGACCAGATATGTTTCTTTTATTTTTTTTTCTTCCAGGAGAAGAAATTTAGAAGGGAAATGGTAACGGTCTTTTTCAAGGTTCTAAAAGACATCATTTAAAGGCATTAAACTTACTTTGCTTGGTCCCAGAAAGCAGCTAGGAGGAATGAATGGAATTCAGATTTGATATAAGAAACCTTCCTACCAAAGAATGGGCTACTGTCTCCAAAAGGGGGAAAAGCTAAAATGTAAGACAAGTGATCTGCAGAAACAAAAAACAAGGAGCATGGAAGAGTGACTTTCAAATAATCTATCTTCTCAATCTTTTGGGCATTGCAACATAGTTCCAAAAAAAAGATTTTATCTTGAGAGTAGCCTCAACCTCTATCCTCTTGTCCTCAGTCATTTGTTCTCTTGAAGAGTTAATGGCCATGCCCATACTCTGTCCAAAGAAGGCTGTGCAAAAGTTCTAGACAAAGGGTCTCCACCCTAACAGCTCATCAGCTTGAAACAGCTAGGAGACACTCCTAGATAATTTTCCTTACAATCTTAAACCTTTCAATTAAGGGGTATGTTTTTACATACCTTACACTCCCAGTACCTTAAGTTATGATTAAAATTATCTTGAGAGACTGATTTGGGGTTTTTTGAATATAAGTTTTTTGATGATATCAAATTTATTGGCTAGGAAAGCACCCTCACCAATAGAGTTTTATAGGTCTCCATGGCTCTCTTTCCTACCCAGGGACGAGTACCTGGATCAGGCCACCTAATAGATTTTTAGGATCTCGTCTTTTAGCCCTTCCATTGACCATCCAAAGACATCTTTAATTTACGATAACTAATAAAGAACTGGTCTTTCAACTTATTCATCCTTCCTTATCCTGACATCATGGGAAACTTGTACACAGGAGAAGAACCTTTGTACTCTTAAATTATTTTTAAAATTCAGTTAAAAAGAGACATTCCTCAGTATTCCAAAACATCCCCCCCAAAAAAATTAAAAAACCAGGAGACTAGATGGTATCTCTGATCCAGAACCCAGACAGGAAAATATACAGTAATTCTTTCTATTACATAGGAGTTAATACAGTACAGGAAAAATAAATTCTCCCACTTTCACACCTTAGGCTTTCCAAAGATGCTTATTGAGGACAATGTCAGCAAAGGACAATAAAAGGTCATTTAATCCCCATTAATTATTTTATGAGACCTAATCTGTTTACTACCCTGCTACCTTTTTCCAGGCTTGATATTAATCTTTATATTATAAGTCCATGTCAACCAGCTTTGGTGGATGAATGGTAAGGAGGAAAGAATTTATTTACACCTTCAGCAATAAATGAAACTTATATGGTGCTTTAAGGTCTGCAGTGTGCTTTACCTTATATCATTTGCTTTTCCCAAGAAATGTATGAAGTTGATATTTCAGTCATTATTATCCCTTTTTTTAAAATGATGAAATAAATTTAGAGATTGAGTAACTCCACCATAGTAGAGAGTAAGGTATAAGGCGACACGAACTCGAACTTCTACTGTTTCTAACTATTTACACTGCTATTTCCTATAAGTCTAATTAATTTAGAATTTCATATCTGATATTCCCAAATGCATCCCTTAAATCTGTGAACACATTACTTTGTGGCAAAGGCATAATTACTCTAATACCAGACCCTTTTAACATTAGAAAAAGATTTTTATTCATCTTTGATCAGCTTTTTCCATCATTTTCCTCATTTTGGTATTTAAATCATTATTGAGTTTATAATGGAAACATGGAAAACTTAGGGAAATGAAAGTCTGCTTCAATTTTCCTATGATTCGGATCTTTCTTTGTATTTTTTTTGAGTTGTAAACAACAGACAGTGGAAATAAAAAATATGCAAAAATCCATCAGACTTGTTGCATTCCTGCAGGTAAAGTTCTTTATGGTGGTCCTACTTAAAATAGAACTCTTCCCTTGAGGCTCAGCTAGTCCAGGATCCTGTTTAGGAGAACACTAAGGATATTCATTTGGGCTTCTTAGCAAAAACAAAGAAAATTATTTGAAGTCTGTTTCTTGCTAAAATCTCGTTGGGGCAAATATGCAGCATCACTGAAAATGAATTGGGACAAGCATATATGAGTCCCCCCAGCTACCTAGTCTCAGAAACTTTGGAAGTGAAAGTCAGCAGCTCATGATGTAGGTCAACATAACTGCAGAGCAGCCTAATAAGATTCCTTAGGAAGAAGCCAGTCTTTTCTCTACTAAAGTGCAGCACACATGAAGTGATTTGTTTGTAGATTTTTTTTTCCCTTTAGCTAAATTTCCATGTTGTAGTAAGGGGATTGAATTAGCAGAATGATGTAAAAAAGAACAAAGTCACAATCACTGAACAACCAAAGGAGATAGCTCTCTCCCTTTCGCTCTTTAGCACAGGCCATTGGATGATTGATGAAAGACCTTTGATTAGAACATTTTAGGATAAGGTCAAGCCATTAAAAATATAAAAACTCTGTGAAGAAAAATCAATAGTATAGCCTGATTATCTTAGTTTTTTTTTTCTTAGAAGAAGCAATATAAATGAATGAGTTTTCATTCTATTATATTGACTATGTAATAATATAGAGCTGTCTAAAGACCCAAGTTCAAGTTTGGTCTCAGATACTCGCTGTCTTTATGACTCTGGGTAAGTCACTTAAACTCTGTCTGTCTCATTTTCCTCATCTATAAAATGGAGATAAGTACCTACCTCCCTGATTTGTTGTCATGATTCTAAAGTGTTTTGCAAACCTTAGAGTGTTATATAAATATTGTTATTTGGCTAATGTGATTAATAACTACATAGTCCGGCTATATAATTACACATACATTTATATACATATATGTTTGGGTTTCCATCCTATGACACATTAAAGTTTTGAGGCTAATGGCTTTCTCCTTGAAGGGAATATTTCCATGTAGACTTTTTAAGGTATTTCTCTTTCAGAAAGCTCTGACTATAATTATATTCAGAAAAATGTGTTTGATCCATTCTTTGCCATTTATTAGCAAGGGACTAAGATGTATTTTAAAGGCAATCAGTCAAATAAAAAGCAATTATTACGTGTTTACTGTCCATTGGGTTTTCTGCTCAGTATAAAGCTAAAGCAAAAGCTGTCATTGTATTTGATAAAAGCAGAGTTTTTTTTATTAGCAGAGCTTGCTATTAACAAGACTAATACTTTCAGAGATGAAAATAATGAATTGTTTTTGTTGTTCAGTTGCGTCCAACTCTTTGTGATCCATTTGAATTGTGTCTTGGCAAAGATACTCAGCTCATTTCACAGTGTAAAAGTCAATCATAGACAAGTTCATTTTATTTGGGAAAGTCTTTTTAATCACTTAAGTTAAATAATATACCTTTGAGATCTATCTCAAAAGTCATGCAAATTAAGAAAACCTGGAAACAATGTTAGAGATCAAAATGACTAGCTGATCTGGTTGTGGTTTGAGGGAAGGATACTGGAACTAGGAACAAATAGTTTAAGATCTTGTGATCTTGGGCAAGTCATGTAACTTCACTTGGAGTTAAATCACTCTACCTTTAAAAAGAATGGGTTGATATTTTGAAAGGAGATTTAAACTTTATGTAAATGATGTCACTAAAATACTCATATTTTTGACCCAGAGAGTATGCTTCTAAAAGGCATGTACTCCAAAAAGGTCATTGTTAAAAAGCAAATCCTAATATGCATCAATATACTTATAGTAGCCTTTTTCAATGATATCAAAGTACTGAAACAAAATAGATTTTGACGGTGAGGTGGCTAAATAGATTGCGGTATATGAATGCAGTGGAATATTATTATACTATAAGGAATGAAGAATATGAAGAATTCAGAGAAACATAGAGAGACTTACATGAATTCAGATGAAGCAAGTAGTTCTAAGTCAACAATATCTTCAGTGATTATAATAATGTAAATTGAAAGAATAAAAATCATAAAACAGTTAAAAATGAATGTCACAAAATGATAGAGAACAAGCCCACTGTCTAAGAAGAGTTATGAGATCCCAGCTCCTCCTATTCCTCTAAAGAGATGGGAGGTCCCTAGATATATAAAGACCCTTGGGATTGAGGTCATTTCAAGTTTGGTCTCAGGCATTTATTGCCTGAATGACCCTGGACAAGTCACTTAACCCCTCTCTGTCTCATTTTTCTTAAGTAAAAAATGAGATAAATACCTACCTCCCAGAGTCCAAAGTGTTTTGAAAACCTTAGAGTATTAAATAAATGTTGTTATTTGACTTAATGTGATTAATGACTATATGTAATAAGGTTATATAATTATATATGATTTTATATATAAGTATATACACATACATATATATTTGGGTATACAGTCTATCATTGGCTAATTTGTTCTCTTTTTTTTTCAAAAAGCATTCTTTGTTTTATTAAATGGCTACCAATGGGAATATATCAGGAGCAATACAAGGGGAAATTTTAAACAAAAGATATCAATAAAAATGATTCTTTTTAAAAGAAAGGATTGGGTAGGTATTTTCTAAGGTCCTTTCTAGAGCTATGATCTTCATTTTGCAGATCAGAAACTGAGGCCAAGAGATGTTAATCAACTTACACAAAGTCTGACATCTGGTGAATGACAAAACATAAGATAGAACCCAGGTGTTCATAATCCTGGCACAATGCTTTTTCCCCCATACAGTTTCCTTTTGTCTTAGGAAATCACTTAGGATTAATTATTGGATTGTGTTCTTCCCATGAATTCTTCTTTATCAAAAACATGTTGATTGTAATGTTCTTCTCCTGTCTCTAAGGTAGATTGGAGATAGGTGGGCTTGATCTGCATTACTAAAAATATAACTCAAGATAATAAAGCAAAACCAACATTGAAAGATTAGAAGAAGCAAAACTGAGGCACTGACTGGCCACCCCCTCATTGATGGGTTACACGTGGAAAGGGCACATTCCTTCCAACTTCCAACGATGCATGGAAGATACAGAGAGGGAAATTTAAGCAGGATGTCAGGGGAAGGAGAAATGCTTTTCTAGAAATTTTCTGTTGTTCAAGTTAGTTTAAGTAGTGACCCCATTTATGGTTTTCTTGGCAGAGAT
This sequence comes from Gracilinanus agilis, assembly GCF_016433145.1. Taxonomy (NCBI): domain Eukaryota; kingdom Metazoa; phylum Chordata; class Mammalia; order Didelphimorphia; family Didelphidae; genus Gracilinanus; species Gracilinanus agilis. The sequence goes on along the minus strand of NC_058132.1, from coordinate 626,531,264 downwards.
TTTGGAATGGTTTGTCATTTCATTCTCCAGCTCATTTTATAGATGACAAAATTGGACAAAGAGGATTAAAAGGACTTTCTCAGGTTCACATACCTGGTAAGTATCTGAGGTTGGATTTGAACTGAGGACTTCTTAACTCCAGGCCTGGTGCTCTATTTACTTCACCATACACTTGTCCCTAATAATTACATATATTCAATAATAGAATGGGATGCCTCTACTCCCTGAGGGCTTCTGATATGACTGGTTGGTGAGTCCTTAATTGGTATCACCATTTTCTGAGGACTTCACTCTACATCCAGCTTAACTTATTCTCTGGAATATCCCAACTTCTTTTTTTTCTTTTTTCAAATGTACATAGAAATGATTTTTGAAAATTGTTTTTTTGACATTTTGTGATTCAGATTCTCTCCTTCTTTACTTCACCCACTCTCCAAGGCAGTACATTGTTTGACATAAATTATACCAGGGCTTTCATATAATACATATGTCCATTCTCTTCCTGTCCTGAAATAGAAGAATTGTATCACCCACACAATAAAGAACTCATGAAGGAAATAAAGTGAAAGATGGCCTGCTTAGTTCTGCAAACAGATTCCAACAGTTCTGTCTTTGGCTGTGGATCTTATTTTTTATCATGAGGCCAGTGGGGTTATCTTGGAATCCTGTTTTGCTCTTAATCATTTAATCCTTCACAGTTGATCATCTTTTAGTATTTCTGTTAGATCATCACAAAAGTCCTTTTCTTCTGAGATATATTATGATTATTTTGCTTTCTTGTGGATTACCCGTGACAGAGGAGACAAACCTTAGAAATATCAATTCTTTCTAAAGAATTAGGCAATGCCTGATAATATACAAATACTCAACCTAAAGGGTGTGCTTTGTTTTGTTTCAAAATAGCTAAATGTTATAAAAACAGGGAGCATTTCCAAATATGTTGAAATGGATCCAGACTCATCCAGCTGCTCATCCAAAGTATTTTGTTGTTGTGGTGGTGGTGGTGGTTTGGGGCTTATAGATGAAACTGCTAAAGAAATTGAAAATCAGAATTTGCTTTAGAAAATAGATATACAGTCCCTGAAAACCCATAGCTTCAGGCTGTCAGCTAATAATGAACAAGGAGACTTACTGATTCTTTCCACTCTGCCTCCCCTCCCATTAGGCTCATGCTGCCTGATTGCTTACCAGGAAAGTGCTTTATTTTTCCTAATTAAGCTACCATTACACAGTAGGCCCTCCAACAATGTCTTGAGTCCCCTTCTAGTGTGTTGCCTGTCAGATTGCACTTAAATCTAATTAAGCCTCAGAGATAAAAATCATCTGGGTCTTATGCAAATTGAATTCTTCTGGTTCCCTCTTTTACCTGTAAAGAATATGCAGACCTGTTCATTTGGGTAGTTTCATCATTTAACAAGTCAGAATATAAATAACAACTTCAGTATCTAAAATATATTCTAAGGGCTCAATAAAGTATTTATTTACTATGTCACAGGTTTAAAGTGGTACAATGTCATTCTTATTTTATTATTGATGGTATGCAAATATATATTATAACCTGACTTAGTAAATAAGTGTATTAGAGCTCACAAAATCACAGAATCAGAGATCTAGAGCTGAAAGGGACCCTAGAGATCATTGAGTTCTACCTCATCATTTTACAGATGAAGAAACTGGGACTAAGGATTAATGATTTGATCAGAGACAGGTTACAAGTCTTTTTTTGGGATACCCTATTGTCTATCGACTGTGCCACTTAGGTATCTTAAAATCATCAGTTGGTGCATTATCTGGAGGGTAATCCTCTGCAAGTGGAGCTTTCTTCATATAGATTTAGAACTGGATGTGATCTTAGAAGACTGAGTTAGGTCAACTACTAATTTTACAAATCTAACTGAATTCAATGATTTACCCAGTATCACATAGATCATAAAGCTAATGGTCAACTGAGTTATTGCTGATTCCAAGCCAAGGACCCTATCAACTGTACTCCCTCCCCTCTCCATCCCTTTTATAGATGAGGAACTTTCCCATTAAGGTTGAATCATTTGTCCAAAGTAAAAGACCTAGTATTAGAAAATAGGTTCTTTGAGTACAAAACCAGCATTCTTCCCATTGGAGATGGAGGGAATGAGGGAAAGAGAGAGAGAGAGAGACAGAAACAGAGACAGAGAGAAACATTTTATTATGCTTCCTTTGTGATAGTCACTGAGTTAAGCACTGACAATAAAAATAAAAACATACTAGGTAGTCTGCTCTTAAGAAGCTTACTAATGGAGTAGCAGAAAGCAGAAAGAGAAGATGGGAAGATGGATGAGGGAACGTGTTCTGCCTTTGAGAGCATGGTTAGATGTGTCTAAGGAATGCTGTGGAGTCCTGAAACTGAGCAAAATTAGGTCAAAATTGACCTATTCAATTCCAGGAAGATTTTAGAAGGAAGTCCAATTTCTGCCTGTCATGATAGAAAAAGTAATGCTAGCATGTTTGGAAGATGTCCAGGGATTCAGAACATCCTTGAGGGTTTTATGAGTAACTCAGAGGTAAGTGACTTACTCACTGTTAGTAAATATTAGGCAAAAAAGAGCATCTTCCCAACCGCAAGTGACCTACAGAAGACCATGACCTCCCTATTGTTGGGAATGCAAAGATGGAATGAGGGGGAAAGTGAACGGTTCATGTTCAACATTCAATGGAACCAAGATGCTGGATAAGTGTGCTTGTCCTGTGCCAGTTCTCCTTTATCTTTTAAAAAAAATTTTACTGTCATGCAAAACACACTTTCATACTGGTCATTTGTGTAAGAGCAAAGTCATTCCTAACCAAAACCCCAGAATAAAACCTAAAATACACTGATGTGAAAGACGACTCCCAAAGTTCTTTCTCTGGAGGTGGAGAGCATTCCCTATCCTAAGTCTTTCAGGATGGTCCCAGATCACTGCTTTCCTGAGAGTAGCCAAGTCTTCACAGATAATCATCATCCAATATTGCTGTCATTGTGTACAGTTTTCTCCCAGTTCTGCTTATTTTACTTTGCATTAGTTCCTGCAGATCTTTCCAGCATTTTCTGAAATCATCTTTCTCAGCATTTCTTATAGCACAAAAATATTCCATCACCAACATGTACCCCAATTTGTTCAACCATTCCCCAACTGATTGACATCCTCTCAATTTCTAATTCTTTGCCACTATAAAAAGAGCTGCTATAAACATTTTTGTACAAGTAGGTCCTTTCCCTTTTTTTATTACCTTTTTGGAATAGATACCCAGTAATGATATTACCAGATCAAAGGATATTCCATGCTGTTTCAAGTTGGAAAGAAGTTGAAGTCAAAAGAAGATTTCTTTTAGCTTTGTGGAATTACAAAAATCTCATTTTTCTATACCCTCAACAAAACCCATCTTTTTCAAGGTACTGCTAGAGATCTGGAGGGAATTCTTTTACCAAATCTTGACAACTTTCCACAGTGTGTTGCCTTTGATGGGCCTTTAAGCACTTATATTCTTTCCCAAAATGCTTAATCTGCTCTGAAATTAAATAATTGTCTCTTCTAAAGTGCTTGTTGCTGTCTTAATCCCCCATTAAGTGGTCAGCCTTGTTGTACATGGCCAAATTTCTTCCTGACAAAAAGGAAACTACCTTTGCAACTTGGAGAAATGCTAGAAAAATTGTCCAATCTTCATTCCTACCATTCATTTTATTCTTTAAAGAATAAATTTTTAAAGAATATTCTTTAAAGAAAGTTTAGCTAAGTGCTTGTCCAGATCACCTTATCTATGACAGAGTGATAATTTGATTTTACATATCTTAATTGGTGACCTGATTATCAATAATTCCTATAATGTTCCTAGGATTAAAAATAACTCATTTAGTCTTGCTGCTGTCTTACCCATGGTGTTGTTATGTCTTTTTCAGTTTGATATCCATTGAGTCCAAAGTACAATTTATAGGGGAGTTTGAAAGTTATTGAGAGGCTTAATTTGTGGCCTAAAGACTGTCAAAAAGACATCTTAGCTTACTGAATGTTTTCAAAGAATTAAAATGACAGAAATATTTGTAAGAATTTTATTTTTGGCTATATTTACCATCAGACAGACAAATATAATGGTTTTATTTTTAATGGAGGCTAAGGGTCACGTTGTATGGTTCCTTAACTGTCATGAATTAAGATTATTTAAACCCTTTTTTGGATATCCATCCTTCACATTTGATGTTGACAAGGCCTTTCATCTAAGCCTCTGAAGGTTATGGAGAGCTGAGGAAGTGTTTGAAGTGTTATTTCTATTTTGTAAACAGTTTCCAAAAACTAAAAGTCCAGCTGAATGTATTTGACCTGAATAGTTTGTACTGGACTCTTTTCCCCTACAATTACCACATCTATCCCCAGCCAACTCTTATTCTAATCTAGAACAGGATCAGCAAATGCACCCATAGTTCCACTGATAATTTCCCATTCCTATGAAAACCACACAAAAGGCAGATAAAAGAGAACATTTTTATATCCTTTGACAAGATAAATGATTTCCTGCCCTGATTAATTAATTCAAACACACATTTGCCATAATAGAGATTCATGTCAATTCCCTTTATATCTTGCTTATTGAGCTTTTATATAAAAATATCTAATTTGAAGAATTTTCTCCTATTTTAAAGTTTCTTTTCTTATTTATGTTGCATTGTTTTTGTTTGTTCAGAAGATTTTAAATCTTAAAAAAAGTAGAAGTACTTATTTTCACAAATTTTTAATTGTATTCAAAGAAGTATTATTAATTTACTTATGGGCAAGACATTGTTCTAGGGAACTAGAAATTGTCAAAAACGGTACAGTTCTTGCCTTCAGAGAGCTTAATTCTTCTAGGCTTGATTTCAAATTAAACATTAGCTTTGTATTGGAATGTTACTTTTTATTACTTAGACTATTGGAACAAAATACTGGAGGTCCCAAAGTTGGAAATAGTTAACGTTTCAGTAAAACAAATATCAATGTTTGAAACTGACTTCAGCTTCTAATTACAACAAAATGAATGTTTGAATTAATTTCTAATCTTTATGGAGGAAGCAGGTTGCACTAGTAAATGGAACAGGTTGAACTTACAATATGCTAGGCCCAGAATGAGAGCTGGGGTACAACTTGTGCAAATGTACAAAAGACAGAGATAAATGCCAATTTCAGAGAATTATGTTGAATGACATATTTATTCTGTTTATGCTAAAGACAGTTATAAATTCATCTCTCTCAGACTCTGAGGGAGCTTCAGTTAGGGTAAACAGGTTACCTTATTATTCATTAATAGTAATTAAAACAAAAAAGAAACAGAAAGCAAATTATAATGAGCATGTTGTTGATTTTTACCTTAGAAAAAAATTTAATGAAGGGAAAAAGCAGATCATAAAAGCCTTAGTGCCACTTTAACCAATTAAAACTTAAATTATTAAAACTTAAAACTACAAGAAGACTTTTGGGACACCAAATAGATGATGAAAACACCCATGGAATAGAGAACAACTTATTCTGCAATGGTCTAGTCTAGAAACATTTCTAGGATTAAAAGAGAGAAGTGAAAGAGAGGCACGTCAAGACAATCAGGACAACATAAGGAAGAGCATCAAACTTAACACATCTAAAACTGAACTGATTATTTTTCACCTAAGTTCTTTCATTTTCCAGCTTTTTCCTACCAAAGGGACCACGATCCTTCCAGTCTCTCAGGTTCATAATTTCAGCATTATCTTTGACCCCACACTGTCCCTCCACCCATATATCTATTAAGTTGTTAAATATTACCATTTCCACCTTCACTACATCTTGTTCTTCTGGCCCCTTTACTCTATAGCTACCATCTTAGTTCAGGCCCTTCTCCCCTCTCCCTTGATCATTGAAATAACTTTTTTATTGATTTCCCCATCTCGAGTCTCATGACTCCAGTCCATGATACCCAGTGCTTTCCAAATAATTTTTCCATAAGCAAATATCTTACCTTGCGATTCCCATTTTCACTCAACTCCAGTGATTCCCTTTTGTCTCCAGAATCAAATATAAACTCCTCTGTTTAGTGTTTTAATCTCAACTTATCTTTGCAGGCATTTTCACATTAATTCCCCTCCTTTACTCTTCCAGCCAGCCAAAATGTCCTTTTTGATGCTCTTGACCCCATTTCCATTCCCATGCACAGCCTGTCCCCCATGATATCACCCAGCCTCATTGAGTCCCTTTATTTTTCTCCTAAAACCCCTATCTTCTCTCTTAGAATTGATTCTAAGACAGAAGAGCAATAAGGCATAGGCAACAGGGGTTAAGGAACTTTCATAGGGTCACACAGCTAGAAAGTGTCTGAAGCCTGACTTGAACCCAGGATCTCCATCTTTAGGCCTGACTCTCAATCCACTGAGCCACCTAGCTATCCTACTTCCTTTTTTATTTTTAATATATAAGCTGAGCACCAAAGGATAAATTTTTCCCTAACCTCACCTTACCCATTATCAGTAGCCTCCAGCATAAACAATTTCACATTTAACTAATCTGCATATATTTTCTTTGTATTTATGCTTTGTATGTTCATAAGTATATATATTTGTCCCTCACATTAAAAGGTAAATTTTCTTGAGTATAGCAATGCTTTTATTGTGTGGTTGTATCCGCAGCACTTTGCACAGTTCTTATAACAAAACATGGACTTAATAATCAGGCATGTGTCACACTCTTAATATTTTTGGATCGCTCTTGTTAAGGGGATTCCTGCATAGGGAAATATGAAAATGAATGCTTCTCTCTCAACTTTCATATTCTGTGTTTCCATTTAAAAAAATAAAGCCCTTACTTTCTGCCTTAGAATCAATACTAAATTTGGGTTCCAAGGCAGAAGAGTGGAAAGGACTTGGCAATGGGGGTTAAAGTGATTTGCTCAGGGTCACATAGCTAAGAAGTGTCTGAAGCCAGATTTGAACCCAGAAAAGAACTCTTCCTAATCTCATGCCAAGAACTTGATCTACTGTACCACCTAGCTTTCCTGCTAGCATGTGTAATGAATAAATTATAGGGGCTAAGAGGCTTATGATAGAGGGGGCTGATGGTACCCGTGAGTCTCCTGGGCCAGGGAGCCTGCTACTTGGGTATTTGTTGATTTGGGACAGCCAGGGGTGTGTGGACCTGAGCTGAGAATGACCATTCAGTCTCCCTGCTGTCTGCAGGCTCCTTTAAGGTGAGGAGTGAGGAGCCTCTCCCTGCGGGTGAGAAACTGGATGGATGCCTAGTCTAGCCCCCTCAGGAAACAAGGGATAGATATCTTCCTCCTCTTCAGCCCCTGGCCTTAGTTGAAGGTACAAATGAATCACTCAAGCTCTTTGAATAAGACCAAGGGGTTTATTAAACACCAGGGTAGATGGAGGGAGGAGGGTTAGGGTCTGGAGAAACTGTTGCTAAGGGTGATTGGCCAGTGCTGGCAGAGGGCCTCAGAAGGTAAGATCAGGCTGAGGGAACCAGCCCCTCAGCCAGGGATAAACTCCACCGCCCTGATGTAGAATGGTCTATCAGATTAACAAGTGAGGGTGATGGTCTGGTTTAGGGGTGTCCCTGCCTGACTAAGTAAATTAATTACCCACTTCCATCTCCCAGGGCCCAAGGGGGAGTTCAAGGGGATAGCTGGATGTCTGGGTCAGATCAAGGAAATCAGAAACCCTAGGGTGGTTCTCCAGGGGAATTTATAGTGCCAGGTCCAAAGGTCTGGTCCTGAGACCAGGGATTTCCTGGGTCAACATTCCCTAACTGCCAGGATTGCCTCAGGTGAATTTGCAAATGCAAGAGAACTTGCACCAATCCTACATTACACATGCTACCACAGTGAAATAAGAATGCATTAATCTGTGTACATACACCTAATACTCACTTTATTAAAACCTCTAAATTCATAAAATCTTTTAGAAATTTGTGATCCTCACATAGTATATAGCCTTAAAGACTTAGAATGCCATTTAGTTCTCATTCTAGACTTTATTATTTTTTTATTTGAAAATTTTTATTTAATTAATTGATTTAGAATATTTTTCCATGGTTACATGATTCATGTTCTTTCCCTCCACTTCTCCCAACCCCCTCCCAATTCCACTGGGTTTTACGTGTGTCATCGAATCAAGACTTATTTCCATATTATTAATATTCGCATTAGGGTGATCGTTTAGAGTCTACATCCCCAATCATTTCTCCATCAACTTGTATGATCAAGCGGTTGTTTCTCTGGATGTGGCTAGTTTTCTTTTTCCATGAAACAACCCTGTATGACACCATTCCAGACACTAACACATTTAAAATGTATGAATATTTCACATCCTGCAATTCCTATGCATTAGATTATATACAGCACAACAAAATTTTGAAGGTGAGATAAAATGAATCTTCCGTAATAAGAAGCAGATTAATTTCAAACTGGAAGGGAAATGAAATTGTGACTAAATAGATGTTTAATAAAGGTTGTGGAACCATAATTTGGAACGCAAAAACTGTATCAGTGACACTCCTTTCATCGAGAAAAGAGTGTGAAAATTATATGATGTGATTACAACAAACTTGGACACTGTGTTATATTTTTGTCTGCTCTCATGTTGTCATAGAAACATCAAATTGCATCTTCAGTGCTAATCCTTATTTTCTTCATATAGACAGACTTCATGAAATTTTCATACTATTATTATCATCACTTAAGACGTTTGTGGAATGTATATACCATGATATTTCAATGAAACCAGCATGTAGTTTTTGAAGAAGCAGATAAAGATGTCCAGGACAAAAGTGGGGAAGGAAGTTGTAAAAAGGAATATCCTATTTGGAATAAGCCATATTCCCAGAAAGAATCATCATGTAAGAACATTTTAGAGTTCAATTAAACAAAAATTTTCCTACTGTGGACAAGCCTATACTTTTTAACACCAATATTATCCCAACTAAATCATAGGTTAAGAATTAGAAAACTATCCTCTCAGAAGACTCAGAAACAAAAGAAAGCATCAAGATAAATGGGGAAGGTCACCATCTCATAGCATATAACTATCAAAGACTTCTATTAAAAAAATTCATGGGATCCTTGGGCCACGCCTATCATCACTGATGTGTAGGACTAGAAAAAGACATGGGCTGGTCATGTGGAAACAGGGCTAGGAACTGAACCTCTAATTTCATTGGCATAAAGAACTTAAAAATGAGGAAAAGTCTGTTACAAATGCAAGTTGGGAAATTTCTACGTATCTTTTTATTAGTTGTCATGAACCCTGGTGAGTTTAATGATTTTCCCAAGGCCATATATCTAGTATACATCAAAGACAAGACTTAAATTCAGGTTTGATTGTGATGCAAGGTTTCTATCTACTAAGCCAGGTTGCATTTCATGAAAAAATAATGAAAGAAAATAAATGGATAAGCTAAGGTCAATAATGTTCGTCTTAAGATATTAAAAAAAAAAAAAACAGAGGAAGGACTCTAGGGTCTTTCTAGGATTCTGTATGGAAGGTCTAAAGAATATTTACAAAAAACCTGGACGAGAATCTGAAACAATAAAGAGGCATTGAGAGATTTTATTCTATACCAGTGGGGAGACCAATCACATCAGTGAGATCACAAATCCATCAAAGTATCAAAATGTGACAAGAAGATAACAAATGACATTTAATCACATATACACACACACACACAAACACACACACACACACACACACACACACACACTCAAGACACCATACCAATAACTGAATTTTATAGTTTAGAATTTTAGAAGAATCTCTTCTCCAAAAACTCTTACAAGTATTTTTCTAGCCTTTTCTTGATGGTTCTCAAAGAGGAAGAACCTAGCCTCCTGAGAGAGCCAGCCCATCACACTTTTGGCTGTTAGCAAGATATTTCTTCCCTCTAATCTAAATTTGCCTCTTTGTTATTGCCAGTAACTGTTTCTAATTCTGTTCTCTGGGACCAAAAAAGAAAAAGTCTAATCCTTTTTCCATGTATAAGGCTTTCATGTACTTGAATTATTGAATGAATGAATGGAAAAACAATCCTCAAAACTTTTTCATATGAATTAATATCTACCTCTCTCTATCAATATGAACATGAGAATTTAATTTTGGGGTCAAATGTAAGAGATTTTAATTATCACTATGAAATGTCATATTATATTTGATATGGTGATCTAGCCTGTTGAAATCTCTTCTAATTCTGACATTATCATCTCTTTTGTCAGCTACCCATCCCAATGTTGTGTCATTTGAAAATCTGATAATATTGTAATTGAGTCCTTTGATCAATATATGAATAAAATGTATAAAAATGTTTTAATAGAACAGAATAAAACATAGATCCATGGAGCCCTCCAGTGGAGACCACCTTCCAGCTTAATTTGGAGCTATTAAAGAGAGACAGTATAATGTAGTGGATAAGGTGTTGAACTTGGAATTATGCAATACAAATCACTTGAACTAAGGAAAACACATCCAATCCTTCTGTGTGGCAGTCATTCAAATAATCAAATGACTAAATATATGACTCTGCTTGTAGTCATATCACAAAAAGAAATTAATTGAGACTGACTTGGGTCAGCCTGTTCTTAAAGAAGGCATGTTAACTTTTTATGATTACCATTTCCTCTCCTACATATTTATGAAACTATGCCTTTAATAATAAATTATATAATTTTCTTGGGATTCAAAGTCATGTTTAATGACCTGTTATTTACAAACTCCATTCTTTCCTTTTTCTGAAAACTGGGATATTTGCTCCTGTGTTTTGCTACTTACTGTGTGACATTTTCCTAATCATTCCATTTTCATTGATTCAGGGAGCTCCTTGGATGAGGAAATCTCCTCTAGTAATGAAAATTTCTACCTTCTCTGAAGCTTATAGTCTTGGATATTTCCCTATAAAACCAAGAGTTTAAGGGACTTCTTTAGGGCCATAAAGAGAATATTACAGTGGTAGGACCTAAACTTGGGTCTTCTGATTCTGAGGTCAGATCTTTACCCCTTATACCACATTGCCTCCCAATACTCTGTTTAAGCCATACTACTTGCTTAATTACTTTAGAACACTTTCCTTCTGCCTTAGGATAAATATTAAGTATCTGTTCAAGGCAGAAGAGTAGTAAGGCATAAGCAGTGGGGGTGAAATAACTTGCCTAGGGTCACATAACTGGGAAGTGTCTATGGTTAGATTTGAATCAAGGACTTCCTAATTCCAGGTGTGGGTCTCTATTCAAGGAGCCACCTAGCTACCCCTTAATCACATTTTAAAAAATTTAACTTATAATAGTCAAAGTCAAATACCTATAATTAGCAGGTCATTCTATGATTATTATTTTTTGTAGAATTGATGCTCGTTGAGAAATAAATTGCTTTTAGGAAGAAAAAAAATTAAATTCTTAACAGTAATCCTAGTTTCTAAGAATTTAAGCAAGTTAAACGTCTGTCAGCAGGATGCTACTCATTACTAGAGGGTCTGATCCAATTAAAAGAAGTGAAGCCATTCCAGCCAGCATGAATTTTCCCTGTTCCCAGTGTATTATCCCCTAACAAAAATGACAGTATACAATGGAGATAACTTCTTTTCAATAATAATAATATTTTCAGCCATGTGAAATAAAATGAGAACTTATTGGGTCAATTTTGATAGTTTTTTTTCTATTCTCAGATCATGTGTATGTTTTCTTGATTTAATCAGCTCAAGATTGCTGTGTAGAAAAAGATAATTGATGGAAAAAATGCATATAGGAAGAAGATGCAGAGGAAGTTATAAGTGGCAGCAGCCTTTGAAATAGAGCTCTCACATAATTGGAAGTGTAGGAAACAATATGATTTGCTCAGCTCACAGTGTTTTCAGAAAATGACTACTGTTTAATAGTTACTTGAGGTGAGAAGCAATTGGACTAGTTGGTCTTTTTCAAATCTAAAATAAGATCAATAAATCATATGTCTAGAGCTAGAAGGAACCTTTGGCTTAGCTTGTCCTACTCCCTAATTTTGCGACTAAAGAAATCTGAGAATTAGAAGGACAAAGTCACTTGACCAAGGACACACAAATGATAAATAATGGATTTGGGATCTGGCCCAGCCCCTCTGGACCTTAACCTATCACTCTTCCCACAATACCATGTTCAGTGGCTATAAAATTCTATAAAGTAAGTACCTGAATCTTGCAATTACTACTAAGAGAACACAATTCATCTCAGGTAAGGGAGGCATGGGAAAGTGAGAGGGCTTGAGGGGAGTAAAGAATATTTATTCTTATACCTATGTGCCACTAATCTCAGAATATCTCAACTTTTTTCTTCAAGATGGCTCTTTCTTTTATGCTGAAACAGAATTTTTAGAGAAGTTTAGATTAATATTAATCTGTAAATATTGAACACTTCACATTATTCCCAGCACATTTGTAAATGCAATTTATTTGTATCTCTCTATATTATGATAATTTTAAAAAATATTCCATTCCCTGACTTTCTGAAAAGATATTCCCTTTAAAAATAGCTTTTTATAGTTTCTGTCACTTTCCACTCATAGCTGACCCAACAAAAAAACAAGCAAACAAACTTTAAGGCTCTATTTTTCTTCCTTAGAAAATTATTTTTGTCGCTTTTCTTTTTTACATAACACACTTTACAAACCAGTATCCTTTAAAATTCTCTGGGTGCTGATATACTCAGAAAGTGTCTCAACAAAACTTCAAGTGATTATAGGGTATTAGGGTATAATGGACATAGCTATATTCTTTTGTTGTTTCTCCTTTAAGAATTTATGTCACTGAACTCAATCTTTAAAAAAAAAGTGACAACATCCTTTGATAATAGTTTTGTTACTCAAAAGATGTGTTTTTCTGCACTGTTTTTCCTTCTAAAGCTGGGTGATTGTCCCTTTAGTATTCTCTATAGTTAGAGAATCATAATGGCCTTTTGGCCTGGATTTGTCATAGTTTTAAACAATTTCTCTTTAGAGATCTCTATTGTTGTTTCAAACTGTTTCAAGTAGATTAGCTTTAGTTGTAGAAACTTAAAATGGCTTTAAATTGAATTTGTTTTAAAATCCATAGGCCAATCTAAACTACACAGTTTAGGGAAATGTCTATTAAGATACCTAATTTCTTAGCATAGTAAGATAATCAGAAAGCCCATAGGAGTTCTAGGTAATAAAGTTTTACTATATTTGAGAGAGAGGAGTAATAGAAATAGACATTTACAATTATTTTTAAAGAATGTGAATTAAATATATGTAAATATACTGAGGACAATAGTATAATGTCAAAGATCACGAAATCAAAGGGCATGATCAGAGATAAAATGACTCATAAAATTTTCTATTGGAGAATAACTCCTACATAGATTAAGTACCAGTAACAGTAATAGTGGATGAATTCTGGGAAGATGATTGACTGACTAAGCATGAGCAAACCTTTCTCTCCTTCATTCCCTTCACTAGACCAATTCATAGCTCCATCAACAGTACACAATGTGCCTATTTTCCTATAAACTCTTCCAAAATTTTGTCATTATACTCTTTATGTCAACTCACTTTTTCTATGTATTTAAGGAATGAGGCCTCTTATAGAGAGACTTATAAAAAAATTTCCATCATTATGATTATTGTGTATTACTCTCCATCCTATTTCCCTTTGTTTAGTTTCTACCTCTACCTCCCACAATTTGCCCCATTTTCTACCAGTCTCCCATTCCATCCTCTTATTCCCTTCCCTTCATATTTGCCTGTAGGGTAAGATATTTTTCGATACTCAATTGATTATGTACGTTCTTCCTATGCATCTTATTTAAGAGGCTCTATAAGCTATACCCCATGAAATAAAAAATCTAGGAACAGAAAGATCTTGATAGAATTCAACTAACCTTTAACATTCAGAATCATGTGTCAACACTGTTATGAAAAGGTTCCTTGTAAACATAGTAAAATATAAAGCTTTTATAGGCATGAGAAAAGTTGGGCATAAAGTATGCCTCCTTCATTCTTTCTTTTAGTTAGCTAAAAGGAGTCATTCTGTGGTGAAAAACCAGATCCAATTTGGGTACATTACCCCACTATGCTACTCATATTCTCAAAAATTCTAACAAGTATTTTACCAATGAGTCAAGTAAAATTTCCTAGGAAAAAGTGCTTTGATTCTCTGACAGATCTACTGTGATCATATCAATTTAGATACTCCCTCTTTTTAGGTCTGGTTCATCTGTCCTACTTTTTGCCTATGCTTTCCTGTAAATCCACCACAAAGGGCCCAGCTAAAAGTCTAGGGGCACTTAAATTTTTTTTACATTGTTTAGTATCTAATCAATTAAAACCATATTACTGTCCAATCTGTTCCCACCCATCAGAAAAATGAAACAAAAACACACAAAAAACTTGCAGCATGCAGATTTAATTTGTGAGGCATCTAGTAAATCAATTAATCTATCAAAGCCTCAGTTTCCTTATCAGTGCAATGGAAATAATAGCTCAATTAACTACATGACAAAGATGTCATAAAGATCAAATGTGATGATGCATGGTATTTTGGAAATCTTAAAACGAACTATGTAAATTATTAGTTCATTTTCATGTTATATAAGAGTTAAGAAGCCATAGCCTGTGGACCATGCTTTTCCTATCCTTCATTTCTAATCTATACTCTTCTTTCATCTTTATAATTAATCTGTAAACTGTTTTCTCCTTCTCCAGCCTCTGTAGACAACCCCATCACCTTGCATGAGTCACTTTCCCTCCAAAAGAGAGTTTTAACTTTCTAGATGACATGCTGACCCTATGTTAAATTTCTACATCTGGCTTCTGGGTTAAGATGGCTGCAGAGTAGAAGCAGGGCACTTAACTCTCCTAACTGACTCATACATGATACCTCAAAAGTACACAAAAAACCAAATCAAGATGAATGAAGGGACCCCACAATAAGGCACAGCATTGAAAGTACATAGGATTTAGGTATTTCCACATTATAAGGGGGTGAAATAATCCCAATAAAATGCAAGCTGATCCACCCTCCCCAACCTACCTACAGTGCCAATGCCAGCACATAAGAGTTAGAGCAAGTGTGGGGCATTCTCGGCAGCTAACTGGGAACGCCAAGGGCTTGTTCCTGAGAGCAGCAAGACTTAAGATCCCAAGAGGCTAAAGAACGCAAACTTTGAGCTTGGACCTTCAGCGCGCATCTTGAGCTCAGACCTAGAGTGGTGGGGTGAAAGATAGTAGAAGCAGTGTACTGAGTCTCGTAAAGGAGCCTTGGGCAAAGAAGCAAGCGTGGGGCAATATCTGGGGTGCTGGCAGTGACTGGGATCACCAAGAGGTGTGACCCTGAGAACAGCTAGACTTGAGACCCCAGGAGCCTAAAGAGGTCAGACCTTAGACGTGAGGGTATAGCTGTGGCTCATAAAGTAGTCTCAGGCAAAAACTGCACCACAGCTCTATAAACAGAGAGACTGCCTGCCTCACCCAGACTTCTGACTGAGAAGGAAAAAACAGCATAATAATGGCAAGTAATGCCCAAGAACTAACCAAGAGAAAGAACAAGAAGAAAGCATTAATACTTGATAACTTTTACACAGAAAAAATCCAGACAACAGAGGGGAAAGCAGAGGAGGACAAACAATTAAACACACCTAAACTTTCTAAAAAAAATGAAAATTGGTTACAAGCTCTTGAAGAGTTCAAATCTGAGATCATGAGAAAGATGGAAGAGATTTGGCAAGAAAAGTGGGAAATAGATCAAAAGGAAATTAACAGTTTAAAAGACAGAAACTCCCAACTGAAAAAAGATGCCCCAAAATCAAACAAAATTATAAGCAAATTGGAGACCCAAATTAAACAGCAGGAAAATAAGATAGACCAAATCGAAAAGGAAAATCAAAATATTATAGCAGAAAACCAGTCTCTAAAGACTAGAATTATGCAAGTAGAAGCCAATGATCTTGCAAGACAGCAAGAACTAATAAAACAATGTCAAAAGAATGAGAAAATAGAAGGAAACATGAAATATCTCACTGAGAGAGTAACAGATCAAGAAAACAGGTCTGAGGTCTAATTACTCAAATATACAAGGAGCTAAAACAATTGTATAAAAAAATGAAGCCATTCCCTAATGGATAAATGGACAAGGGACATGAATAGGGAATTTTCAGATAAAGAAATCAAAAGTATCAATAAGCACATGAGAAAGTGTTCTAAATCTCTAATACTTAGAGAAATGCAAATCAAAACAACTCTGAGGTATCACCTCACACCTAGCAGATTGGCTAAAATGACAGCAGGGGAGAGTAATGAATGTTGGAGGGGATGTGGCAAAATTGGGACATTAATGCATTGCTGGTGGAGTTGTAAACTGATCCAACCATTCTGGCTGGCAATTTGGAACTATGCCCAAAGAGAGATAAAAGAATGTCTGCCCTTCGATTCAGCCATAGCATTGCTGGGTTTGTACCCCAAAGATATCATAGATAAACAGACTTGTAGGAAAATATTTATAGCTGTGCTTCTTGTGGTAGCAAAAAACTGGAAAATGAAGGGATGCCCTTCAATTGGGGAATGTCTAAACAAATTGTGGTATACGTTGGTGATGGAATACTATTGTGCTCAAAGGAATAATAAATTGGAGGAATTCCATGTGAACTGGAATGACCTCCAGGAATTGATGCAGAGGGAAAGGAGCAGAACCAGGGGAACACTGTACACAGAGACTGATACAGTATGGTAAAATTGAATGTAATAGACTTCTGTACTGGCAGCAATGCCATGACCCAGGACAATTCTGAGGGATTTATGGAAAAGAACACTACCCACATTCAGAGGAAGAACTACAGGAGTGGAAACACAGAGGAAAAACAACCGCTTGAACACATGGGTTGATGTAGGCATGTTTGGGGATGTAGACACTAAACGACCACACAAATATAACTATTAATAATATGTAAATAAGTCTTGATTGATCACGCATGTTAAAACCAGTAGAGGGGGGCAGCTGGGAAGCTCAGTGGATTAAGAGTCAGGCCTAGAGATGGGAGGTCCTAGGTTCAAATCTGGCCTCAGCCACTTCCCAGCTGTGTAACCCTTGACCCCCATGGCCCACCCTTACCACTCTTCCACCAAGGAGCCAATACATAGAAGTTAAGGGTTTAAAAGAAAAAAAGAAAAGAAATGGCTGGATATTTAAAAAAAAAACAAACAAACAGTGGAAATGCACATTGGATATGGGGTTAAAGGGAGTGAAGGGAAAAGTGAAAACAGGAATCATGTAACCATGGAAAATGTTTCTTAAAAAATAAAATATTAAAAAAAAAAAAAGAAAACAGGTCTGGAAGAGACAATTTGAGAATCATTGGTCTTCCTGAAAAATCAGAAATTAATAGAAAGTTGGACACCATACTACAAGAAATTATCCAGCAAAACTGCCCTGATGCTCTTCAACAAGAGGGCAAAATAGACATTGAAAGGATGCATAGATCACCGTCTACACTAAACCCTCAAAAGACAACCTCCAGGAATATAATAGCCAAATTTAAGAGCTTCTAAGTAAAAGAAAAAATTTTACAAGAAGCCAGAAAGAGACAATTCAGATATTAAGGAACACTAATCAGGATCACACAGGATCTGGCAGCCTCCACGCTAAAAGACTGCAAGGCTTGAAATATGATAATCAGAAAGGCAAGAGAATTAGGTCTACAACTAAGGATTACCTACCCATCAAAACTGACTATATATTTCCAGGGGAAAGTATGGCCATTCAATAAGATAGAAGATTTCCAAGTATTTATAAAAAAGAGATCAGAACTAAATGGAAAGTTTGATATCCAACCATAAAATTCAAGAGAAACATGAAAAGGTAAATAAGAAAGAGAGGGGAAAGAAAGAAAATTCTTATTTTTAAATGTGTGTCTTTAAGGGCTTCGATAAGATCAAATTATTTGCATTCCTATATGGAGAAATATTATGCGTAATTTTCAAAAATTATACTCACTATTATAGCAATTAGGAGAATTATTCATAGGGAGAGTTTGGTGTGCTAATTGGTCTAAGGGGAAAAAAAGAGGTGGAATAGAAGATGGCACCAAGAGAAACTTGAAGGAATAAGAAAAATAGGATAATCTATACCACACAAAGAGGGCATGGGAAAGAGAGGGGATGAATACTATTATAAGAAGGAGAGGAAGAGAGCATTAATAGGAAATACTTAAAGCTTACTCTCCATCGAATTAATCCTGAGAGGGAAGAGTAGCTAGATACACTGGGATATCAAATTCTATCTTACCCTATATAGAAAGTCTGAAAGGATAAACCAAGGGGGCAGGGGGATGGGGTGTTCAAAAAGGGAGGGGAAAAGAGAAGGGAGGGAATCCATTAGGTCTTAAAAATAATAAGAAGGGAATAAAAAGGGAGGGGTGGAAAGGGAAGTAAACTAAGGGAGGGGATAAGGGGGACTGATTTAAAACAAACCACTGGTTTAAAAGGAAATAGCATAAGAAGAAGGGGGCAGGACAAGGAGAGGGAATCAAAATGTCTGGGGATATATAGTTGATAATTATAACTCTGAATGTGAATGAGATGAACTTACCCATAAAATAGAAGCAAATAGCAAAGTGGATAAGAAACCAAAATCCTACCATATGTTGTCTACAAGAAACACACATGAGACGGGCAGACATACATAGAGCAAAAATAAAAGGCTGAAGCAAAAACTATTCGTTTACAACTGAGAAAAAGAAAACAGCAATTACAATTGTGATTTCTGACAAAGCCAAAGTAAAAATAGATATGGTTAAAAGAGATAGGGAAGGTAATTACATCCTGATAAAAGGCAGTATAAACAATAAAGAAATAGCAGTACTCAACATGTATATACCAAATGGTATAGCATCCAAATTTTTAAAGAAGAAACTGGCAGAGCTCAAGGAGGAAAACCATTCTGGAAGGCAATTTGTAACTGTGCCCAAAGGGCTTTAAAAGACTATCTGCCTTTTGATCCAGATAGCACTGCTTGGTTTAGATGCCAAAGAGATAATAAGGAAAAAGATGTGTACAAAAATATTTATAGCCATGCTCTTTGTGGTGGCAAAAAAATGGAAAATGAAGGAATGTCCTTTGATCGGAGAATGGCTGAACAAATTGTGGTATCTATTGGTCATAGAATACTATTGTGCTCAAAGGAATAAAGAACTGGAGGAATTCCATGTGAACTGGAAAGACCTCCAGGAATTGATGCAGAGTGAAAGGAGCAGATCCAGGAGATCATTGTACACAGAGGCTGATACACTGTGGTACAATCGAACATAACAGACTCCTCTACTAACAGCAATGCAATGACCCAGGACAATTCTGAGGGACTTATGATAAAGAAAACTACATTCAGAGGAAGAACTGTGGAAGTAGAAACACAGAAGAAAAACAATTGCTTGAACACATGGGCCGATGGGGATATTATTGGGGACATTGACGCTAAACAATAACTCTAGTCCAACTATCAATAATATGGAATTAGGTCTTAATCAATGATACATGTAACAACCCAGTGGAATTGTGAGTTGGCTATGGGGGAGTTGGAGTTTTGAGGGAGAGGGAAAGAACATGAAATGGAACTATGGGTAAATATTCAAAATAAAAATAAATAAAAATAAATTTCTACATGTATAAGGCACCCCAGACAATTATAAAGGCTACAGGGTTAAGTACTCACTGCAGAGGTTCAAGCTAGTAAACAACAAAGGCAATGGTTGGCATCTGTCAGCAATGGCAACCACTTGGGTATTGGGTCTTAATTGGAATGTGAGTATTTACTGAAGGTATTTCTAACCAAGTCATACATTCTTGTGGCACACATATTTTTTGGCAATAGCACATTTATAAAAATAAACAATTACTGGTTCTTCTAGCAGTTTCAGAATGTGAGAATATTTACAAAATCTCTAGTGTGATTTCATAGTGAAATAGTTCTCATCAAAACTGGAATTATAACTATTTCAGGGAGTTGTTAAAATGTTTCCAGAAGATGCCTCAATTTTCATCAAGAAACACTACCAGGAGAAATGAATTTCCTTTTGAATGCATTAGTTTAACCATATGGAAGGTGCATATGTGAAACTTTCTCCCATAATATCCATACATTTTAAAGGAATCAAAGGTCTTGAATGAATGGGAGTCTGGGAAAGTGTTCAGAAGGTCAAGTATTCTAGATAATGTTCCTCTTCAACCCTTGTGATTCTGTACTTCTTTTCTATATTCTATTTTTTTTTGGAACACTTTTTACTGCATGCAGTTTAATAATTACATGCTCTCTTGTATACTTTTGCTAATTGCTTGATGTGAGGCAGTGGTAGAAAAAGTTCTGGATCTGTAGAAAGGAGAGACTTAGGTTCTAGTCCTGCCTCTAGTTCCAGCTCTCTGTGTGACTATGCATAAGTCAATCAAATTTCCTGAGCTCAGTTTACACATTTATAAAATGATTCATTGGATGATATCTTTAGAACTAGAAGGAAGCTGAGATTCCATTGTGTCAGACTCATCATTTTACAGTGAGGAAACACAGACAAAGAGAAGTGAATGGACTTACTCTGATTTGGAAAATTGTCTGATGGAGAATTTGAATCTAACTAGGTGTTTTTATTCCAAGGCAGTTAGGTGGCTCAGTGGATAGAGAGTGGATCTTGAGTTAGAAAGAACCATCTTTGTGAATTCAAATCTGGCCTCAGATATTCACTGAGCCTGGGCAAGGCACTTAACCCTGTTTGCCTCGGTTTCTACATCTGTAAAATAAGCTGGAGAAGGAAATGGGAAGCCATTCCAAATTCTCTGCAAAGAAAAGAGGGAGGGAAAAATGAAGGGAAGGAACAGGTAATGGGGAGAGAGAAGGGAAGGACCAAGATGAAACAATGAGGAGAAGGGAGAGGAGGAGGAAAATAACAGTTATTTGGCACTTCAATGTTTGCAAAGCTCTTTATACATATCATATTTGACCATCTGAAAAATCCTAGAAGGTAAATGTTAGGCAAAAAGGTTTAAGTGACTTGCACAGGTCCAAATGACTAATAGATGTCTGATGCCAGATTTGAACTCACAAAAATGAGTCTTCTTGACTCCAAGTGAAGCACTCTGCCTATCTATTGTATTGCCTACCGTCCCAGGTAAGTGCTACTATTACTCTCATTTTACAAAAGATGAAGCTGAGACAGACAGGTTAAGTGATTTTCCCAAGGACACACAGCTAGTTAAGAAGCTGAAACCAGATTCAAACTCAGGTCTTCCTGATTTTAGGTCCAGCACTCAATTCACTGAACTCTCTCCACATGAAAAATGCCTAAAAAAGCTTTGTATACTTCAGAGAAAAATGTAAATGCCCATTGTAATTATTATTCATGTGTTCCTGAAAACCCTTTGAGGATTATTAATGAATCATCTTCTCCAGGGGTATACAGTGATCTCCTTTTCTCTCAATGCCCAGGTAATAACTCTAAACCTATAAAATTACACACACACACACACACACACACACACACACACACACACACCAGCTAATCCCTTTAGCTTTGGGGTCTTTCAAAACCAAAGATTAATGTGGAGTTTTCAATTATTTGGAAATTAAAACATCAAATATTGCTTTGATTTTCCTTGAAATACTTCAAAGAATTCAATCTCTACTTGATTGGTAGAAGAATAAAACAGAATATTAATAGACAACATTCTCATTTTGCAAGCAAAACACAGATCTTGAAATAGGAATCATAGGAACAAAATACTGATAATAGATTTCCCAGAAGAACATGATTGGACACAAAACCTCAATATCATAATGAAAGAAAGAATAGAACTGCTTAGAACTTCTGAACAGAAGAAATGAAATTCCAATTGGAAGAATTCATAAATCTCCAGAAAAAAACAATGACTTAAGACTGAAAACTCTAAGACACATCGCATTTAACATTTTTTTTAAACCCTTAACTTCTGTGTATTGGCTCCTGGGTGGAAGAGTGGTAAGGGTGGACAATGGGGGTCAAGTGACTTGCCCAGGGTCACACAGCTGGGAAGTGTCTGAGGCCAGATTTGAACCCAACATCTCCCACTCTAGGCCTGACTCTCAATCCACTGAGCTACCCAGCTGCCCAGCATTTAACATTTAATAATTTTACTTAGAAACAAATTCTGTAAGTAAACAGGAAAAAGATGGTAAGATAAAAAGCAAGAATATTCATATAATGCAAGACTGTTCTGCAGCTAGGTAGTACAGTAGATAGAATGCCAGATCTGAAACGAAGAAAACCTCTTCCTCAGTTCGAATCCAGGTTCAGACATTTACTTGCTGTCTGACCTTGAGCAAATCCTTAACTCTTTTTGCCTCAATTTTTTCATCTTTAAAATGAGCATGAGATGGAAATTGTAAAGCACTATAGTATATTTGCCAAGAAAATGCCAAAAAGGGTTCCAAAGAGTGAGACACAACTGAACAACAATTCTATATCCACTATGAAAAAGGAGGAGGGAATTGAATAATGTTCTGAAGAGCACTAAAGCTTAAGATGCAGACCAGGGTGATCTATCCTGCAAAATCTGAGCTTAACCATATAAGACAAAAGATGGGCACCCAATAATGAAGATTTTAAAATATTTTTAGTAAGAAAACTTTAATTAAAGAGATTATTTGCTTCTTGAATACCACCAAATAACAGAAATGCAGGAGTGAATAGATATAGACAATAACAACACTAAAGGGACAACAGAAAAGCTAGGAAAGATTTATTTCTCAATATAAGAGAAGACAAAAGTCAATGAAGTAGAGGAAACAGTGAAGGGGTGAATAGGTAGCATTATGGATAGAATTTGGTGACACCCTACCTGCATATGAATGCTTCTTTTGTTGAACTACATTACAACATGGGAGACTACCTTGAAAAGGGGAAGGCAGAAAGGAGGGATAGAGAGGAGTGAGAAATGGATTGAGGTCAAATCAATAGTTAATATTGAGGGGAAGCTGACATCTGTGGTCTCAGACAAAGAAGAGCTTTTAGGTTAGTGGGTGAAGAAGAAGAGGGAAAGATTGGAAAGACCTTACTTGGATATGTGAGGAGTTCCATTGATGAATCCTCCTACATGTAGCTAAAGGGAAATAAGTACCTCACAATGACTGAGCCCAAAGGGATTTAATGCTAAAAAGTATTCTTATGCTGGAGGTGGGAAGCTGGAACTCTGGGACAGACTGGGGTAGGGTGGCTGGTACCTGGAGGAATGAAAGCATGAACTCAGGGAGAAATTTCCAAGCAAATGTGGGAGAAAAAGCCAAGAAGAGAGGGTTCATTGGTTAGGGGGAAGGCAGGGAGGGTGCCCTAATATGACAAGGTCCTTTCTGAAAGATATAATAAGGGGCCCTGTTCTGTGAATGAGGCATAATGGAAAGGGGTTGGGGGGGCAATAGATTGAGCCCTACAAGGAAAGAATGGTAAAAAGCCCATATAGGGCAATGCCTAGAATGGATATCTTTGAAGCCTTGATCACATGAAGAAATGTGATATTTTGACAAAAGAGAGAAACCAGATGATTATAGTGTTCATGAATTAGAGAATGAGCATCTAGAGAAAATACAAAGAGAGAAGAGACAATGAAGAAAGTGAAAGAAATCCTTCTTGGAAAAGGTACAAAAACAAAATTAAAAAGCTAGTGAAGAGATCTAAATGAAGGGAAGAAAAGGAAAGAAGAAAAATTTACCTGAGGATAAAAAATGAGGAAGAAATATATAATCTGATAAAAGGAGGAGAAAGAAACAAATAAACAAAACCCTAAAGGGAAAGAAAGAGGTATCAAATGAGAGGAAAAGATAAAAAGGGAAGAGAAGAAAACCAGTGGAAACAGGACCACCTCAAAAAAAAGTAACTGAAGGAATATAATATAGTTTTTAATGTATTACAGCAGAATTGGGAAAAATTTAACTTTTTAGGTTATTTTTAAGTATTAGGAGACAAATGAAGGAAAATATAAACCAAACTTGAACTTTAAATGTAAATGGAATAAACAATCCAATAAACCAAACATAAAAAGTAACTAATTAGGTAAGAAAACATGATATAATTTGTTGCTTACAAAAACATATTTAAAAACACAAAGATATACACAACATAAAACTGAGAATTGAAAAAAATATTATGCATAAGGCAAATACAAAAAAGCAGATGTTGGTCTCATGCTATCAGACAATGCAAAAACATATATTCCAAAAAAATAAAAAAGGATAAACAGGAAAACTATATTATGCTGAAAGGAGTCATAGAAAACAAAAGAATATCAGCAATAAATGTATATGTTGCAATTGCTTTAGCATTCTAATTCATAGAGGAAATATGTTTTAAGCTTCACAAAGACATAGATAACATAATAGCAACAGGAGACTTAATTTTCCAATACCAATTTTGGATAAACATAACAGAAAAGTTAACAAAAGAGAAAATATAGTACTGATCAAATTTCTGGAGATACTGGAGTAAAAATATTTATGACATCTTCTAAATGGGACAGCAAAAGAATATACATTTTTCCATACCACAAAATTGACCATAGTGCAATAAAAATAGAAATTTGTTAAGGGGGACACAAACAAAAGATCCATATACAAATGGAGACATAACAATGTAATCTTAAATAATGAGTTGGTCAAAGAACAAATCATAAAACAATAAATATGTAAGAGAAAATGATAATAATGAAACAATCTATAAAAATTTCTTGAAAACAGACCAAGTAATCTTAAATTAATTAATTTATTATTAACTGATACTAAAATTAATTAATGAACCGAATGTACTTTTTTAAATTAGAAAATAAGCATCTTGAAATAGGCATAAAAGGAAAAGTATTAAAAATTAGTAGAGAAATATATAAATTCTACATGGAAAACAATAGTAGGAAAGGAAATCCCTTTCCAGATAACTACAGAATGCATAAAATATCTTTCAAAGAATACAAAAGGTTTATATAGATTCAGTTACATACCCATCTATAAAGCATGAAAGAGTCATCTGTTGAGATCTATTTATCATCTCTGATAAGGACGGCTTAGTGGATGAGAAAATAATGGGACATGGGAGACGATCTTGACTGTTAACTCATAAGTGCTTCTCCAAAGTGCCATTGAATCACAAGTTTATTATATATGAAAATTCAAACTCCCTTTCACCCACAAGCAGAGAGAGAGAGTTTTACAGCTTTGTAGACATTGCAATTAGTTTAGACAACACACAGAAACATCAGAACCTTCAAGGTGAAGATAAGAGTACAAACTTGGATTATAACTGCCTCATCATCAGTTAAGTCAGGGAATATTTTGCTGGGTCGGGAAGTCCCTGAATTTTTCAGTCTTGAATGTCTAAAACCACTTTTTGAGACCCAGCAGCTGCATTTCTGACCAAAGTGGAGAATGTTAACCTCTTGACTACTGGTTTGCTAAGAGCTTAAAGCTTTTCAATAAGGCCACAATACTTTTCAACAAGAAATCACAAGGATCACAAAAGGGGTCAAAAGAGGAGTCTCAGATTTTTATCTATTTGAGACTATGTTTCTCTTATTGGCTTCCCACAGTCATCTAAATAGTGGGAGTAATATTCTGTGCTCAATGACTAGTCCATGTATGTTTATATATATATATATATTTTAATGACAGTACTACCAAAATGTCACACTTGTTAGAACAGAAAGATATTATTTTTGTCAGCAATATGCCACATACTAGTTATATATATTTTCTTTAACCATTTATTTTCCATATTACATGGCCCATATGAGACTTCAAATCAAACCCTTCTCAAATACAATGACTCATCCATGTCAATCTTGGTTTGCAAAAGCTCTGATCCCTATTCTTTCAGATCTGACTCAAAAATGAGTGTACTATAATCCCACTGTCCCAAAATAATTCTTTAATTCAGTAATTCTCAATCATAAACTTATAAAATCTGAACTTTTTTTCTATTTTCTTATTTCATTTCTAACAAGAACACTCGTGAGGATATGGTTTAGTTCTTTCCAGAAGCATATCATGAGTCATTGCACACTCATACTTCCAACATAAGGAATCTGTGGATAGCTTATGACTTGTGTGATCTCTCTCCTGTCTCTGCAACCCAGGATAACCCCCTTCTTACCTCTTTTCTGGTACTCTGATTCCTACTAAAATTTCAGAAGTGGAATGTGGTAACACAGAACATCATATTGTACTTTTAAATTTACTTTTAAATGACTTTTGCTGGTCACTCTCGCCAAGCAAAAGTTGTCACCTAACAATGTACTGCTTTGGATGTAGCTAGGCTGGTTCTCAGGCAGCTAATAAAGAATTTATCCGGGGCCATATTTGAAGGCTTTGCATCCTGGCAAAACCTACTAGAGTTTCACAATACTGACATACCTAGACTTCAATCTACAGGCCTTAGGGGACAATATTGTGAAGAAGGCCACATTTTTCTCCTGCTAGAAAAATAAAAATGAAACATCAAATTTCTTATTATGAGAACTAATAAGAAACATCAAATTTCTCATTATGAGAACTAAGAAGAAATCTGAAGCTTTTGTAAATATTGTCAAAACAGGCTCCAGCAGAGAATTGAAGTAAAATTAAGAGAGTTTGGGACTTATTACTCTAATCATAAATATCAATCCAGAAAATCAAGTAAGCTTATTTATTTATTTATTACTCGGGTAACCTAAGGTGTACTTATGTATTATTGTAATAGGAATCCTAAATTGAGAAACAATTTCTGGACCTGGAATGAAATAAATTTAATAGAAAAATGAAAAGTCATTTGCTGTGTTTTTATAGATTCATTTGAAACATTTCTAGAGTCCAAGTGAAAGAAGGAATATTCCTTGTATAAGGGAGAAGGGTGGGAGGTATAGTGTGGAAAGCCAGTGAGTCCATTTCTCAGTTTTCCTTTCTTCTCAAATTGTCTGATATTAGAAAAGACTAGTATGTTATTCTCATATTATAATATTTAGATATGTGAGAAACTTCAGAGATCAACTAGTCCAGTTCCCTCATATAACAAATGAATTGAAGCTTATCATAAGTCAATGTCACCAAGCTAGTCATTAGGTAAGCCACGAATTTAATTCAACAACTTCATCATTTCTTTTCTTGATTAATATAGGCTTCTAATTTGTGTCCTTGATTCCTATCTCCCCTTTCTTCAATCCATCTTCTACCACATAGCTGTCAGAGTAATTGGCCTAAAGCACAAGTCTATGCTACTTCTTTGCTCAAGAAACTTCAGTGATTCCCTATGGCTTCTAGGACAAACTCCTTTATTGAAATTAAAAAAAAAACTTTCCTAATCCTAAAACTATCTTTTTAGATTGTTCTCACAGTACTCCCCCTTATGCAACACACCTAATGCTTAAACTGGTCTGCTTACTGTTCCTTAAGCACTGTTGTCATCTCTGTTGCTTTGGATTAGTTGTCTCCTGTGCTAGAAATGCTCGTCTTAGTTTGAGTCTAAGCTCATTTAAAAAATATGTAACTGATGATTCATTTTGTGGTTGCAATCCAACAAAATCTCCTTTACTTTTTTTTTAGATGACTTGCTGTCTCTAGCCTGGCCCCTACTGCATTCTATTTATGAAGAAGATTTGGGGAACCTAAATGTCAGATATTCTATTTATTTCATCTCATTAGATTTATCCAGCAATATCTTTTATCTCTCTCAGCTTCGTTCCATCCACACCTTCACATTTGATAACCATGCCATCTATGCCTTCACTTCCATCATTGATAAAAAAAAATATTCAATAGTAAAGGTTCAGACACAGACTCCATGCATCGACTCGTTGGAAACTTCTTTCCACATTGATGTAGAAACATTTTTTGGAGGTACAGACAGCCACTCAAATTGTTCCTGAATCTGCCTATTTATTGTCTAGATCAGTTTTGTCAAGCTCAGACAGAAATGGGGCCACTAACCTGTATACAAAGTATATATCCACTTAATGTTTTTGTTAAGACAGTTAGTCATATCTGGCTCTTCATGACTCTACAGACCATAATATTCATGGGGTTTTCTTGGCAAATATATAGGAGTCGTTTGTCATTTCCTTCTACAGTGGATTAAAGCAAACAGAGACTAAGTGACTTGCCCAGAATCACACAGCTGAACTTAGATCTTCCTGGCTCCAGACCTAGCAGTCCATCCATCGAACCATTTGGTTGTCTCACATCTTGAATTAGAAATCAATCCATATAGTAATATTTTCTTTATTTTGTTGTTATTTATTTATTTTGTTAAAAATTTCCCAATTAAATTTTAATTGTGTTTGGATAGCATCTTAGGAGTGTTGTAGGCTGCATTTGGTCAAAGAGTTTGAAGGCTGGGGACATGGATAAGGACTGGATCATTAAATAAGGTGGAATGTTGTACTCACTATTAAGATGTGGTCCATGTATCTGTTAGTCTTCTCTACATTTTTTTCTTTGTAATAGGGGAGGTTTCTTTTAAGGGAATGAGAAGTTTTAGACAGTAACGATAAAACATCACACATCAGTAATACTTATTTTTAAATAAGCCATTATCAACATAGGTATTCCTCTTAATTAGATAGACTCCAACCCATCCATGCCTGCCCATCCTATGTGAATAATTAGTGAATTAAAATTTTTTAAAGAGCAAAAGAAAATGGTAGAAAGGGATACATTTTAATCTTTGGTGTACAATTAGGGGGCATTATTTCCATGATGAAGATTTGAGTGCCCAAAGGAGGAAAGAGCAGATGAAAATAAAATCAAATAGTTATTGAGGCAGAGGAGTGGGAGGTTATTAATACCCTGGTACAAGAGTATATCAAGGATTTAAGAAACAGAATGATTGAAGGAGGTTATGGTCACAGTGATTTCTTTTTCTATTGAAATCTGAAAATATAAATTATGGCTGACTCATAGGTTATGCAGAAAAATATTCTTGCATTGTGTGTATAGAAAGAAGATTTTCTTAGTAGCTGCAAAGGTATCATATTCAAATAGTATTTAAAGTGAAAATTCTGTCAGTTGATATCCTAAATCTAGAGTCTGGAGAAGTTTTAACACATGCATATTACAATATATGTGTAAGTGTATGTACATGTATGTATGTATATGTATGTTATATATTTTTCCTAATATGTAGAACTATATTGTGCATCCAGTTTAGGACATACTATCCATGTCTAATGATCATTTCTTAAGCAATTATGTACCACTTACTATACTGTATCATAAAGGGACAAAATTTTTTAAAAAACAGAGTAATTATTAATTTCAAGAAACTTATAATCTATGAGGTTACAACATGAACATAGATCATTAAATGCAAAATAAAAAAAATAATTTGGGGAGTGGCAGTGAAAGTATATATAGTTATTTTTTAGGATATACAAGTTACCATGTGAGATGTAGTTGAATGTAACCTTATTGAGGGCAGGGGCCATATTTAGTTTCATAATTTTGACTTTGTATCTCTTGTACCCAGCACAATGGTTATCACATAGTAGGTGCTTTATAAATGCTTATTAGATTGGATGAATTATTTTAAAGTGTATGACTATCATTTAATTGCTTAAAATTTAGATAATCTTGATTCTATGTGTATATTCATTCCTTTCTAGAATACTAGTAGCAAATATTTCATCTCCCTATGAGGTGGAGGAGATACAGCATGGCATGGTGGAGAGAAAAAGGGAATCATTCCAGAAGCCTTGGGTTCAGATCACTTCTGATACATCTTTTCTTGTGATTTAGGTAAATAATTTTCTCTCTCAGTGATTCTGGCAAATCTTTAAGACTATAAGTTGCACAACTTATAGTTGCACAACATGGATTTCTAGAGGCAGTTTCCTCACCAGGAGTTCCCTATATAAGTTAAATTACAAGTCTGGGATAAATTAATGTTGAATCAATTAATTTTTTTACTGTTATTGGCATTAATCACAACTAACAAAAAGGTATTGCAGACCAAATTCTACATCTTCCTGGCCTATAATACCACATTATTGATCAAGTCCTCCTCTTTTTCCCTTCCCTGTGACACAAAATCATATATTTTTATAGCTGAGAAGGACATTAGTGGCCATTTAGTCCAACTCATGTCTGAGAAAGAATCTCCACTATGACATACCTAAAAAATAATTTAAAGTCTCCTTTAGAGACTTCCAATGAAGGAGAACATCCAGAGGTAGCCCATTCCACTTTGGGGACTGTTCCCTTTGGATAATAGATGTAAAGCTGGAAAATTTCAAAGAAGTTAGTTAATACACACACACACACTATATATATATATATATAGACACTTGGTCACATGGAGGTAAAATGTTTTACTGCAGGTCACATAGGTAGAAAGCACCAGAAACAGGATTTGAACCTAGAACTTCTGACTCTAGAGTCATTGTCGTTTCCATTATGCCACTTTTGGACATCAAGTTAAATTTGGCTCATTGCAACTAACTCTCTGTCCCAAAGAAGTCTGAATGCCAAAGGGTGAACCTTTGCTTTAGAGCAGGATGCTATCACAGCTAACTCATGGCCTATTTTTATCTTTTTTTAGAAATAGACAGAATCTTAAAATGGTTAACATAATCTTCCTCTCTTTCTCTTGTCTAGAAATAGAATACAGTCTATGATAACAGCTCTCAACTAGATTGTTCAGACAGTCAAAATAGAAAAAAAATTAGTTTAAAAGATATAACGCCTTCTTTGACCCTCATACTGTGAATTGCTGATTGTCTTTAAAAAAAAAAGCTCTATTCAGCTGAGAGAAGTCAGCTGAAAACAAGTAGGAATTATCAAGGAATAGTACATCAAAGTCTACAGACCCATAGACAATACAAGTTTGATTCTCATATCAATCTATTTAACTTTAGAGAATGGACTGGAAATTGTTTTATTTTGCATTTTGAAGTTAAAATTAAGAACAATTTCCACCAGATTGTTCAGATTTTGAGTTAAGTGCAATAATACCTCTTGGAAACCTAGGCGATGTAGAAATTCTCATTTTCCCTCTCTCCATCATATTAAATGTAACAGGAATTCACATTAGTCATGCCCTTTACATGACTGCAGAATTTCATGGAGATACAGTGTCTAGCAAACTTTTTAGAGCAACATTTCAGTAGAATGGTATCAGTCCTCTGTCTTTCTCCTCTAGCAAAACTTTGATATTGTCCAAAGGAAACATAGCTTGGGGCAACTAATGAAGATGATGAGAGTAATCAGTCCCCCTCATCACCAGACTACTTCCAACATGCACTGACACTTTTCCTCCTCTGTGGGGATATTGTCCTCATTTTATAAGCCCCATTCCCACCTCCACCCCTCCTTTGGACTCTTTAAATAGTCTAACAGAAGACTCAACTAGCATAACATCCAAAATATTTTCTGAAAAGGCATAGCATAAAATGGAGGAACAAAATGTTTCTTAGCCCTCTCCAAAGGCTGGATCATACTGCCTGCTCACCACTAAACACAGCATCAGTGGGAAGTGTGGGTGCATACACACTAGGAGAGAAGCAAGCAGAGAGGGAACACTTGTGACCCAACAACTCCCACCTCTAGTACAGTAGTGAACATTGCGTTTTCTTTTCTTTTAATGTCCATGTCCTACTCTTCTCCTCTGGACAGGTGGATTCACTAGGCTTACTTTTTGTTGGTTAAAAAACTTATATTCCACTGACTTTTTAGCATAAAATAAACTTAAGAATGAGCAAAAGCTAGAAGGCATGGTAGAGAAAAGGCAAAGTAGACTTTGAATCATGAAGACCTAGGTTCAAATCCTACCTCAGAAATTTATTAGCTACATGACTGTTGGTAAGCCACTTAACCTCTATAGGTCTCAATTTCTCAACTATAAAATGAAGAGACTGGGCCCAATGACCTCTAGTGTCCCTTCCAATTTTGTTTTATTTTTTAACTTTATTTTTCCTCCAATTACGCGTAGAAACAATTGTTGTCGGACATGTTGTGATTCAAATTATTTTCCTCCCTACTCTCCCATTCCCTGAGGTGGTAAATAGTCTGAAATTGTTATTTTATTGTTGTTATATAATAAATATTTCCATATTACTCATGCTGTAAAAGACACATCATATACACATGTACAATAATAAAACATATCACATATATGATAAAAAAACATAAAACAAATAAAGTGAAAAATGGAATGCTTTGGTCTACAATCAAATTCCAACAATGCCTTCTTTGGCTGTGGATAGCATTTTTTATCATAAGATTTTTGAGTTTATCTGAGAACCTTGTTTTGCTGATAATGGTTTATTCCTTCACAGTAGATCATCATATAATATTTCTGTTACTGTACCCTGAGTTCTACTGGTTCTCCACATGTTATTTTGCATCAGGACATAGAAGTCTTTCCAATTTTTTTTCTAAACTTATCCTCTTTTCTACAGACAAGTACAGGAAAGGGTATAAATCCATCCCTAAATGCATAATAGATTGATTAAGAACTGAAATTGAGGAGTTTCTTAAATGCAAAGATAGAAATATTGGCATTCCTCACTTAAGGTAAAAGCCAGAATTTTTTATGAGATGCTTACCTAAAACAATATTGAAGACTCAAATGATTTTGAAGAGCAAATGGACATACTAAGACTGAAATTTCAAAAAGCATCTTTTGAAATTTGACAGCAGAAATACAGCTAGCAAAATTTCAGTCCAGAACAAAAGATCGAGGCATTCTGAGCAATTTAAATTTATTAGAGAAATTGGTAGTTCCTAAAAATGTAGGTCCAAAAAATTAATGTTAAATGGTTTTTACATGTAATCGGGGTAAAATTAAATAAAATTAAATAAACAGTCATCACATATAATTGCTATATGTGGATACAGAAATGTTTTTACAGTTTCATTCGAAAATTGTAAGATTCATTCATTCATGATGTTATAACAAATGACTTATAAAAGCAAACTGTAAAAAAAGTCATTGTTATATCATCATGAATGAATGAATTTCACAATATTTGAATATGTATTGAATACTGTTCTTGACATGTATATCATATATATGACTGTTCTTATGAAGATAGCTATAGTAGTAAAGACAGAGTTATGAAGGAAGATAGTGTGACCCCAAAATTCTAGTCCAGAACAAAAGAACACTGAGGCATTCTGAGCAATTTAAATTTATTAGAGAAACTGGTAGTTCCTAAAAATGTGGATCCAAAAAATTAATGTTAAATGGTTTTTACATGTAATTGAAGGAAAATTAAATCTTTTTAAAGCACAAACACATAAAAATATTGGATAATGAGCAAAAAGGATGTGTCAAAGTTCCTGGAGTATAAAAAGCAACAAATTATAAATCCAGCAATTGTTGAATTAGTTGCCAGAAAGTAACAGAATACTTATACTGCCTTTAATCATTATCACAAAACCTTTGATTGAGTTCTCTGTCTATGATCTATGACTTAGTCACCTATTAAAAGTATATTAAATAGATACAAATATAGTGATAATATCAGAGTATTTGATGTTCATTATGGTAAGCCATTTTCTACATAAAAACACTACCAAAATATTAATAACAATAAACATTTACTTAAATGTGCCAACTTTCAATGAGTCAGTATTAGCCCATCATGGTTCTATAGAGTTTTAACACTGTTATATAATATTTTCACTAAAAAAAAAACTGAGTAAGCTTCCAGATAAAAAGAGAATCATACCCAGCACATATTTTAATCATTTAATGCACATATATGACACCAAGTTATATGGCTTCAATGGAAATCTGTTCCATTTCATGAAACCTTTCTCCAATGATATAAAAAACATAGTTGGATTTAATAAATATATAATTCTGTAAATAGGCACATCTAGGTGGTACAGTACATAGAGCAATGTGTGGCCTTGGGCAAATCATTCAATCCCTATTTACTTCAGTTCCTCCTCTATAAAATGGGGACATACTAGAGAAGGAAATAGAAAACCACTCAGTATCTGTCAGGAAAACCCCATGGAGAAAGCCCATTGGGTAGTATAGAGTAAGACACTACTGAATAACAACAAAAGTGTTCAAGCTTGAATACTGACATTCTGGAAGTCAAATTATCCCACTGGACAAAGATGATATTTACAAATATAAATTAGTCAATTAAAATTGAACATGGGACTATCAAGGAAAAAAAAACTATGCCTATTGGTATCAAGACAATAAAATACTAAAGTCAAAGCTCAATAGGCAGAACAATGTTAAAGCAATTAGTACTCAATAAATACCTACAACACATATATTTTCAAAATTTTAAAATGTACAACCAATTTAAAAGACATCCCATAAAATTAAAATTCTATGCATGTTAATAAAACACAAGATTCATCACCTAAGGCATCTATGGAAAGATTAATTTTTCTCACTAAAAAAGAGGAAGATGATTAATAAATGTGCTCAGAGTAAAGTATAATATGTCTTTTAAAAATTTATGGAAATATCTTTGGAATAAGTAGACCTCACTTCACAAAACCCAATAAAGGCTAACAACAGCCAATATTTTACATCTCTTAGAAAACTGGTATAAACCCAGCTTAAATAGAACCTCTTGAAGAGATTATTGAACATGTAATAATACTTTTTAAGGAGGGGTAATAGAATCTTGAAGGGAATGACAACCTAATTCTCATTGGATGCGTATAATTACAAGAGTTCAATTTTGATCCTTCCAAAAGTCTTTCATTTGTGCAAGAAATAAACTGAATGAATTAACTGGCATTTATCAGGAGCCTGTTAGAATACTATGAGGATTGTTTTTGTCATATTTGACTGAGTTTAATGCTTATTTTGTAATGAAAACATCCTGTGAAGAAAATATATCAATGAGAAGATATCATAAGGAAAATTTTTTTGATAGCTTTAAAAGTTATTCTGAAAGAGCTTAATGATTAGAATACTGTTTTAGAGTCTGTACAGTTGCAGTTAGTAGTTGTAGATAACTGGTTTTTCTTCCGTCAGATAAGCTGTGGAAACAGTTAAATGTCTTTGTATTTTTGTTTCAATTCTTAATAATTTATATAACTGATAATACTGATGTTTGTCTAAAACTGTGTGATTGGAGATTGACACTGAAGGGGTGGAGAAAGTTTATGTGTGAAAATTATCTCTTTTTTAGTAAATTGGAATGGGGGCTCAGTGCTAATTAGTCATAGGAAATAGTTTTTATATTTAGTAACTTATGAAGAGGTCATAGCATATTTCTTTGTTGCCTTTAAATCTGATGTCAAATATTTGGGAAAGTAGAGAAATTAAGTTAGAGCCTGCAGGATGTGGATGTGATGCATTTGTCCCCAAGAGCAATTGAAGGTTATTCTGTTTCATCTACCAACCCAACACTTGCATTTCTGCATGTGTGTTAGCAAAGAACCTGACTACATTTGAAAAACACATTCAATTGTCTGAAATTATAAACCAGAAGCACATTATCTTTTATAAATCAACAGATGATAACTCTATGTGTAATACAGATTTCAAAAAATCCTTGGGAATTCGACAAATAACACAAACTGGAACTAGTGAACAGCTTAAGACAGAAGAGTTGCCTACAACTGCCCAGAACTAATATTTATTCATAAACTTTGAATAAGGAAACTTTTTAATAAATGTCACCATACTGATCATTCATAATTTATGAACTACACAACATGAAAAGCTTTTGAAATATTGGGATATCAAGGAATAAATAAAAATTATATAGGAGCAAAAGAAGGTATATCTTTCCCTTGTTTTGACTGCTCCTAGACCTACCTAATAATAAATTTATTAATTTATATATATATAGTGAAATGAAGTGTTAGAAACTGTATAACATGTTATAAAGATTTAGAATGGCATATGAAGCATAAAACGTTGCTAGCAGGATAGTTGGTTATTCTCAGAATATTTCTATCTGAACCAAAAAAGAATAATGGTAATTGGATGCTGCTGCTGCTGATGCTGTATTGATAATACTACCAGAGTAAATCTTTCTGTTCATTGGCTGGATTCTCTAATGGAGGATTTATTTTAAAAAACTGAACAAATCTAGAAAAGTATGAGAAGTCTAGGAAAGTTTGCAGTCTTCAAAATTGGAGGGAGTATATATGCTAATAAAGTCATTAATTCACAAGTCTGTTTAATGCCCACAACATATTAGACTGTGCCTCCACTTTTATACAACTTGTATAGTGAATATTTCTTGAACATTCATAGTGTGAGAAGATAATTCCAGGCACTAAAGGCACATGCAGTTACCAGGGAAGCAGATGATTCAATCCCAGCTCTCCAAGCTTTCAGAAGTAAATGAATAAAATTTTCAATATCAATGAAACAAAAAAAATCTGAGTTCATATGTAGATATTCTATCCCAAAACATATGTGCAACTAGTAAGTTCCAGAGAAGTTTGGAAGGTGAAGTTGGGCAAATTATGACTTCCTCTGCTAAGTTTTCTCAGTTATAAATCATTCAGTTAACAAGCATTTGTGAAGCCCCAAGTATGTTTCAGTCACTATTTATAAGGTGCTGAAGATATAAAGATAAGCTTTAAACTGCCCCTGACCTCATGGATCTAGTATTTTACTCAAAGAGACCACATGTAAACATTTAAGAATATTTAAAATAAACACATTCAAAATACAAGATAAATTTGGATGAAGGCATCAGCTACTGAAAGAATCAGGGGAAAAATGGAGAAACCTAGGGATTTCAAGAGATGAAGGATAAATGGGAGGGTATTCCAGGCATGGGAGACAACCTGAGCAAAGATAGGGAGATAGAAGAAGGGATGTCACAGATGAAGAATAAGAAGAAGAAAATCAGTTTGGTTGAATTGTTAAGTGCATACAGAATGGGTTGGAGCTGAAAAGTTTGTATTTATAAAAAGAGACTGGCATCAAAACAATATGGTACTGGCGAAGAGACAGAAAGAAGTTTCAGTGGAAATGACTTGGGGGGGGGAGAGAACCTCAGCAAGACAGTTTTTGATAAACCTAAAGAACCCAGCTTTTGAGACAAAAACCCACTATTTGACAAAAACTCCTGGGAAAATTGGAAAACAATATGGGAGAGATTGGGCCTAGATCAACATCTCACACCCTATTCCAAGATAAACTCAGAATGGGTGAATGACTTGAATATAAAGAAGGAAACTATAGGTAAACTGGGTAAGCACAGAATTGTATACTTGTCAGATCTATGGGAAGGGAAAGATTTTAAAACCAAGCAAGAGTTAGAAAAAATCACAAAATGTAAAATAAATAATTTTGACTACATTAAACTAAAAAGGTTTGTACAGACAAAACCAATGCTACCAAAATTAGAAGGGAAACAAAAAATTGGGAAAAAATCTTTATAACAAAAAACTCAGATAAAGGTCTAATCACTCAAATATACAAAGAGCTAAATCAATTGTACAAAAAAATCAAGCCATCTGCCAATCCATAAATGGGCAAGGGACATGAATAGGCAATTTTCAGATAAAGAAATCAAAACTATCAATAAGCACATGAGAAAGTGTTCTAAATCTCTAGTAATCAGAGAAATGCAAATCAAAACAACTATGAGGTATCACCTCACACCTAGCAGATTGGCTAAAATGATAGCAGGGGAGAATAATGAATGTTGGAGGGGATGTGGCAAAATTGGGACATTAATGCATTGCTGGTGGAGTTGTGAATTGATCCAACCATTCTAGATGGCAATTTGGAACTATGCTCAAAGGTCTTTAAAAGACTATCTGCCTTTCGATCTAGCCATAGCACTGCTTGGATTATACCCCAAAGAGATAATAAGGAAAAAGACTTGTATAAAAATATTTATAACTGTGCTCTTTGTGGTGGCAAAAAATTGGAAAATGAGAGAATGTCTTTGATTAGGGAAAGGCTGAACAAATTGTGGTATCTGTTGGTGATAGTATTCTATTGTGCTCAAAGGAATAAAGAACTGGAGGAATTCCATGTGAACTGGAATGACCTCCAGGAATTGATGCAGAGTGAAAGGAGCAGATCCAGAAGACCATCGTCCACAGAGACTGATATACTGTGGTACAATCAAACATAAAAAACTTCTCAACTAGCAGCAATGCAATGACCCAGAGCAAGGCTGAGGGACTTATAAGAAAGAAAACTAGCCACATTCAGAGGAAGAATGTGGGAGGAGAAACAGAAGAAAAACAACTGCTTGAACAAATGGGCTGTTGGGGATATCATTGGGGATATAGACACTAAATGATAACTCTAGTCCAACTATCAATAATATAGAATTAGGTCTTGATCAATGATACATGTAAAACCCAGTGGAACTGTGCTTCAGCTAAGGGGGTTTAGGGAGGTTGGGGGAGGGCGAAAGAACATGAAATATGTAACAAGGAGAAAATATTCAAAATTTAAAAAAATAAAAAAAAAACAAAGCTAAAAAATAAAAATAAAAAGAGACTGGCTTAGGTGAATTCTCAAATTCCTTCTGGTTCTAACAGTGTGTAATTTTATGAATGTCAAAGCCTTATCTCTAAATAAACTTAGAAATGAGAGACAGCATGTCATAATGGAGAGATAATTGGCCTCAGAATCAGGAAAAAGTGAGTTCAAGTCCAGTGTCTGACATATAGTGACTGAGTAGCCCAGGGGCAAGTCCCTTCAACTCTCAGTTTCCCATCCAGCTCTCTAAGGTGATAAATTGCAATCCAGGGGCTGCAACTGCTTTCATTAATGGAGGGAGCTTTTCTACTTCGAGTTCTTAATATCCACGAAATATAATATAAAATATAACTATAGAGCATCTGTGTTAAGAGAATTTTCTCTCTATAAAACTGAATTTCAGTTCTGTTTCTTAATGTCAAAGAAAAAAAGGCTGAAATTCATTTCATCTTCCAGTACATATTTTTTTCTCAAGCAATAAAAGTCCACAGACAAAAAGAAGTCCATTTCCTTGACTATCATAGACTCAGAACTTTAATGACACTTGGAATTTTAGCTGAGTAATGAATGGGACCCAAGGTATGAAAAGATGTTTTCATTCACCACATCTTCATGTCTATTTCCATTAACAGCGTATTTTCCTTTTTCTTAAAACCTTCTGCGATACCATTAGGAATAATCTCACTACCTCATATTTTTCACAAATTGCATTTTAGGCTCTTAGGGAGACAAAGTTTCAAACTGAGTGTTATATGTAGATAGCACGAGAGGGAAATAGTTTATGTTTCCCAAATAGTCTAAAGTTCTCAATAAACCTGGATGGGCTATAAAATGTAGCCACTCCAGGGAACTATCCAGGACACAAACAGGCAGAAATGGAAGTTTTTGCTTAGTATGCAAAGCATTGCAGACACTGGGGAAATATGCCTAGTTTAAGTTATGGATTCTTTTCTGATTACATTTTCAGTTTACTAAACTCATTTCTTCTCTTGTAGAGAAAACATGTTTTTGTTAACATTAATGAAGTCATCTTTCCTTTCTTTCCACATTCTTTTCAGCATCCCTCGGTCCATACCAAGGTCTTCTTTATCAGAATGACTCCACTTCTTTGGCACAACTTGAAGGTATGAGTTTAAAATTATTTTGTCATTTTCCATCAAGTCGATGTTGTCCATGGTTCAGGCTTATCGATAGTATGATGGGTAGAATATTGGACTTAGATTTAGGAAGATGTGTCAAATATTGCCTCAGAAATTTACTAGTTGAGTGATCCTCAGGATGTCACTTAACCTCTTAGACTCAGTTTACTCATCTGTAAAATGAGCATGGTAATAATGCCAACATTTCAAAATTATCATAAAGATTAAATGAGATGATATTTGTAAAACACTATTCAAACTTTTCAGTGATATAGAAATGTCAGCAATTACTTTTTCTATGGCAAATATAAGAGAAAACATAATTTATTTTTCCTTCTTGACTCTGTCCAGTTTGGGACAAAAGTCATAATCATGAGAGAACAAAAATAATTTTTCTCGCTCTGGTTATTTTGAGGTTAAAGTCAATCAGTCATTCAACAAAAAATGTAACATTTAGTACCTTCCAGGAACTGTGATAAGTGCTGTGAGGATACAAAGGAATAGGAGAAATGGAGCACCTTCCCTCAAGGAACATACATTCTAAAAGTAATATAACAAGAAAATATACACCAGATTCATACAGAGTAGATGGAAGGTAGTCTCAAAGGAGGAGGCAGTACCATAAAGCAGGAAAGGCTTTCTCCTCAATACAGTATTTAAGCAGAGCCTTGAGGAAAGCCAGGGAAACTAAGAGGTGGATGTGATGAAGAAGAGTATTTTAAGAGTGGGGGACAGTTAGAGCAAAGGCAAAGAGATAAGAGATAGACTGCCATTTGGAGAAATAGCAAGGATCGTAGATTGTATGGAGTGGAGTGAAGTACAATAAAACTAGGATTATAGGAAGGGGCCAAGTTATGAAGATGGCTAAATAACAAATGAGCTTATATTTGATCCCCAAATCATAGAATTAAAGAAGTAGAAGGGTGCTTTGTACATCATATTATTGATACCATTCATTTGGTAGATAGGGAAATTGAGACCAGAGAGGGAATAATCCAATGTTAATAACTAGTGAGCCCCTCTAGCCAC
The DNA here is from genome assembly GCF_016433145.1 of Gracilinanus agilis. Taxonomy (NCBI): domain Eukaryota; kingdom Metazoa; phylum Chordata; class Mammalia; order Didelphimorphia; family Didelphidae; genus Gracilinanus; species Gracilinanus agilis. The sequence goes on along the minus strand of NC_058132.1, from coordinate 626,490,705 downwards.
TTTCATACCTGATGCCTTCAATTGTCATGGCAATAAGCCTTTGAATACCCTGCCCTCCAGCCTCATCCAGCTCCCTAAGATTTCAAGACCTTCATCTTTTCTCTGTCTCCATTTCTTCTCACCAAAAAATCTATTCACTCTACTTCAATGATCGTGAAATCAGAAATTCTGTCTTTAACACATTCTCCTGTTTTACCCTATATCTTATATCCTCATTCCTCCTAATCTTTCTATTGATTCTCATAACAATTTCTATTTTCTTCATTCTTTCATCTTTTTCTCCAATGTACCTGTTTTCTAACTTCATTTTCCTACCTCTATGTTTTTTTTTTCATTTGCTTTATCATATAGTCAAGCAGTTCAACAAGGTACTATCTTCTAGCCTTGAACCTTCACTTTTGTACTGTCCATGCCCTGCAAATCCTAAATTTTGACTCATTTTCCCTTCCTCCACTACAACTTCCCAAATGCTATATGCTTTAATCATACAACCTAAATTCACTAAAAATTCATAGGAGCTAACCACATCTGAGTGCTCAGCATCACATGAAAATCCCTTTCTGCATCTTTGAACTGAAACTTTTTTTATAAGCCAACATTATAGCCCTCACTCAGCAGAGGCCTTCAACTCCTTTTCCCCTGAGAAAACAGGAATCCTTGGTTGTGAATTCCTTTAGGTAATGTTTTCTATACCTTGAAGTCTCTTTATATCTTCACCATCCATTTTTTCCTTTATTTTATTCTCAGAAAAGGTAGGCATAGCTAAAATTGAACATGTTACTTGTAGTCTTGATCCCGCAAATTAATTTATTCTTTTTTTTAGCCCTTACATTCCATTTTAGAATCAATACTGTACAATGGTTCCAAGGTAGAAGAGTGGAAAGGACTAGGCAATGGGGCTTAAGTGACTTGCCCAGGGTCACACTACTAGGAAGTGTTTGAAGCCAGAATTGACCCAGGACTTGCTATTTCTAGGCATGGATCTCAATCCACTGAGTCTCCTAGTTGTCCCCTTCTCCCCCCCATTCATATATTCTCTCTATATATAACTGTCTCTCTGTCTCTATCTATTTGCCTGTCTCTTCTCTCTCTCTCTCTGTCTCTCTCTTTCTCTTTCTCTATCTCTGTCTCTCTCAACAAATGTTTATAAACATTCTCATGTCTTCTCTTACCTTTTATGATTTTTAAACCAAACTTTAGTAGCTATCCTATATTTATATATTCTATGCTAATGGAACACTTCCTAAGAAATAAACCTAAGGTTGCTTTCAGAGGTAGTAGTCTTCTTTACTCTGGCTTCCTCCAACTAGACTAGAAATCTTCAAACATAGAATAGACATCTACTTTGTGAGGTTTGTTAATATCTTTTTAGGAACAAATTGGAGTAGTGATCCCTGAAATGCCTTCCAATACATATTCTGAAATTTTTATTACAAAATTAAATTCTTCTTTTTACTCAGTAGTAAGAATGGACAATACAAATACAAGGTAAAAATATACAGAGTAACACAGTCATTATAATTATGAATGTAAACAGGATCAACATGGAAATATGAATTATGTATATATAACTAGATCATATTACCTGCCATCTTAGAGATGGGAGAAGAGTTGGAGGAAGGGAGAGAATATAAATCAAAAAATGTCAGAAAATAATTATTGGAAAGGCTATCTGGAAAAAATTTAAAGCTTCAAAAATACATGGAGTGTTTGGGAATATAAGGTTTCTTTTCATAATTATTTAGATGTTAAGATTCTCTGCAAGGCAGATATTGTATTGTTGTTCTCATCTAAAGAAAAAGGATTTAAAAAAATTAAAAGTGATATGGGCATTTTCCTTGTTCAGACAATTGTATTCATCCTTGGGTAATGTTTCATCAGCAAAAAGAAAATGATGAATTGAAGTAATTATCTGGGTTCTGGATGCAAGGAACTGTTATCAGTGACCCTACCACACCAGAGTAAAAATAAGAAGGTACCTAATTCAAATTGCAAAAGGATACTAAACTCAACTACTCATATTTCACATATGCATTTTTGTCTTGCGAAAGAAGCTAAAAGAGAATTGTGCTATAGAAGTTTGTAGGAATGTTAAACATATAATTGGTACAACACAAAATAATGACTCTACAGAGATAACTTTCCATAATTGATAGAAAATTGGCCTCTGGAGCAAGAAGATCTAGATGCAAGTCATACTTTAACATTTACTATCATTGTGACCCTGGGAAGTTGACAACTGTTTAATGCTCTAAGAAACTCTCTAACATAATCATTTATTGAGAAGGTGTTTACTTGCACTGGTAGAGACAGTTTTTTCAGGAAAATTTCCTCTATCAGTGAAATCACAAGTCCAGCCCTTATTCTTATCCATAACTCACAAAATCTGACTCTGAACCAGATGCTAAAGTCTTTAAAAAGGAAGAAGAATGGTCTGGAGATTGGTAAATAAAAGCAACCCATATCTAAGGGCTTTTCTATAGAGGAATAGAAGGTGATGTAGTAAAATTGCTCTGAATAAGGAGTCAAAGAACTTACTCAACTCCATTTATGACTCTTCGTGAATTTAAGACCTTCAAGAGCCATAGCAGCTAATGATATGACTCATTCTGATGATTCTTCTTGTATCCTGCCCTCATCATTCCTTGAATTCTTCATCCGGAATGGCCTTTACCATAACTCCACTTCAATTACCTACACAGTCTTCATTTCCTTATTTCCAATTTTGTAGCCAAGGAACAAGAACCAAAAGAACAAAAGGATTCGATCAAAGTTACCTAAAAAGCAAGGTGTAGACCTGGTTTGTTGTAGTGTCTGGAGTTGGGATGAAAAGCAAGATTGTGAATCATTGGTAAAATCATTGAAGGAAGGAGACTACCAAAGAGATGATAGTAGAAAACTATGGCAAAAGAGAATGCATTTTAAAAGGGAATGAATTCTTGGTAGACAGAAGTAGGATCTGAAAGCAGGAGAAAGGAAAAAGAATATGCCAACACTCTGAGATCAGGTGATATGTACTGTGTACATGAGTGGTCCTCCTTTGGTAAAGAGACCAAAGTTGAGAATACACAAGTTTCATTAGTATTGGACTGGATAGTAAAGAATTAATTGTTGAGGAAAAGGTCAAGGGTAAAGGAGAAAATGTATAATAGAGAAAGGACTGTAAAGGGCACAATGGAAGGGGTTAGTAGAGGGAATGTTGTGTGAACTGAACTGGGAAAGAATAAGAATAAGTGAGATACACAAAAGAATTACAAAATGACAGATTCTCAGAATTCAAAAGGACCTCAGAGTCCATCATCTACTTTTACCTGAATAAGGATCTTTCCTACAATATCATCCTTGACAAGATGTTATCCAAATTCTGCCTGAAAACCTCTACTGAAGGAGTTCTCTCCTTCTGCTGAAGAATGACTACCCCCTGAGTCATCCCATTCCACTTTAGGATAGCTTCTCTTGCTAGGAAGTTTTATTTTATTATCAAATCTAAATCTGTCTCTATATGAATTCCAAAAAACAGTTCTGCCCCCTAGGGCCAAACTAAACAAGCATAATGCTTTTTCCAAATGATAGAGTTTTTACATCCCTTAAGACAATACTCATCACCCCCTAAGCCATCTATTTTTACAAGCTACACATTCTAATTTTTTTAACATATCTCCCTGATGGCCTGGTTTGGGGGCTCCATCCTGTTTGTCTTCCTCTGCATCTTCTCCATACTAACAATGTTCTTCATAAAAGCATAATGTTGATAACTGAATACCAGCATGAGATGCTCATCCCTTTAATCCTTAGCCTCCTTCTAGGCGTTAGTCACATTCTAGGTTCAGCTCAAGTTAGCCTTTATCAATGAAATCATACCTACTTGAAACCTTTCCTGAGACTCCAAATACTAGTGATATTTTTTCTTTTCAAATTATATTGTTTTTTACATATCACATGCCTAATATAAGCTCTCTGAAGACAGGGTCAATTATTCATTTTAATCTTTATAGTCTCAGCACCTATTACAAGTCAAAAAGTATGGGAGTTTTGCAACTTTCCCTAACATTTTTCCAAATTAATATTAAGAATGGTGAAACCAGTTCATTGTTTCATTGATGTACCTGTCTTCCTAAAATCAAAGGCATTTTCCCCCATGTCTTTTTGTCATATATCTCCTTCTAAATTTGCTCGCAAGTCTTTTTTTGAGTTATCTCACATTAGACTGTAAGCTCCTTGAGGCGCAAGGACTGTTTTTCTTCTTTTGTATTTGAATCCTCAGCATTTTACACAATGATTGACACATAGGAGATGCTTACTTAATATTTACCAACTGCCTATCAACAACCCCATCAAATCTTGCCTTTTTTGCCATATTTGCCAATTTATAGACTGTGAAGTCTACTAGAAGAATTAGAAGTCTATTAGAAGAAACATTAGACTTGTTTTAAATTCATAATTATCTTCCTATTTGCCATTTGGAATGTTTTATATAATCATTTATAATTTTTATTGGTTCTTTCAAAAATTGTTTGTTCATCATGATTTTGTTTTATCCACAAGCTAGCCCAGAGGGTGCATAGGTGTCCATGTATCCAGTGTGAGGTCTACGAGGCCCTCCAGAGTGGATAGAGATAGTCACATATATGTGTTTCATCAGTAATTATATATATGCTTTTTTTTAATTCATGTTACAGTAAAATTTCCTTGAGAGTCAAAAGTGCTTTATTTTTATCTTTCCATGTCCAGTACTTAATAAAGTCCTTTGCACAATAGTAGACACATAAAAATGTTTGTTGGATGGAGTTGAATTGGGCTTCCCTCCATATTGTTGTGGACTTTTCTCTTCTTCCCACTACATTTATTATCTTTTTTGTTCCTCCATAGTGTTAAGTTTCATCAAAAGTCCTAGAAACCAAAACAAAGATCTGCCATTGGGATTAAAGGGTTGCTGCAATGCAGGAAAATGTGAAAAAAAATCAGAGTAAACATTACCATAGAGACTCAACTACAATTCCTAAACCCAGCAATAAGAAGCTTTCCATTTATAGTGACATATAAAGTTCCTCCCACTGTATTAGATGGGCTTAAGAAGCTGGAGTTTTTATTTTTAAGTTTGTGTAGCAAAATCTCATTACTTCAGTTGATACTAAGTCCAAATTTGAATAATTCCATAAGAAATGATGTTTATTTTTGCATTTGCCAATAGAGAAATATTTGTTAAGTAATTGGATAGTGTAAATAGGATTGTGGGAAGTACATTTGATATTCTTAAAAGAATAAATCCTGTTGAGGATTTCACAACTCTTTTCACATGTAAATAGATATTATTAATGTAATCTTTGATATGGGCCTACCGTGATCTCACCTTGGAAAAACTCTCACTAGTAACTTGTTACTCTAATGATGGACCAATTCACTTAATCAACTCAACTTACACTCTGAAGAAGTATTTTCTTCTCCAGGCAAAAAAATCTTCAGTTCTTTCAAACAGTTCTCATATGTCAGAACAGCACTAATGTGAAGATTGTTTGCCCTTCATATCTTCTTTCCACAAAGACAAAATTCCCTTATTAATTGGCACATACCAGAATACTATTTCCCTAATTTGCTGTAAAACTTTTCCTCATGGAAAAGCATTGCTTGATACTTTGCCAACAAATTGAATTGTAACTACAAATAAAAAATTCAAAAAAAAAATTCAAACTGCTGCCTATATGTTCAATCTTGGATTTATTTTTAGGTTTGGGTATAAAGTCTTTGATTCCCTTAGACTTAAAAAAAGGAAATGTTCCCACTCTTTCTCTTCACCTCACCCAACCAAAAAAATTGAAAAGATTTGGCTCACACCTTCACCTTTGAGACTAGCATCTGATATGTGGCATTTCAGCCCTAGAGGTGGAACTTTTTTGTAACTAATGAGACAGTGAAAATAGAGGCTTGTAATAGAAGTCTATATATAACCAAAATAGTTATACGGAGTTGAAATCCTAAAATATGCACAGGCTTGCAAGGTTATAGAAAGTTAATTACTACTGTCAGAGGGACTAACCTAAATTGCACTGACTTACATGTCTAGTGACTTAAGAAGTAAGGGAGTTTGGGGGCCACCAAATGATGTTGGATACTGAAAACTCCGTAAATCTCTCCTTGTGTAAAGTTAACAAACCTCTCATAAAAATATTCCTTAATGGACTAGTGAATGGACTGTCATAGATTTATAGGTCTTTGATCCTTGATTTAGAGATTGAAGGGATCACAGAAGAAGGGACCTTCTTATCCAACCCTATAATTCTAAAGAAGAGGAAACTGAAGTCCTTAGACTAAATGTGAATTGCTCAGACCTACCAGATCATGTTAGCATTGGAATTCAAACTCATTCTACATCCATCAATTTTCCCCCAATACTAGACTACCTCCCTCAGACTTATGGATTATGCTTACGAATGTAATGGCAAGTTAAAGCAAAACAAAAAATGGAATTAAAGTTCATTGACTAGGAGATAACAAAACAAATTATGGTTCATGAATGTAAGGACATTTTACTGTGCGTAGGGAATGAAGAATATGAACAACACAAAAGAGAAAGGAGAGACATATGAATTGATGCAAAATAAGCAAAGGCAGAAAAAGAATATAGAATGAAGACCCACCTCCATCATCAAAACTGAATGGTGTATAATTATAATGATTAACACTGGCCCCAGAGAAGAGAATAAAAATTTATCTCCCTATCTTCTTTTCAGAGATAGAGGACCCTACTGTAAGAAGGGTTAATGTATTAGCTAATTTTGCTGAATTATTTTTCTTTGTTGTTGGGTTTTCTTTTTTATTATTTATGCTTAAGACATGGCTTTGGAAGAGATAAAGGAGAGAGATATTTAGAAATGAATTTCATGTCAAAGTATAGGATACCAAAAAATGTAAACAAAAAGTATAGAAGAACCAAAGAAGAAGGACATCTAGTCTGGATCTGATTCTCACCAATTAAAAAAAATAGTTGTTGATGTAGACAACACAGGAACCTTGTTGGAAAGTGATTCCTTCATCTTGGTATTGTTCTAGTGAAAAAAGAAAACCAGTTGTAATCTGATACAGTAACTGACAGAATATTCCCTGGGGGAGGCGGGGGGAAAGGGGTGATTGATAAATTGATTGATTGGCATTGCCTTAGACTTCAGGAAAACAAAGAATAGGTATTAAGTTAGCTTCTAAAATTCTACAAGACAGGCAATCCCAAGACAGACTGACTACTCTCAAGAAAGAGTTTTGAAAACACAATGAGAACGAGTCCCTATACAAAGGAAAATAAATTCTGCTTTGCCCTTTGCATATTATTCAGCTAAAATCAGTTTAATTAGTACTAATCTCGATAGTTTCCTAACAGATCACTTGAACTGATCTCTTCCTAAAGATGGTCTCACCCCAGTTGAGCACACATGGTTTTTCTACAATATTTTTCTGAACTTTACAGATTTTGGAAGTTATGGGGGGAGGAAAAGGAAATCTTGATTTTCAGCTAAGTGTGGTCACTTTTAAAAATATTTCCATTTAATCAGTGAATGGCAAATGTCCCCCTTTCCTCTAAAGAAGTTTGAAAATTTTATGCCTTTTGATTTTAGTGTTAAAATGGCTATTTTAAATACCCCTAAATCTATATTGTATACTGTATTCAATTTCAACAATTCAAGCTTTTTTTTGGCTCTTATTTTCAAATTATGTAAACAACATGACTTAATGACCTCTCAAATTTTCAAAGAGGAACTGTTTCTAAGAAGTCTTGATGAAATCTTCCTTCATTTGGACATGTACTAATTGAAACAAAAACAATTCTGTAGTTTTCTCTGTTCTTTTCATCGCCTGCCATAGCTAGGAAAAGAACAATTCAAATGTCAGTTACTGAACAAATATACTAATTTCTAAGACTGGTAAAAATCTGATGCAGGCCATAAAGTTTGAATCTGAATTCTCAGGACTGGACCTTAGAGGGCCAAATAAATATGGTATGAGGTTCACCATTCTATTTGAATTCTCAATCAGGAGAATATTCAGTTGCATATAGAATTCTAATAACTTCTTTATCAACACCAAATCATGCCTATAGTTGCAATTAACATCTCCCCATTTGACTGAGAGTTGGGAAATTAGCCCACAGGAGATGTTCTGCATTTTGATTGTAAATAAACAAGGAAATAAATAAATCAACAGAAAAAAAACATTGCCACTGTCAAAACAGTGGCAGAGTCAGAAAATCTCTTACAGAAAATGTCATTCTTTTTATTAGACCAATGAGGATTTGCTTCAGTTATGCTACATAAAAGAAATTACCTCATTGAAAACAATGATTATAGATAGGAGAATCACTTTTTGGGGCAATATTGCTTTATTTTAAGAATTCTACATAGAACTAAGGCTATAATTGGGCACACTGTTCTTTTTAGCAGAATGATAATTGTAGTTCTGTGGAGGTTAATGGACTCAGTGCTCCTTCAAAGGTTGAGATTTACTCTGATTATAGTATCATAGATTTAGAGGTATAAGAATATAAGAGACTTTTGAAATCATCTAGCTTAACCCCTTCTTTTTTAAAGGAGAAGAACTGAGGGCCAGAAAATTAAAATAACCTTTTATTTTGAATCATGCAAGTAATAAAGAGAAGGGCTGGGACATATATTCAAGTCTTCTGATTCTGTGTCTAATGGGCTTTCTATTCATAGTCATCCTTGTATTTGGGGACTTCTGACCTTGAATGTTCAATTTTATCTTTGACGAAAACTGCCTCTTCAGTTTTCTAATCTACTCACATTTTCACCTAAGAACAAGTCTGAAGAAAATGTTAATAAACATTCTTGTAACTGTATTTGATGTGCAGCTAAGTGGTAGAGGATAGAGTGCTGGGCGTGGAGTCAGCAAGACTCATCTTCTTGAGGTCAAATCTGTCTTCGGACATTTATTAGCTGTTTGTACCTGAGAAAGTTATTTAACTCTGCCTCAATTTTCTCATCTGTAAAATGAGTTGGAGAAGACTTGTCAAGCCACTGTGATACCTTTGCCAACAATATCATAAATGGAGTCACAGAGAGTCAGATGTGATTGAAAAATGACTTAACAGCTGTATTTTAGAACTGTCATTGAAATGGGATTAAACTGGCTCTTAATGAAGGTTTGAAGGTGTAACCATGTATAAAGTACATGAGCTTAATGTATGTCTAAAAGGGGTATCTCACTATCTCAAGCTGATTAATGTAACTTATAAAATGCTTTATAACTACATAGGTCTACAGATAGGAACACCTCTTTGACTTAGTTTCTTAATTAATTAACCAAAGTGTCAGGTAGGCATGCATAATTTCTAGATATCACTACTGAATCAAGAAACAAGTCCTTCATCAAATTTGGAAGAAATGAAGTGATTCCACCCTTACAGCCCAATAGTATTCCATCACTGGATGAAATCAGATGACTGATGTGTTGGGATTGATTTCACCTTTGGGTCTATGTAGATCAGAGAAGGAAATTCCTGCAGAAATGTTCCAGCATCTACTTCAAGAACTTCAGTAGCACCTTCAGGGAATCAGATTCCTTTGCTTATACCAGCGGACATGAAATGAGACTAGTGAGCTCAGAGGAAGCCCTCCCACCCTATTGATAATTACACTGTAGTGACTAGATAAATAGCAATTAATGCATCCAGCCAGGAAATGAAAGAGTACTAGATATACTATAGAAAGTCAGCTGCAGGGATAGTTATCTCCTCAAAGGAAAGGAAAGGAAAACTATGGACAAAGGCAATACTTCTCAGGTATTGACAAAAAAAAAGAACCATACCCATATATTTAAGAACTGCTTCTTCAAAATAATATTCATATTTGTATAAAATTATTCATAGCCACACTCTTTGTGGTGGGAAAAGTTGGAAAATGAGGGGTGTCCCTTGATTGGGAAATGACTGAACAAATTGTGTTATATGATGGTGATGGAATACTATTGTGCTGTAAGGAATGATGATCTGGAGGTTTTCTATATAAACTGGAAGAACCTCAATGAACTGATGCAGAGTAAAATGAACAGAACCAAGAGAACACTGTACACAGAAAGTGAAACATTCTAGAACTACTGAATGTAATGGACTTTAAAGCTAGTATCAATGCAATAATCCAGGGCACCCCTGAATGACTTAGAAAAAAAATGCTATCCACATTGAGAGAAAGAACTGTGGGAGTAGACATGCAAAAAAAGCATGTGACATTACTTATCATTTGTATATATGAGTATATAATTTGGGATTTTGTCTTTAAAAGATTGCTCTGTAGCAAAAATGAATAATATAGAAATAGGTATCAAGTGATAAATTTATACAACCCAATGGAATTGATTGTTGGCTCTGGGAGGGGGGAGAGAAGAGAAAGAAAGAAAATGAATCATGTAAACATGGAAAAATATTTTTAAACAAATAAATAAAATAAAAAAATATTCATGACTGTATATCACAGTTGTAGTTTTCACCTCTATCGTCAGCCTTCTCCATCACTTTCTTAAATTTAGAGACCAGAAAAATATTAAATTAAACCCTGTTTTGTAATATTTCCCAGTTTCAGAATGTAAGTACTCACGTGGGAAATTTAACAATTAGCTCACAAGAATAAGTGAAACTGGCTCCACCACCCTGGCTATTTCAAGTATTTTCATGAGAATTCCAAAAAGTGGGGAAAAGGTTGTCAAGGATATGTAAGTTATACCTTGTTACATGTTCTAAGTCTGAACCCATATTCCCTCAACAATGTAAGTATATGTGGGAGAGTATGTCCAAGATTTTTAGGGAGACTTTTTATAATCAACTATTTTTTATACCATATTAGTAAGTACTCCTGTCTAAAAACTAACTAACTCTGACTAGCAGTCAATGGAGAGCACATGAGATGGGAACTTCTGAGCAATATTGTTAAAAATCTCCAAAAAACAATTAAACAACTGTAGAACTCCAAGAGAAATAGTTAATGGAAAACCAATTGGAAAATAGGCTAGGGTGCTACTTAGAGATTTGGTAGCTGAGGGGACTTTGTTTCCTACTTCTTGGTTTGAAGCTGTGTCCCAGAGAGGGGAGGTTACTAGATGGATAGATGAATAATTAAGGAATAACTTGATAAAGCATCTTGTTCAAGAACAACTGATTCATTTGGTCAGGACATGATGTTCATGAGGCTAAGGTTGTAGACTCAGGTCCCAAGTGGCTAAGTTTGACTTTTATGGACATGTTGTGTTTCACAAGTAGAATCACAAAACTTTTATTAATATTAAATCAAAATTTATTATTAATAATATTAAAGTGAATATTAAACATCCCTTTTAATAGTAAATGATTATTTATTTATTATTGCATTATTCATTATTAATATCAAACTGTTTTTATTAAAATTAATTATTTTATTATTGAATTATTGAGTATTATTAAATTTGATTTATTAAAGGGATTATTATTTTTATTATTACAATATTAAAAGAAAATCAAATAATCATCTAGTCCAGCATATGCCCAAGTTACCAATGCTCTTTTTAAACTGTGGTATCTGGAAGTCAACATAATATTCTAGATACGATTTGTACAACAGAATCATTACTTCACTATTGGAAGATTCTCTCTGCATATGATTTCATTAGCTTTTCAGGATGTCGCATCACATAGATGATGCATAACGAGCTTCAAGTCTACCATAAACCCCAGATCTTTTGCAAAAAAATCACACCTGGTACCCTCAATACAATCAGTTGCCTTGTAAATGAAAGCCATATGCTCATTAGGGTAAAATGGAATTGAATGAATATATAATAATAACAGCTAGCATTTATATAGAAATTTAAAGTTTCTGAAGCTCTTTATAGATACATCGTGTACGTGAGTGTGTGTGTATGTATGTATACTCTTATTTTATCCTCATAACAGCTCTAGGAGGTACATGCTATTATTATGCCCATTTTACAGATAGGAAAACTGAAATAAACAGATGCAAATGACTTGCTTTGAGTCCTATAGATTGTAAGGATCTGAGGTTAGATTTGAGCTCAGGTAATACTGACTTAAACTCTATCCAGTGTATTTTGGAAGAGTTTCCCCTCCCTAGAGGTCTCCAAGCACATTCTTCATTACCACTTGAAGTTCTCGTTATAGAAGGAATTCTTGGAATGTTGAGTATATGTGAGACTAACCAAAATTCTAGAGGACTGAAAATGAAATGTGCTACCTCTCTTTTCACAGTGAGGTAGTGAATACAGGTGCAGAACGAGGCACATAGTTTTGAATGAGGTATGATCCATGGGAACATTTGTTTTACTCAATTATATATCTAAAACAAGGATTTTGTTTTTATTTCTTCCATTGCCTCATAGTACATAGATAAGGAAAGCTAGGATCATAGAGGAAAGAAAACAAGCAAGCATTTATTAAACACTTACTAGATGCCAGGCACTATCCTAGAAGCTTTAGAAATATCTCATTTGATTTCCACAGCAATCCTAAGAGGAAGGTGGGATCATGAGCCCCAATTTACAGTTGAGGAAACTAAGGCAGAGTTTTGATGACTACAATTAATACCTGAAACTATTTGAATTTAGGTCTTCCTGACTCCAACTCTAGTACTCTATTCATTCTGTTCCCTTGATGCCTTCAGAGAGGTAAATTAACTGCACCACATTCCTGCTTGTAACATGTTGCCCTGGTTAGTCCAAAATCAAAATATGAATATGTGAATTCTCCTGTTCTCTTTCATTTGTAAATTACTTTTAAAACCTCACTATATCTTCCTAAACACACAAAGTCTCAGAAGCAATGGTAATTCCTTGGAGAAAAGAATTCAGAAGAAAAAACATACAGTCTGAGGGTGCGAGTATGATTAAACATAGTGGGAGGGGTGAGTGTAAGGTTGGGGTGTATATAGGGGGTGGTGCTAAGGTGAGTGCCATCTAAGTTCCTTTCGAAACCAGAGAGAGAAAATCAAACAGGCACATAAACTTATCCTGTTTAAAAGAAGAAGCATCAACAAAATAGTAAAAGAGAAAAAAAAAAGCATAAATCACCCTTCCCCAAAAAGAATGTGTCAGCAAGAAAAAAAATGCAAAAGATATAGATTATTTTTCTTAAAACAAGAAGCACCAAGGGAAAAATTATAAAATCTCATTTTTCCCTTTCTTTTATTTCCATCTCCATCTCTGCCTCTGCATTTTTCTGTCTCAGAGTCTATCTCTCTGTTCTTTCTCTGAGGCTCTCTCCTTATCTCTTCATCTGTCTCTCTCCCTCTCTTCTCTCTTTGTCTCTCTCTCTGTCTCTCCCTCCCTCTATAGCTCTCCATGTGTCCATGTCTCTTTCTTTCTATTTCTCTCAGAGATAAATAGGGATATGCATAGATAAGACCATCTTAATACAGAAACGCATACATATCTATCTTTGAATATTGAATTACTTACAATTCCTCTCCACAAAGCTTTCTCTGGTCTCTATAATGAGAATAATATTTCATAATATGTTGTTATGTTTTTATTCTATGTATTTAATAATATCTTAATAAAGTATATTATTATAAATTTGTGAGGTGGTATTAATGAATACAATATACATTATAGTCTATATAACTTTGTATAATCCATTATTAATCATATACTGATATTAAATTCCTATATATAATCATATTAATAGATAATACAGATAATTGCTTATATAATTATAAAGCATAATATTAGAAGGTTTTCAACATCATGAACAGATTAAGAAACAAAGATTTTCATTTGATGTTCATGTACGATGTCATCAAAGCTAAAAGAGGCCTGGAGAGTGTGAAGAGCCTTTCCAAATGAATTGGTTGTTCTGGGATGATGTAACTGCATAAAGACAGACAGACAGTAATTGAAATCCTATTTTTTTCCTCCTTTATATCTTATGTAAATGAATCCAACTTCTGTGGGAATGCATACCTCAGAGATATGCTATTTTTTCTTCAAAATGTATATGTAACATATTGAGGATAATCTGAAGAAAGGAAAAACAAAGAAAGTCTCTTTCAACAAGTTTCTTCAGTGTCTCTATGAAATGTTGATCACTGGAAGCTGTGATTGTTGGTGACACGTTAATATCATGACTAATATTTTTTGTCTTTCTCTGTATTTACTTTTTCTCCTCCCTTTCTTTCTCTCTGTGGAGAAGCTGTAAAACAAATAGATGGTTAAAGAAGGCCAAGGTAGATTTTAATTCTATCTCTGATATAGATGACAAGTTAAAATGGCCAAATCATTTGCTTTCCTTGGACCTCAGTTTCTTCATATACAAAGTGAATATTGTAAAACAATCCATAAGGGATTTGTGAGAAATCTAATGAGATAATTTATGTGAAGCACTTTTAAAACCTTAAAGTGGGGTGCAAATTATCATCTATTCTTATTTTTCTTTTTGCTACCTTTATACTCTTCCTTCTCACCCTTCCTCTCCTTTTTCTTTTCTCTTCAGCTAATTCTAACTCAGAAGATGCCAGTGACATCTAGAAACATTTCCAGTGCATAAGGAGATCAGTGCAGTCAGATAGGGGTAGTCATCCTATCAATCAATCAACAAGTATTTATTAAGTAGATATTAGGCATTGAACAATTTGAAATTGAAATTTTGAATTTGAATTGAATAATTCAATTCAATTCACTCCAATAAACTGAATTGAATAAAACAATTGAGAAATTGTTTTAAAATGCTTTTGTTCTATAAGAAATAATGATGGAGGATGTGAAAACACAAAAATGAAACAGCTTAGATTCTATGAGGGGAGACAAACTCAGTGTCTAGGACTTAAAAGTATTATTGTGGCAAAAAGAGCACTGAGCTGGTCTTTGTGTCACAGACAGACTCATATACCAATTCCACTCTTTATTAGATGTCTCCCTAATCCTCTCTAATTTCTTCCCCATCAGCAAAATATAAATGAAAATGCCTACTTTCACTACGAAAAGGGCTATAAAAAGCAATTGATACATGTGTGAAAGCTTTCTATAAATTGCAGAGCTCTCTACAAAGGTGAATATTTTCTTGTAAAATTATCCAATAGAAAAATAATTCATTTTTTGAAAATGTAGAGGACTGAATTAAATTATAAGAATATAAATCATTCCCCAGTTGATAATTGGTCATAAAATATAAACAGGCATTTTTCACGAGAAGAAATCAAAGCTATGTCTCCCTCTTTTCAGCAGAGAGGATGAGCACTACAGTGGAATGCTATTTTATATATTGTCAGAAATGGTCACTGTATTACTTATTGCTGAACTATTTTCCATAGTTTCAAGATAGAGGTCTGAGTGTATATCCAGAAATGAGAATGTTGTGAAAATTAAGAGCATAAGTTAAATAGTTCAGTTTCCTTTACAACACTGGCTTTTTTGTATCAAGAATAAAAAAAAATCATTGCAACAACTTCTATTCACCAAGGGCCAGATTATAGTCCAAATCAAAATACTGAGTTTTGTTCTCTTCTAAGAACATATTTCTAGATTCTATAATCACTAAGTAAATCTGATCAATATTTTGTAATGTTCTAAATATTTATTGGGTTCAGATCAAAAGAGATTAAGTACTTAAGAATTTCTAAAAATAATTTGCTGAACTTGTATCGCTCCAATAGATTTTTCCTTTTAAATTATACTTTCAATGTCTCTGTTAGAGTTGTAGTTAATTGCATCCTGGTGGTGTTTGAATATGTAGTTAATTATGAAGGTGCTAGCCCTGTAATGGCTTCAAGGATGTTTTGATCATTGAAATATATTTCCTTACTTAAACATGGGTGTTAGCTTTGAGGTGTTTGAGTCTAGCACTGAGTATAGTGGCATAGGTGTGTTCTACACCAAAATGGCAATCAATGCTTTCATCCTGAATGTTTTGAATTTTCAATGACACGTCTAGCAGCCTTAGTGTTTCTAGCTGCTAACAATTCTTTGGGGTCTCAGGCTCAAAAGCACAAAGAACTTTGATCACTTCTTTTTTTGCAATGAGCTAACAGAGAAGGGGGAAAAATCAGTCTATATCAAGCAAACAACCCTCCTAAGAGACTTACACGGTTTTTGGCCAACTTTTTCATGGTGAACACATGAGGGTGCATTTCTCTTGCCTGCCTGCTTCTTAAAGAGTTTCTGGGGATGAATTGGTACATCCTATAAAATCTCCCCAAAATGAAGTACAGATGCTGGTTGTAATTGGCCAAAGTAAAGAAAGACCAACTATTAGATAAATAAGCTAGAGAAATAATTTAGTAGAAAAATATATCATAATAGAAAAATGTACTTCCTTGGTAAAAAAAATAGTGAGTCAGGATCAGTGTTTAAAAAACATGCATTGTCCTTTGCTTTGAGAGAACTGTTCTGTAGCCATAATAGATTATGTCAAACTGTCAAATATAGACTCAAATAGCGAGAACATGCTGTCATGGCTAGAGAAGTATCTTTTTTTTAAACTCTTACCTTTTGCCTTTGAATCAATACTGTGTATCATTTCCAAGGCAGAAGAGCAGTAAGGGCTAGGCAATGGGGATTAAGTGACTTGCCCAGAGTCACACCGCTAGGAAGTCTCCTGTCTCTAAGCCTGGCTCTCCATCCACTGAACCACCCAGCTGCCCCTAAGAAGTGTCTTTATAGTCAAGAAGACCTGTGTTCAAGTTTCTCTAAGGACACACACTATTTATATGACCTTGTGGAGGTAATTATCTCTTTTAATGCTTCCAAAAAATCTTTTAAGCTGAAAAGGCACAAATTTGACAGAGAAAATTTCTCACTAGGACTTCCTTATGTCATTGAAATCACAGGGTCAGCTCAAAACCAAAACAACAACAACAAAACACAAGGGAAGTCTATTAGAGTGAATCATGTTTTAGAGATTAATGGAATATTGGACTACTTTGATGTATTCTGTGTCTAAGTCCTCAGGGAATTTGCAGCAGAGCTCCCTTGTTCTTCCTCCTGTGAAAGCACTCAGTTCAGGAACCCTTTTTGTGGGAGCACATTTAGAAATAACAGCCCAAAATCCCAGGTCTCCCTGCTATAATAATAATAATAATAATAACAATAATAGTAATAATAATAATGACGATGATGATGTTCACATTTGCATAGGAATTTAAGTAAGCCAAACTCTTGCTCTATGACATCCCTTTGAAGTAGATTGAACAAGTAACTCCTGTTATCTCTATTTATGGATTTATTTCTCTTTCATGATGCTGGATGAATCATGTCACTAGGGATATCGCCACCACCAGCATCATCGTCATGAGCATCTTCATCAATATTATGGTTATTATTTTTGTTCCTGTACCATTGTAATAGTTAATTTATAGTCATGGTGCCGATGAACAAAGGCATCTGCGTAGCCGGTCAGTACAGTACATCTCTGTTTTCTTCCATGATTGAGGGTCATGCTGGTGATAACGAACTCTATCTGGGGATAGCAGTGGGTCTATAAAGACCAAAAGATGATCATATTCTGTCCTTGCATAAGATTTTTGTCTCAGTCACTGTAACAGCAATGTCCAGAAACCTTTGAATTTTTAATGCAGATTTTCTTCATTTAAATGATTTTTTCATTTAAAAGTTATCCCTAAATCCACTGGCAAAAACAGTTCTCCCTATTCCAAATTGCCACACCAAATGCTGGACTTTAAGAGCCGCAGGCTTGGAGTTGAAGTTCTGGGTTCAAATACATGCTCTGTTGCTTATTGGCTGTGTGATTGTGGGAAAATCATTTCCTATTTCTCACCTCAGCTTCCTCAGTTTTAAAATGTAGGTCACAATTGTTATGTTCTTAGGTTTATGGTACATAATGTGTTTTTCAAGTAACGGGTGACTCTATCATTGCATTTTTTAAAAAACCTTTACCTTCCATCTTAGAATCAATACTATGTATTAGTTCCAAGGCAAGGAGTGGTAAGGACTAGGCAGTGGTGGTTAAGTGACTTGGTCAGAGTCACACAGCTGGGAGCATCATTGCATTTTATCAAATGGGAGAGGAATGATTGAGGACGAGAAGAAGCTCTGGACTTGGAGTTAGGAGAAATGAGTTTAAGTTGTAAGTTCAATTTAGTCATTAGACATATGAGTTTGGGCAAATTGCTTGCCCTTTCTGAGCTTTGGTTTCCTCATCGGCAAAATGGATGTTACATTGAATGTGGTGGCTGCATCATAGAATTGCTCCAGGGAAAGTACTTTGTAGGGAGGTGACAAATGATATGGTGGAAAGAGAACTGTCTTGGGAGTCACAATACCTGGAGTCAAATCTGTCCTCTTATACTTTTTTACCTCATTCAGTCTCCATGAGCCTCAGATTTTTCAAAATTAAAATGAGAAGGAATTCTACTAGATAACCTTGGAGGTCCCTTCTACCCAAATTTCATTCGTGTATTTGTTTGTTTGTTTGTTTGTTTGTTTGTTTGTTTTTAAACTTTTGTGAATAAAAGTTTCCTTAATGTATTGCCTTTGTATGTCAAACACCAAGCAGAAAGCTTGGCACATAGTTGAACTTTAGAATCTTAGTTGATTTATAATTTATTTATTGTCAATTTATGAGAGTGTACCATATTTAGAGGCAGAGGGAATCTTTGAGATCATATAATATAAAATTGCCTCCATTTTACAAATAAGGTATCTAAAGCCCAGATAATTTAGATGACTTCTCATCCACCCAAACTTTAGTAGGTTCCATATTACATAGATAGATTAATATTATTTGATGGTGTTATTTTCCATATCACTATATGATGCCATCTCTTGGTTTGTTTCTTTTTTGAGGGGATGGGTGGAAAGATAATCAACTGCTATATATGCCATATGCGAAATTGGTTTGGCTTGCCCTGGTTTGTGTTTTTAAATCCTCCTGAGGAATCCTAGATTCTAGGGGTGCTTGCATGCACATCTACAATACACATGTGGTTGTGCTGGAAGAGAATGAGAAGAAAGCACCCTCATGGATGCAGCTTCATAAGTCACATACATATCAGCCCTATGGACTAGTATATCACAGGTTTCCTTTTTAAAGCAAAAGAAGGAAATATGCCTTTCACTCTCCCTTCAGAAAATAACAGCCCTGATAGCCTTCTCTACATGCTCTGGCAATCTCCCTGGCAATTACACAGTAACCACTAAGAACAGAAAGTGTGGGTAAGATCTATGGCAGCTCATCATTCTCCCAAATTAGTTTTTTGAGCATTTTCATAAATGATTGATAAAAACTTCCCTTAAAATAAACTGTAAGGATTTGACTGTACTCCCATATGACTTCCTCAGGGTTGTGGAGAGAAGTACGCATGTTCTCTTCCCCCTTCCTTTCCCCTTTTGTGATCATAAAAAGCCTCATGTTTGCTCAGAATTAATTGTTTGGAAATCCAAGGAAGTTACTGATTTTGTCTGAAGCTCATGTTACATAGAATTTCCTAGTGCTTTAGTAGAAGGTGTCCCCCAGAATAATGTTAATTAATTCAATTTTTTTCAATTGGGATATTTGATGGCAGACAAATCCCTCTCCATTGCCTGTATCATCTTTTCCAGATGATCACTGAAATAAAAATAGAAACTAAAATCTTTTTTGCACTAGGAGTGCTATTGATACTATTGATGAAAAAGCAACAAGAGGAGATATTGTATGAAAAGCACTGAGTTGCAGAAAGAAATAAAATTTTCAAAGTCCTATCATAAATATGAATTCTACATTCTGAGATCTGCTCCACAGTTTCTCTGACATCTATCACCTTTCTGCATTGCTGTCACCCTATTTAAAATTTTTAATATCTCTTTTCAGGAAAATCACAACAGCCTCCTCCTTGGCCTCTTTTCCCCACCATCCATCTTAATCAATTGATCAATCAATATTTATCCAGTGTCTGTTATGTACCAGACACTATACTAAGTGCTGGGGATACAAAAACAAGCAAATGTAAGTTCACACGCTCAACTTAAAGAACATAATACTTTCTGATAAAATTTTCTATATGTATTATTTCCTCCTTTAAAATGTGAATTCCTTACAACTAAGGGCTCTCTCTCATTTTTCTACTTATATCTCTAGTGTTAAGCAAAATCTTTGGCACAAAGAAAGTGCTTAAATTATGTTTTATTTATTTACTCATTCACAGAATGAGCATTTCCCTTTACTCCATTTCCTCCTGTAATAGAATGGGTTAATCTCTCCAATTAGGATTTTTACAAAAATTCATGAAGTTGAATTTTTTACTGTGTTTTCAGAAATAGGTGGGCATGGATCCTGATGGATACTATGAATTTACCTAGAGGTTAATAGTCTATTTAGATATTTTCATTTATAATGCCTAATACATAGAAATGCAGCTGTATTTCTCATGTCAAATTCTAAGCATTGGCTGAATTTTCCACTTCTCCAGCCAGCAGCACTGTTGTTGTTGATTGAAGTCTTCCCAACAGTGTTCTGTGTTGAAGTCTGCAGTCAAGGTTAAGTGGGCACCAGGGATGCTTGTGTGCCAGAAATAAAATATCCGTTTCTTGATTGCTATCCAAAGGAGGGCAATCAGTGTGGTGAGGGAACTTGTTGAAGCTTGGTTGAAAGAATTAGAGATGTTTGACCTAGATGATAAAAGATATGCCGAGAAGTTCTCTAGTTCTCAGTTTGCTCATCTGGAAAATAAAAGGTCTCTCATAAACCAGTCACTGGCCCTGAGAACAAAACCCATACTTCAAGGGCATCCTAGTGATCTGGGGTCAAGAACTGGGCATACTAGTAGTGGGGATTGATTTTCCCAATGAAACACAGGTAGTAGTCTGGTGATAATTGCCCTAAGGGACCCATACCCAATTCAGAAGGTTAGAGGTTAGGATATTAGTTATTTTAGAAAGGCAGTAGAGTGGGCAAATATAAGGAAATAAGGGTAAATGCATGGTTTTTTATATTGTATAAAAATTTATTATTTTATTATATATATTAAAATTTTATTTTAATAGCACAAATAAAAAGTTAGCATGTAGGAAATTTAAATGTCACAGTATGCTTTCAACAAATAAGCACTCACTCCATGTTCAAATGTATCTTTTAGCAAATGTATTCAAATGTATCATTTAGCAAATATTTAGTAAGGGCCATATAGTAAGTTGAGAGTCAATTTTAGGCCAGGAAAATCTAGGTTCAAATCCTTCCTCTGTATAGACTGGCTGTATGCCCACATATGGCCAAGTCACTTAGCCTTGCTGTGCCCTGGGTAGCTCTCCAAAACCATAATTTGCCAAGAAAAAGGTATAGACCAATGACTCCCAAAGTGGGTGCTATCTCCTCCTGGTGGGTGCTGCAGGGATCCAGGAGGGCATTGATGGCCACGGGTGCATTTATCTTTCCTATTAATTGCTATTACAATTTTTTAAAAAATGAATTTCCAAGGGGCTAAATAATATTTTTTTCTGGAAAGGGGGCGGTAGGCCAAAAAAGTTTGGGAACCACTGGTATAGAGCCTACATTGGTAGAGGAGATTCCCTCACTCAGGAATTTCATATATTCTCTATTTCCAACCAAATTCAGGTCTAGCCCATATTCCTAATCCCTACTATGTACTGTGCTAGAAGCCAGACATGTAAAGACAAAACATTGACATTAAGTATATTTAAAAAAACATATTATAGCGAGAGAGAGAAAGAGAGAGAGAGAGAGAAAATCTTCCTCTCAAGAAACTTACAAATACATCATATAAGTGGCTCAATTCTTTGCAAACTTATTGTGGGTCCATTTGGAGTTTTCTTGGCAAAGATTTTAGAGTGGTTCACCATTTCCTTGTCTACAGACCAGGAAACTCAGTCAAACAGGGTTAAGTGAGTTGCCCAGGGTCACCCAGCTAGGGATGAGTCCAAAGTCAGACCTGAAATTAAGAAAATAAGTTTCCTGACTCGAGGCCCAACATTTTTTCCATATGCAGCTGCCTTCACACTTAGAGAGTTAGACAGCTGAGAGATGATGCACCCTCTTCAAGGCTAGTGTTGCAGGACTAAAGAGTTTGTAGCCTGAAGTAAAATGTAAAAACATTACAAAGAAGATTATATTATGAAGAGCTTTGAGTATCAAACAGAGCATTTTGGTTTGCATCCTGGAGACAGTTAGGGAACCACTGGGATTTATTGGGCAAGAGAATGACATGGTTGTACTTGTGCCTTAGGAAAACCACTTGAGTGGCTTAAAGGAGGAGAAAATGGAATGAGGAGAAAACTGAAGCAGGTTCACTCACCAGCAGGCTGTTGGAATATTTCAGGTGGGAGGTGATGAGGATTTGCGCCCAAGTGGTGGCAGTGTTGGAGGAGAGAAGAGGTATGTTGCCAAGGTGAACTCTATAGTTCTTAGCAACACATTGAATATGGAAGGGGAGATAGGGAAGAATTGAGGGTGACACCCAGGTTGCAAACCTGAGAGACTTGTGTGTGCAGTGTTGCCCTTTCTCACAAAAAGGGAAGCTAGAGAGAAAGATAAGTTCTGTTTTTGACTGGTTGAGTTTAATGTATCTATTACACATCTCTTTAGAAATGTCTGAAAGGCAATTGGAAATATAAAACTGACCATCAGTTAGAACAGTGGTTCCCAAACTTTTTTAGCCTACCACCCCCTTTCCAGAAAATATATTACTTAGCACCCCCTGTCACATACTATCATCGCCCCCTTACAGTTATTCACCTCCCCAAATTGCACCTGTGGCCATCACCGCCTTCCCTGGATCACTGCAGCACCCACCAGGGGGTGGTGGCGCCCACTTTTGGAATCACTGAGTTAGAGGAACAGGTTAGGAAGATTTTAAACTAGTCAACACAGTAATTATAGTAGACCAGTTAGTTAATTAGAGAGGTTAATGCTTAAGTATTTTAGAATTGGCATATGCTTAGGATAAAAGGTGAAAGAAGTAGAAAAATATAGTTAGAGTCAATGGCTCAAAAAAATGAGAACAGGAAAACCTAGAAATGAATGAAATAATTGAGGACTTCTTTACCTAAGTCCCAGGGCCCAGGAGGTCCTAAGAGAGATTTCAGTGGGTCTGTGAACTTGCATGGGAAGAAAACCATTTTCACTTTAGCAAAACTCAAAATAAAATTTAACATTTCCTTTGCATACTTAAAAACATTCTGAGAAAGAGTCCCATGACATCACAACTGCCAGAGGAGTTAATTACACACACAAAATATCTAAGTTATCTTTTAACTTAAAAAATAAGATTTAAGTTATGTCTTACCAAAATTTTGAGATAAAAGATTTAAGTTATGTCTTACCAAAATTTTGAGATATTTAAGTGAAGTATGCATTGTTTTTATTTTACCTAAACAAGATATAATTCTTGACATATCCACCACTTTCTATGGAGATCATTCACCTGTTTACTCTATCCTGAAACAGTACAGTATCTTTCCTAAATGTTGCCTTTAAACAGCTTGCCTGGGCTTCCATTAATGGATTGAGAGGGATTTTGAGAAAATAAGCCAGGTTGTCAGGTCAAGAAGTTAGGATTTACCTATACCTATGGCCAAGAACCACAAGAAAGTTGGAGGTAGCGTACAGCAAAGGAAAATTACAAATGTTATTGAATGAGGAAAGTCAAAATCCTAGAGTATTTTTGGTCAAATTCCTGGAACTGAAAGAAATAATCTAGAAGTGCACAAAGTGTTCTTCTTTAAGGTGGATTTGTTGGATACCTGTTGACTACCTTCAATTTTGTGAAAATGGCTCATGAATCATCTAGCAAGAAGATCACATGAATGTTCTTCCTCATTTTAAAAAAGTTTAGCTCTTTCTTGTGTTCTTTTCACTGACAAATCTGTATGTGCCAATGGCATTCGAAGTTGTCCCCAGAGCCATTACCCACGGAAAGAATCTAAATACATACTCCTTTCAATTACCCCTAACAACTCAGGGTCAGCTCTTTTTGGCAGTGAGTAGGTTCTATTTCTGTGCTACTTTGAGAAGTGCCTGAACAACTAATTTCCATGACGGATTAAAGTGACAGATAAAACACCCTAGGTGCAGTCATTTCACATGAGTGTAACAGATTTCCAAAATAAAATTGCTTTTATTTCGATATGATGTCCTCAGGAGGATCTGATACTGTTTAGTTATTAAGCCCTTCACACATCATTAATTCCAGAGCAAAGTGATAAATCTCACATACGGCAAATTTAAAAAAAAATAAAAAAGGTTAGCAACCACAGTTGTGCCTACTTTGGTCATATACAGTATGTAGATTGTAAAAAGGTAAGATAAGTTTGTGATGCAACTCCCTGTATCAGGAAAAAAAATATTTTTTGTATTTAAATATTCAGACAGAAACATTAAATGGAATTACAAATTATCTCATTAATATGTCTTTCATATTATACCACCAGAATAAAAACAGCTGAAGAGTTAAAAACAAAACACAGGTCAAAATTCATTGAAATCCAATTATTTTCACAGTTTTTGATGGATTTGCCATATCTTTGAGTGCTTTAAGAAGAAATACTATACATTAAACCTATTCTTTATTATATAACAAAAAGTTCTGCAGAGCAGAGAGATGTGCCATGGCCCCTGGCCCAAACAAATCATTCAAACTTGGGAACATGCCTAGTCCTTGAACCCATGTTGGAGAGAAGAGTAAAGAGTAAACACTCCAGAGACTGGTCCAAGATGCTTTTGTACATAAACACTATAATCATTCGAAAATACATGAAATTTACTTCTAATTTGAAATTAGTTGAAAATATATCCTTTGACAAATGAAGTTATTACCCAACCCTACTAGCTTTAGACTATATTAATATCTTACTTCTAATAATCTAGCTATTGCTTTTATGCCCAAAATCTTCCTCCAAAGTACTAATTCCAAACAATTCTATTTATGATCTAAGTTATGAACTTATGCAGAATGGTTCAAATTATGTTCATATATGAATTCACTAGAAAAAAGTTTGTCCATTTTTTCTCTCTTCATACAAGATTAATAGGAAGGTATCACAAAAGTTTATTAATAATTTGAGTTACCACAGAGCTTCTACATACAAAATCCAAAATGCTCCAGTTTATTAAATAGAATATAGAATTTTCAGAAAAATTATAGTGTTCAAATCTTCATGTAGACTATTTATCCTTCAGAAATTTTTATGAATAAAAGGTGAACCAAAAAGTTAAAAAAAATGAGGGCTCTTTAGGAAAATCAATTGTGAACCCTGTCCCATTTCTCATGCAAGTGATCACTTCCTAAGTGGGACAGATGCAATTATGATATCAAAGGGAAAATTCCATTTTCCCCTGGTCAGTTACTGGAAAATTGGTTATGGCTGTTCATTAAAATAAAATATTATTGAGAAAATGTCTTATAGAACCCAATTTTCTGGAAATAGCCTAATGAAAATAATACAAGAACAATGAATTCATAAACTGTGAAAACTTGAGAAGAGTAATATTAAAAATAATGTGAATTCACTAAGATTAATTTTTTCATTTAAAAATACATTTAGAAGTCTAGTACTTCCAAATTCACTTCTGGTAGACATCAGGATATCTTGAATAATAAATAAGTTAAAAGTACCAAAACAATTTTAGTAATAATAAGTAAGATGTACCTGATTAGAAGAAATCTGAACTAAGCAACTTAAAGAAAATATTATTAATTTTAAGTTAAATTATAGGCTGTAATATTATAATTGTAAGTTAAAGTATATACTAAATTGTTCTCTAAATGAATTAGTGTTCTGTAACCCATCCATGTGCCTTTGTACAAGCTGCCCTCAATACCTGAAATTTTTTCTTCACCTCCACCTCTTAGTTTCCTTAAGAGATAGCTCAGATACCATCTTCTACAGAAAGTGTTTTATGACTTCCGACAGTTTTTAACTCTCTTTCCTTCTACATAATTAGTATATATGCCATGCTTCAATATTTGTTTTTAAAATTAATTTAGTTTTAATTAAATATTAATATGATGCTTTTGATGCTTTAAAATTTGCAAACCTACTTCAAAATATTTTTTAGTCACAACAGCCTTGGCTTGTGACTACTATTGTATAGATGAAGAAGCAGACAAAAATCTGATACAAGATCACACAGCTACTGAGTGTCCAAGCAAGATTTGAATTTAGGTCTCCCTGACTCCTGTTCCATTGCTCTTATCTACTGGACTGCTTAGTTGCCTCTAAATAATCTTATGTATATTTACTAGTTACCATTTAAGTAATAAGAAAACAATTTGAGGGCAGGAACTATTTTTGCTTTTTAGTTTGTATCTCTGATACTTCACAAAATACTTTAACAGAGAGTAGAAGTTTAATGAATGTTTAATAAATTAATGAATGAATAAAAAGGGTATTGGGACTCTTAGAAGTTTAATTTCAAAAGAAGGCTAATTGTGCTTCACTATTTCTATAAGTACAACACAGTAAACTTTCCTAGGTATCATATTAGCTTAACATAAGTATAATTGAGAAAACATGATTTTGGTTTAACGTGAATATAATTTCAATATTCATACCCATCTGTGATATGAGAGAGAAAAGCATCCCTAATGATTTGGATCTTTGGTCTTTTTAAAAATGTGACTAATTGCTGTGAAAATACTCTGAACTATGTTTCTTGGCATGCAGCTGAAGTTATACACTCCCCTTCAAAAGAAAAAAAAAAACATCAGTCTCCTTTAACAGTTCCATGCTAACGTTGAATTTGCCACCAATCTCTGCAAAGAAGAAAGACCATCCATGTTCTAAAAATGCTGTATTCCATGATACTGTATTCACAACAGCTATTAATTTCAGAAATAAGAAATGGTAAAGAGGTTTATAGGTGAATTTTGCTGAATATCATTTCTTTAAGTGTTTCTTTTTCAATCTTTGTCTTTAAAAATATGTAGGGATACTTTTAAAAAGCAATGCCACCATAAAAGTTTCACTTGTCCGCTACTCTCTGCAAAAAATATGCAAAATCGCAATATACCTTCTTCCAACATTGCCCTCCATTCTTTTAAAAAATGCTTCTTTGCTACTGAACCAAAAGGTAAAGATTATAATTCACTCACATCATAGGTGCCATAAATTGAACCAGGAGGTGGAATATTTCCCTCCACCCATTTCTTTTACCCTGACTATGAGATATGGCCCTGGGGTCTCTGGTATGTGTATATTGGAGGGTACTATACTCAGTTCTGGTTATATAACAAATCAAAGGAAGTTACTTCTAAACATGGTAGAGGAAGAAGAAAATAAAGATCACCTTTATTTTACGTGATCTGAGTATGTTTATAAGGCAGAAATATCTGGATATAATGCGCAAAGATAGGAGTATTCTATTCAAGAAATAATTAGTGATCCAAATTTGCTGGAATATAGAATTTCTCAAAGTTAGTCATCCTCAAAAAGGCTGAAAAGATAGGTGGGAAGAAGATAGAATGTTTATTGTATTAAATACTAGGCTAAGATAAATGTATTTTATCATGTAGGCTAATGGGAAACAATGGCAGTTTTTGAATGAGAATATGATGGAGTCAATCCCTAGCTTAGAAAGATTATTTTGGCAACTAGGAGAGTTAAATAAAGAAGATGCTGGAAAAAATGGGGTCCAGTTAGACTAATGTAATTAAGGGGAAAAGACATGAAGGTAGTAACTAGAGTGATAAATGGAGAGAAGGCATGAGAGATATAGGGAGATAAAATCTAAAAGGCATTTTTACCAATTGATTGGTCATGTGGGATGAGGAAGAAGGGAGATTGAAGGATAACCCCATAGTGCTAAAATGTGTGATTAGAATGATAGTGATGTTCTCAAAAGAAATATGACTAAAATCATTGAAAAGAATAATGGAAAGGATACAGTCTTATGGCCCTCAACTGGAAAAGTAACAGGTTTATGGGGAGAAAATAATGATTTGAGTTTTGGTGTGATTATACAATATATTCCACAGTTATTTGATAAGTTCAGGAAAGAGACTGGCCAGGGAATGTAGTTTGGGCAATATTTCATTTGAGTAGAGAGAATACCTGAACCTACAGGCTCTTTTGAGATCTCTAAGAGGCCTGAGGAAGACAAAAAATAAAAAGACAAGAAGTGAATGACAACCAGGTAGGAAGCCTGAAAAAGAAAACAAAAGGAAAAGCATGAGAGAAAGATGTTATAGAAATAAAGGAAAAGAAAGTCAAGGAGGTAGAGATAGTGAAGAGCTTTAAGAACTGTATAAAGATCAAGACAGAAAAACATGAGAAGACAGTGTTTAGAATAATGGAAGTTTTTTTTTTCTAAGATTTGTCATGACATAAGGGACAAAAGAAATTATTTTATATTTTAAAATGAGGTTACCTTGGATAAATTCCTTAAAATCTCTAAGTCTGTTTCCTCATCTATAAAATAAAGTATCTACACTTGGGTTATCAATATTTGTTGTTCTTATTATATGTGTAAAGCATTTTGAAAAAAATAAATAAAATAAAGTTAAGGAAAACATTTACCCTATTATTATTTCCCTCCTTTCCAAAAGAAAAAGCTTTCATATTGTACAGGTTATTCATTGTGTACAACTAAATGGGAGAAAAGTAAATAGGAAAATAGACTTTTTTGTGTGTGTTTAAACAGTGACTACAAAGAAAAAACTTTTCTTGCTTAACAACGATTATAATTTGTAAATTCTCTTTTGATTTAGTTGCATGAAGCTTTATACTTATAACATGTTCTTAAGAGAGAAACATAGGAAAATTGAAGGGGAAAAAATAAATACTTCTTAGAAAATTAGCTGGGCCTTTGTTTAAGTTTTAGATTAAGTAATGACAAAGTGTTGGTTGACTTTCCCAGGAAGGAAAAAAAACTCCCTTTTTTTGGTAGGTTGGGAGAGGAAAATTAATAAAAATTACCCAAACGTCCAAAAAGAAGTCTTTTTTAAAAATTCTTAAAGTGAGAATGTATAGCAATTTTTTTTGCTTTGACTTTAACTTGATTGGTCTCAAAAACATTCAGGGAAGAACACCCTTTAAAATTCCTGCCCCATCATTTCTTTTCATAGGGCGCTGCCTGAGTCACTCAGACTTAAATGACTTTCCCAGGGACATATGACCAATAAGTGTCAGAGGCGTTCCTTGAAACCAAGTCTTCCTAATCCCAAGTTCAACTTTAAATCTGCTGTATTAAGTTTCACATGTTTTCCTTTGACAAATATGGGAAATCAAGTTCATTTTAATGTGAACTAAAATGAGAAAGTGTGTTTAGGCTGAAATGCACATTATTCATCTTTATTCAAATACTTAGAAGTGGTATTGAGAATAGAATTTCACAGTCAGTCTGTCAACAGTCAACAAGCATTTATTATTTAATGTGTGTCAGAGATTATATATGGGATGTATAGAAAGGCAAAAGTACAAAAACAAAAACAAATACATAAGCCAAATAACCAGTCCCCCTTTCAAGGAGCTCCAGTCTAATAGAAGAGACAACATACAAATAAGGATGTACAAACAAGCTGTAAACTGGAAATAATCAACACTAGCATTAAATGGGAAATCAGGAAATGCTTCCTGTAGTAAGTGGAATTTTAAGTGGAACTTGAAGGAATTCTGGGGGTCCAGGAGAAGGAATGAGGAGGTAGAGAATTCCAGATATGGGAAACATACAATTAAAATTCTTGGAATCAATAGATTGAGTTTCTTGCTTGAGGAGCAACAAAGAAGCCATTATTACTAGATAAAAGAAAGAATGGTGCATGTAAAAGATATAAAAAAGATATAAAATGCTAAACGTCTGGAATGGTAGAAGGGGGCCCAGATTAGGAAGGACCACTGGGATTTATTGACTAGGAGGATGACATGGTAGGATCTATACTTTAGGAAGATCAGTTTTACAGCTGAATGGAAGATGAATTGAAAAAGGGAAAAGATTTAAGGCAGGGAAAACAACTAGAAATCTATTTTACTAGTCCACATATGAAGTGAGAAGTGAGACTAGGACAGTGTTAGAGGAAAGAAGGAGCATAAGATAGATGTCATGGAGATAGAATTGACAGGATTCTATCACAAAATGGAAATGTTAGGTAGGTGAAGTGAAAAGCAGAAGATGACACCTAGCTTGTAACCTTGGGCAAGAGGGAATATGGTGATTCACTACATAGCAAGAAAAAGGTGAAGAAGACTGCAGGACTTGCAGAGAAAGATAGAGTTCAGTTTGGGACACATTAAATTTAGTATGATTATGGGACCTTCCATTCAAGACAGCCAAGAGGCAGTCAGATTGCCCAATGATTAGTTATAAATAAAACTTATTCTCTGTTTCAGTAACAACTCTAAGGCAAAAAGGCAAGGACTAGGCAAACAAGGTTAAATGACTTGCCCAAGGTCACACAGCTAGAAAGTCTGAGAGCAACCCAAGTACTCCCAAGTCCAGGCTTGGTTATCAATGTACTGTACTATTTACCTGCCCCAGTCCAGTGATGATAGTAATGATGATGATTCTTTCTTCTTTCTTCTTCTTCTTCTTCTTCTTCTTC
>NC_058132.1:626418464-626457527 GCF_016433145.1 Gracilinanus agilis | reverse complement strand
GGTAAAGAACTCTCACTTCCACCTGCCACTCCATCCCTACCCCTGGAAACCACAGAACCTCTACAAGTACCAAGACTCCCCTTGCCTCCAATAAAGCCTTGTTGTACCACCTCTGCCTCTTCTCTCCATTCTCCCTACCTTCTTTTCCTCCAATTAACTTCCATGATGCCACCCACTTTAATCTCATTTGTCTCAGAATTAAACCCCAACCAATCAGACTGACACAAATCATTTAACTTTTCTAAGTTTCTGTTTTCCTGCCTGTAAAATGAGCAGGTGATTTTTTTTAGGTCCCTTTTAGTCATATTGTTAACTTTTCAGAAACTAGCTACCAAGTTAGAGAGGTTTTCAAAAATATCAATACTGCATCATAAAGGGTGTTTCCGCAAATGTGAATTTTAGTAGTAATGGAAATCCCCTTCCCTTTAAAAGCATCAGATATTTATTTAAAACTTTTAAATCATTCAAATGGAATTTTTTATAATACTCATTAAAAGTGTTTTCCTATCTTCTTAAACAGAGTATCTGGAGCATCATTTTGACATTTTGATGATAGTCAAAGATTTCATTGAACACTGGATTATATTCTACCAATTTCATGTTTAAATATAGACATTTTAGCATTTTTATTCATGTGATTATAAATTACTTTCCAAAATGGCTGGAATAAGCCACAGTTTCACCAATAGTAATTTTGTGCACCTGTCTTTTCCTAATCTCTATTTTTAACTTTTATCCTCTCTGAAAATTTGCTCATATTAAAGTGCCTAAATTTCCATTTTCATTATCATTAGTTGCAAGCTTTTTTATCACCATCAAAAGATCAGTAGCTGAATATTAGGCTCTTTTTGTATATTTCATATTAGGGAAATAAGGTGTTGCTTTAAAGTAAACAATAATGATAAAGAAAATTCTTAAGTGTGGAAACATCCACCACTGATTAAGATTGGTTATTTGTCTATAATTTATCTTTTTTGAGAGTTGCCTGAGGTAGTAAGATGCTCTATGACATACACATGGTCACAGAGTTAATATGAGTCAATCTAGACCCGAACCCAGGACTTCCTGACCCTAAGGCTAATCTTTCATCCACTCTGCCAAACTGCCTTTCAAAGTAAACATTAACAATGATTGAACACACACAATTTTCGTAACTGAATTATGTTTCTCAGGGCTTATAGGTGGCAGAGTGGATGGTATGTCAAGACTAGAGTCCTGTGGTCAAATCTGGCCTCAGATGACACTAACTTTCTGACCCACGGTAGGTCATTTAAAGCCTCTTTTGCTTTAGTTTCCTAATCTGGAAAATGAAATAAGAAACCATTCAAGTTCTTTGCCAAGAAAACCCCAAATGGTATCACAAAGAGCAAGGCATGATTGAAAAATGAATGAACAACAGATTTTGTTTCTCACAAGATGTATCATCAAAAAATGAATCATATATTTAATTTTAATTCTCATTTAATGCTTAATATTTGATTTCTTATCTCAGTTCTCTTACCAAATTATTTGACTTTTAGCAACATTTTAAACCTTGTAATGCTGTTGTTTCCTATAAAATGAAGAAAGGACCTTCAAATTTCTTTCAATTCAGTTCAATTTAATTCAAAAAGGTTTTATCAAAGGCAATTTGGTGGCCCAGCAGATTGAGAACAAGGACCAGAGATGAGAGGTCCTGTGTTCAAATTTGGCTTCAGACACTTCCCAGCTATGTGACCCTGGGCAAGTCCCTTAATGCCCATTGCTTAGCTCTTATCACTCTTCTGTCTAGGAACCAATATCTGGTCTTGATTCTAAGACAGAAGGTAAGATGTTTTGTTTGTTTGTTTGTTTTTGCTTTTTAAAGACTTTATGAAGTATTACTACATGCCCATTGTTGTCCTTAATCCTAAAGTTAGAAAGACAAAAATAAAATAATCATTGCCCTCAAGAAACTTACATTCTATAAAGTTGAAAATCTGGCAGAGAAAATTAAGTGTAAAATATGGACAAAGTATTTTCTGATGGAAGAGCACTTGCTGACATTTTATGATTCGGTATAGCATCATATAATCTCTTTATTATCAAACGGTGTTAATTTTCTCATGAATATTGATTCACTGATCTTTTCTACTTTTCCACTTGAAGAGTTTTCATGAGTAACTTTGACTGAAACTTAAATGAAATCTCCCCAGGCACTTAGAGGCTTTTTCATTATTAAGTAAAATATGATTAAAGGAATTTGATCTACATTAAATTTTTATTGATGTGACTGGCTAAATTTTTTCTCATATATATATGTATATATATATATATATACACTATTTTTGCTAAGAGGTTGCTATATCAGAGTGAATTTAGATAGGAAAGAACCAGAAGACAAAATTATTTTGATGGGAAGACAAGTGAACTAGCAACCTACTATGTGCCAGGTGCTATGCTACGAGCTGTGAAGTTATCATTGTTCATTATCTTTTAAAAACTTGCCCTTCTATAGTGATCTTCCTTTAGTGAAGATACACCATTATCTGTTTTGAAAAAAAATAACCAGATTCCTTTTGTTCTTGTATTTTTTAACTAAAACAGTATAAACTATTTAACAGAAGCAATTACCTTGGAATTTTCTTAAATATGTGAGCACTGTCCCTCTGTGTCCAAATAAACCATTCCCCAGGCAAATCAAACATTTTAACAAAAGATTTGAGTCATTACACAATCACTTTGAAAAAGTAGTAATCCAAGAGATCTGAGTGATGGCATTTAGTGAGGCATTGAAAATATTCTACATCCTGGAGATAACAAAGACAAAAATAAAATCATCCTTACCATCAAGAAGGAGTTGGCAGCAGGAAAGAGAAATAGCCAATATGTACATAGTCAAATATTTACAAAGTTAAAGAGAATTCAAAACAATTGGGGAGAGAGTAGAAGCAAAACCATGGGATCAGAATATCATTTGTGTAAGAGAGGGATCCCTAAATTTTGAAGGAGCCACAGATTGCTAGGGGCAGAGGTTAAGGAGGGAAAGCATTCCAGGCAGGGAGTATATTCTTGGTAAAGGTAGATGAGAAATGGAATATGCCACTATTTGTCCATCAATTCATCCTTTCCTTTCCATTTTAAAGGTCTCCAGTGTTATCTAATTTACTTGCCTACAAGGGCATGGGTATGATTTAACCAGTCACCTTCATGAAGTGTTCAAACCTTTTTATCAGAGTGATGAAATAACTTCATACTCTTGTACAGTTGTTGAGAATATCTTCAATTTGATCACAGATTAGATCTGTACTCATCTTTGGCGTGTATGTGACTGTGTGTGTGAACATGAACATGAGTGTGCAATAAAGATACAGAATTCTGGGCTAGAAGTCATGAGCTTTGAGTTTAAATTCTAACACTACCACTTAATACCTGAGTAAATGGACATGTAAAAACCTCTGTGTGACTCAGTTTTCTCATCTGTAAAACGATAATGTTGGGACTAAAAGGCCTCTGAAGTCCCTTTCACTTCTAAATCTATTCATAATATACGCATATGCAATAAGCATACACATATGTAATATGTATGCACCTGGTCATACACATAAAATGTAAATGTCAGCATCTAGAAAAAGTGAGTGATAAGGAAGAAAACTTAACTAGATGCACTTTCTGTCCTGTGAAGTTTGTCAGTTTTCATAATGACCCTGTGATTTTTTAGGAGTTTCCCCTATCTCACTACCTGGAATGGGAGCTGTGATATACCACAGTGGAAGAACTGTGTGATTGCATGCTGGTAGTACTAGAAGAAGTCTAGTACTGCAGAAGTTCAGGACAGAGTTGTTCTGTGGCCTGCTGCTCCTCAGGGAGTCCTGATTTACTCCTTAGATTTCTTAGAAGTACACAGTAACTCCCCTCACTCATCTTCCTTTGATTAAGGAGATACCCACCCTAATAGTTTACTACTTATCTAAGGAGAAAGAGACAGAAGAAAGATTGAGCTGCAAAAAGGAATGTGAAAGAGCTTCCAGTGAGATCATTAGATCTTCTTTTACCTGACCCATCACTTTCCCATACATAATATCTGTATCTATTATAAAGTTAAGGTTCATAGCTTTCAGAAACTAGATAGACTGTTAGTCTGTAAGAATTTATGAGAACAAATTTCCCATACAGCAAAGGTAAAATGAGGTAAAAATAGCATTTTGATGCTTAAGAGATTTTTATTTTACATGGGGATCATGTAGTACCCTGAGCTTGGTTAACAATTCAGTTATCTATGACAGGTTGTATATATAAAACGACAATAACACAGTCCAGAATGCACTGTTCCTCCTTCAGGAAATTTACCAAGGATACCCATTTCATCAGCAGAGGTTCCAGAAGACCCTTGTAGTGACAGCATGATTCACAAAGTGCTAATGGAAATCTATTTTCATAATGAAAAAGAAACAAAGGCAAAAATTTGGACACTGGAGATGTGTTGGTTGATTAATTATAGCTATTCCAGAGTTCATCTTGTTTTTCTCTCTCTGTATCCCACTCACTGCCCCATAAGCTATACATCCTTAATCAGAATACTTTCCTAATTCTACTGCTGGATCATTTGCCTTTTGAAGCATTCTAGAAGGACCTCAGAGTTGTGTCAGGTGGGATCTTTACCTAGTCCAGCTTTTCACAAAATCTTATTGATACAGTGAAAAAGTTTGCTAGATTTGGGTTCAGGAAATGGGTTCAAAGCTCACTTCTGCCACCTCCTACATGTGTGACTTTGGATATTACTGGGTCTCATTTCCTCATCTGTAAAATGAGGGGGTAGGATTAGGTCTCCAAAGTCCCTTCAAGCTCTAGATCTTGTCTATTTCCTCTTTTGATAATCTAGGCAATTAATATTTTTGTAAATATTCACCCATTTCACCTAGATTTTCATATTTATTGCCATAAAATAAAATTAAGCAATGAAGTTCCTAATTTAATTTCCTCTTCATTAGTGGTGAGATCACCCTTTTCATCTTTGATACTGTTAATTTGATTCTCTTTTTTCTTTTTTTAATTAGATTAACCAGTATTTTATCTATTTTATTTGTTTTTTCAAAGTACCAGCTCCTAGTCTTATTTATTAGTTCAATAGTTCTTTTACATTCAATTTTACTAATTTCTCCTTTATTTTTTAGGATTTCCAATTTAATTTTTATCTGGGGATTTTAAAATTGTTCTTTTTCTAACTTTTTAAGATACAAGCCCAATTCATTTATCTCTTCCCTATCGATTTTGTTGCTATAGGAATTCAGCAATAGATTTTCCTCTGAGTACTGCTTTCACTATGTTCCATAGTTTTTGATATGATGTCTCCTCATGGTCATTCTCTTCAATGAAATTATTCATTGTTTCTAAGGTTCCTTTTTTGACCCACCAGTTTTGAAGATTTAGATTATTTTGTTTCCAATTAATTAAACCTACAGTCTAAAGGTCAAGAGAATGCTGGGGCAGGTGCCACAGGGTCCTAGCTCCTACCTTGACAGACCAAATTCCTTACCAGGACACATGTTTGATTAACCTTCTCCTCTTTAATCTTGTGGTTGTCAATTGAGCCATTGTCAAATCCTCTACCATGCCACATGTTCATTAACTACCTCTCATTTCCCATTCCTTGATTCTGCAATAAAAGATTGGGACACGTGTAGCTCTCTCTCTCTTACCACCATCAGAGAGCATGTACACTGGAGCCCGAGTTTTTGAATCCTTAATCTCTAAGTCTTTCTTCCTTTATTACTTCCTCTCTCCTTTTCCCTCATCACTCATTCTCTCTCAGTCTTCAACCTCCTTTTTCTTTTTAACATTTTTTAAACCCTTAACTTCTATGTATTGGCTCCTAGGTGGAAGAGTGGTAAGGGTGGGCAATGGGGGTCAAGTGACTTGCCCAGGGTCACACAGCTGGGAAGTGGCTGAGGCCGGATTTGAACCTAGGACCTCCCGTCTCTAGGCCTGACTCTCAATCCACTGAGCTACCCAGCTGCCCCCCTTCAACCTCCTTTCTGAGTGTTCACCCATGAATATATTAATTTTTGAATACTGAACTCCAACATTACATCTATGTAATATTGCACATCAGATCACTGGCCTGGGAGAATTTTCTGGAATTGAAGAGTTAAATTTAAAATGTAAAAACAGTCTGATAAAATACTTTTTTTTGAGGTAGATAAAGAGT
Organism: Gracilinanus agilis; assembly: GCF_016433145.1. Lineage (NCBI taxonomy): Eukaryota > Metazoa > Chordata > Mammalia > Didelphimorphia > Didelphidae > Gracilinanus > Gracilinanus agilis. Next base: position 626,451,361 of record NC_058132.1, on the reverse strand, counting down.
CTACACACTTCTAAAATATTTCTGGGCATATCACAAACTTTGATTTATAAAGAGGGAGGATTAATTTATAGGCATGAGTTCTTCACAACAGCTGCACACAACTAAAAAAAAATCACAACTGGATGTTATCAATATGCTGTCTCTCAAGGAGCTTATACAGATGGCAGAACGGAGAAATCTATCTCTTCCTTCCTGCCTGGCAGAAATTGCTATTCCCTCTGAGTATTAGGTAAAGTACTGACAGATGACAAATTTGCCTTAGGCATCCCATTCCTGCCCTATCTGCCCCAATTGCTCCATATTCTTAGGCCTGCCCACCTATCTAAGTGTCTCAAGACACTGCCACAAGTGCTCTTCATGTTTACAAGTCCTCCCTTCCAGTACTCAGAGGGAGCATTTGCCTTCAGCTACTACTTTTGAGGATCTCATTCATATTATAAGTTTGTATCTGGTTTTCTATGTCTCTTAGGGAGGATTAGCCATCCACAGGTAAGAGCTGTTTTCTTTTTTAAATTAATTTAATTTTTTTCCATATTACAAGTCAATAAATTCATAATAACTATTTTCTAACATTCTGTGATCCTTGTTCCCTACCCACATCCTCACAATAGCAAGTAAATTATATAGCTTGTAAGTGTTATGTATGATTGTATATTTCCATGTTCATCATGTTGTGAAAGAAGACATATATTGCTGACACTAGAGAATAATTCATGGAAGAAATAAAGTGAACAATGGTATGATTCGATCTCCATTTTGCTTCAGTTGTTTCTTTCTCTGACAACATAGAATTATTTTTGTTTCTTTTTTCCTTTGACCTGGGATTCATATGTTTCCTATCACTCACTGCTCTCTGCTTTGCTTCACTGAGAGGTTCACATTTTCAGTAAGGCAAGCTTATCTCTTCTCCAACTCTCTTTCTCTTTGGGCCAATCTTTGAGATAGGAAGTCTTAGAGATTTTAAATAATATAGACAAAGCCTCACAGTAAGTTGATATAACTTTAGGTTTTACTAATAGTGTATAAACCAGTTCAATGGACAAAATTCCTCAGGGGCATGAGCATAATCATTTGTGTATATGGATTTGTTTGTTTTATCCATAACCTACTCTTTAATACTCGGAATCTGTTCTTCATTCTGCTCTTCTGGGCACTTCTCAATCTGGAGGTCTGGACTTCTCCAATGGGATGGAATCTATAATTCTGCTGAAGAGCTTCTCTTTGGAAGGATCAACAGATCACAGATTTAGAGGCCATCTAGTTCTACTAATCATTCTAAAAATGAGAAGTGAGACCCACAGAGATAAAATGATTTGGCTAACGTCACACAACTAATAAGTGGTAGAAATCAAGTTCTTTGGCTCCAAAGGCAATATTCCTTTCAATGTCCCATTCTCTCTCTCTCTCAGGGATCTAGGCTTTTAATAATTGGCATACTGCTTTTCAGTAAAATTATAGATTTAAAGCTGAAAAGGAACTTGGTGAAATAGTCCTACAACTTTCCAGGGTGAAGAAGGAGGCTCAAGGGGGAAGCTAGTTAGCTCACTGGATAAAGAGCTAGTCCCAGAGAGAAAAGGTCCTGTGTTCAGATCCAACTTAGATACTTCCTAGATGTGTGACCCTGGGCAAGTCACCTAACTAACTCCAAGTGCTTAGTTCTTGTCACTATTCTGATCTAGAATTGAAACTCAATATCAGTTTCAAGGCAAAAAAAGCAGTGTTTTTTTAAGAAGCAGGTTTAGATAGATTGTGAATTACCTGAGGTAATATAAATAATAAATAACAGATCTAAAACTCAAATTAATGTATATTACCTCAGAAGGATAACCAATGAAAAGCCCACATGTTTCATTTGTATCTATATAATATAATGAAACATAAAGAAAAAGATAAAAACATGTTAGCTAGAACTAGGTTTCATCAAGCAGAAGTGTCACTGTGCCAAATGAAGCAGAACCATGGACAGAGTCTATAAGAAGTTTGTAGAGGCAGACAGACTACACTGGGAGTGAATCCCTAGACACATAACCTCCTTCTTTCTCAGATCCTTATTGTAGTGACAGTAGGAAAAGGAGTGAGAAGTAATGGAAGGAAGAGGGAATACTAACAGCAACTACTACAGAAACTCAGGATTACCAGAGCCTGAGAACATGGCCCTCCTCAATAAAGCCCACCTTTGATGGACTTCATTCCAGGGAGTCCCATGTCAATAAAAGGGCTAAGAACACATTAGAGTATGCCTAGATCCACAATATTACATACTCATGCCCATGAGAATGGTCCTGTTCCTATGATCTTTATTTTTGGTGGTAGTATTATTGAATTATGTACAGTTTTTTGAATGCATATATTGTTTTTTCATTCCTTTTTATTTAATATTCATAGATCTTTACATATTTTTATAAGAAATGTCTTAGTAGTAGAGAAAAGCTCATAGGCTTGCAAAACAATTTAAAAAATATAAAACTGATACTAATAGGAAAGATTTCCCTTCATGTTATTATTATGTTTTCCCAAAAAATACATGTATAGACAATTTTTGATAATAACTTTCTGACATTTTGTGATCCAAGTTCTCTCTCCTTTCCTTCCTTTTCCAGTCCCCAAGACTACTAGTAGTTAGGATGATATAGCTTATACATGTATAGAAAAAAAGTTAATAATTTTATCAGAAAAAGATAAATCAAAGTTTAAAATTTATAAATAAGCTTATGATACAAAATTTATATATAAATTACAAATACAAAGAAGCCAGATTTGGTAACTATGTGAAGATATTACTCAAAAAGCAAATAAAATACTTTTTCTTCAAATATATCTGAAATATTCATAAACATTGATCATTTTGGTCATATCAGAATTCCTAAGTTAATTTAGAAAAGAATATTTTAAATACTAAATTTTTAAACCATAATACAATAAAAAAGAAAATGAATGCATTCTGAAAAGGTACAGATCTACATGAAAATTTAAGAATGTTTTCTTTAGCTAAAGGAGAATTTACTTAAAATGAGATTATGTAAACATTAATTTCAACAAGAAATACCATACATTATAATATATGGGATGCATCCAAAGAAGTGTTCAGAAGGGGCAAATTTTAGAAATAAATTTGTAGGACACTAATAAGAAAGCATTAATAAGAAATAAAAATTATTATTAAATGTAGATTTAAAGAAAATATAAATTTAGCTAGTTAACTAAAATACTCAAAGAATACATAATATTATAAATAAAATAAAAAATATCAAAATAATAGCAATAAATACAAAGGGAATAAAATCTAAAATCCATAAAGAAAAGACTTAAATTTGCAACAAGAAATTCTGACAAAAGGGACATTTCCATTCATCCATGCCTTCCCATTCCATGGCACTCATTATATTCTTCCAAAAATTCTACAGAAAAGAGTCCAATTTGTAATGATAGGTTGAGGGTTCCAGTGGAGCTCTCTGAATGTTCAGTTTCAAGGAAATGAGAGGAGGGGAGAGGACAGGATATTAAAGGAAAGAACAGAAGAGGAGAGAAGAAAGGAAAGAACAGGCTAGAAGAGAGCAGAGGAGATGAGAGAAAAGGTGAGGAGAGGACAGGACAGGACAGGACAGGACAGGGAAGGGGAGGGAATAGGACAGGATACTGGAGAAGAGGAGGGGAGAGAACAGAAGAAGAGAAGAGAGAAGAGGACAAGATAGTAGAGGAGAGAAGAGGAAAGGAGAAGAGAGAAGAGAAGAGGAGAGGAGAGCGGAAGGGAGGGGAAAGAGGAAGGGGGAAGGGGAGGAGAGAAGAAGAGCTTAAAATAGAAGAAAGAAGGTCATTGAAACATCTTTTTCATACAGAAAGAACTGGGAAAAGGACAGAAATAAGTTCTACAAAGACAAATCTGAAAGCTATGATTTGAATTTATTACATAATTTAAAAGAAAAGAAAGCTGTACATAGAAGAGATCAGCATTGTCATGTAAAATCCTTTTTATGTTTTGCTATGTATATGGAAATTATCATTTTATTTGGTGTTTGTTAAGTTAAAAATAAAAATCAAACAAAAAACCTCAAATTTTCTTAGTGATGCTAAATATATGTATGTAAATCATGGAGCACCCTTATTTCCAAAGAATGAAAAGCAGAAATAACAAAGATTTATAATTCTTTGTAAGATATTTGTTGAGTATAAGTAAGTTGCATCATTTACCAATGATGACTAACATAAGAAAAGAGGACATAAAAGACATCAAAATACAAATGACAAAAATAGAAAGTGGAAAGAGCATCAGATTTGGACTCAAGGACCTAAGATAAACCATCAAATGAGACTATGAATGAATGATCTGACAAGAAGAAACAAAAATATAGCAATAGTGAGCATTACCACAAAAATCAAAAGAAGAGAGATTATGTAAGCAAGGTTGGTCAGTGTTGGTCAAGGGCACCAAGTGTTGTATTAAAGTCTAGGTCTCAAGATTTACAAAATGCTTTACATACCTTATCTCATCATGATTTTTCTAGAACTCTTAAAGTATGTAATTCAATCATTATTTACTGCCCCCCAATAATCATCACTATTAAACAGTGGTCATTAATTTATCATTTCTTTGCTATGCTTATATGGGACATAATTGTATTTTTAAAACAGTGCATATTAATTTAGATCCTAAAATGTCCCAGTTATTATCTGAATCTACATTGTCCTGTCCTATTCAAATACAAAATAGGCTGAAGTCAAATAAATGTCTCAGTTGGCTCTGATGTAATCTTCTCAATGATATCAGTCTAATATTAGGCTAGATTATATTCCATCAACATGGCAGGGTTAAGATAGTGAATGACTTACTTTTCTAGGCTAATGATGACATGTATAGATGAGTAAATGAGATTTGTAGTAGTGAAATGATTTACTTAAATTCACATAGCCAGTAAGTTGTCTTTATCTAAGCTTCATTTCTTTTTCTGCCATTGACAAGGAAATAAATCATTTTCAATCATGAGTTGGTCTGAGAGAAATTGCATCTTGAACTAGAATGTGGAATTGTGGAACATACTGACCTGCTGGAGTAAATCTTACAGTACAAAGCAAAAATAAGATTCCAAAATACCTCAGGGAGCTGAAAAGATAGGCCAAAACCAATATGACATCTAACAGACAAATACAGTCCTGCCCTTGGACTCAAGGAATTAATTGCAGGAAAATTCTAGGAAGACATGGTTTGACTGAAATAAATTTCTGTGGGTCCCAAGCATAATATAAACCAACAATGTGATGAAAATGTCAAAATATCTTTAAAATAAATATGATATTCTCATAGCCCAGTGATGAGCAAACTATGGCCCATGGGCCAGATGTGGCCCTCTGAAATGTTCTATCCAGCCACGCAACATTATTTCTAATCTGACAAATACAATGAGTAGGATACAATACAATGAAACTTCAAAATAGTTGCCTTAGAAACACACTGACAGATAATAATTTCCTTTCCTTTGGCCCCCTCTTTAAAAAGTTTGCCCATCACTGTCCTAGGCCATAGATTTCCAACCCAAAGAAAATATCCATCCCCACTGTATATACTGCACACGTGTTTGCAGAAATTATCTTTGGTTCTGGGAACAATTTTGAAGAAGAATATTAACCAATTGGATTTGTTTATCCTTCCATTGGAAGTATGTGAGCTCTTTGAGGGCAGGGACTCTTTTTACCCCTCTTTCTTTGTATTCTCAGAAGTTAGCATAGTAATTAACATTCAGTGAATATTTTTAAAATTCTGACAAATTGACAGATTTAGGGGAATGTTCAGAATGGTGGTGGATCTGGCAACCCTGTTATATTAGATATGCTTCAGGTGGATGGTGATGTTTAATCTCTAGAATATGGGAACCTAAGTACATGGCTTCTATCATTAAATACCTGAAAGGTTCTCATGTAGAGGAATGATTAGACAATAGTTGTATCTCTAGGGAGCAAAACTCAATCTAGATGATAAAAGTAATAGGGAAGTGCATTTCAGATATATGTAAGGAAAAAATAATGATAATTATTAGAAGAATGTAGTTAGCTACCTTTTACATTAGTGACCAATTGTAAAGGATTAAATAAAGACAAAATGTTTACTTTTCATATAGCTAAATGGTATGTTTGAACTTAAGAATATCATTAACTGGTTGGTTTGAAGGAGCATTTATAGATAGAAGCTTTGAGGTTGAATTGAATACAATAGAATGAATTAAAAATAAAATAAAATTGGATAGGGAGAGACTAATTGGAAAAATCATTTCAAAGAGACACAAATAAAGAAATGTTTTAATGAAGGGAAGGAGGAGATGGAGGAATGGTAATACTAATATCTTATTCTTATCAAATCTGCATAAAAGAAGGAATAATACATACCCAATAGAAGAGTAAACTTTTTCTCAATTTACAATAAGATAAGAGAGTGAAAGATAAAGATTAAAAGGGGGAATCTTAGAAGAGCATACAAATTAAGAGACTAGAGAGCAAAGGGATAAGACAAGAGAAGGAATAATAGCGGTTGTAATAGAGAACAAATAAAAGGATAAGAGAGGAATAAGAGAGAGACTTATAGAAGGATAAATAGATTAACCACTAGGAAAGTAAAAGGATGATAAAAGGAAGTAGACTTTAAGAGAGTGGGGGAGGAAAATAAAGGTGAAAACCTAAAGAAGGGGTAAGGATTAAGGGGGTAGTTATTAGAGGAAATTTAGATTTCTGAAGAGAAATAAGATAAAAAGAGACAGAAAAAGGAAAAAAATGAAAAAATGTAATGGAGGGAAACACACAACAAATAATTATAACTTTGAGTGTGAATGGGTTGAGTTTACCAACAAAAGGGAAAAGATTAGCAAAATGTATTAAAAGGCAAAGCCTGAACAACATATTGTTTACAAGAAACACACAGAATAAAATGAGAGACACACATAGAATAAAAATAGTGGGATGAGTAAAATAGATTATGCATCAGCTGATAAAAACCAGTGATCACAATAATGATCTCAGACAAAGTTCAGCTAAAACAGATCTAATTAAAAAATATAAATAGGATACTAAATTACATTTAAAAATACCATAGATAATAAAGGCTTATCAATACAAAATATATGTGCATCAAACATTATGGCATCCAAATTGTTAAAGAAGAAACAAAAGAAGTTACAGGTAGAAATACATAACAAAATTATAATAATGGAGGATCTAAAACATCATCACTCAGAACTGGATAAATCTAACCAAAAAATAAAATAAAATAGATAGATAGATAGATAGATAGATAGATAGATAGATAGATGATAGACAAAAAGAAGATAAACTTTTAGATATGATAGATCTGGAGAGAATTATATGTGGACAGAAAGGAATATACTCTTTCTCAGTGGCATATGGTACTTTTATAAAAATTAACTGTATATTAAGACATGAATATTTTATAGTTAATTGTACAAAAGCAGAAATATCAAAGTCATTCTTTTCAGATCAAAATATCATAAAAATTACAGTTTAATAAGGGACCATGGAAACAGAATATAAATCAATTGAAAACTAAATAAGAGTCCTAAAGAATGAATGGGTTATAAAATAAGTCATAAAAACAATAAACAATTGGGGGCAGCTGGGTAGCTCAGTGGAGTGAGAGTCAGGCCCAGAGACAGGAGGTCCTGGGTTCAAACTCGGCCTCAGCCACTTCCCAGCTGTGTGACCCTGGGCAAGTCACTTGACCCCCATTGCCAACCCTTACCAATCTTCCACCTATGAGACAATACACCGAAGTACGAGGGTTTAAAAAAAACAATAAATAATTGTAATAAAGGAAGTACAATAATGAAACAACATACCAAAATTGCTTTATTATAATCTAGGATTGTGTATAACTTAAGGAATTTGAATAAGGTCCAGAATAAGTGAGAAACTACTTATTAAGGGCTTATTATGAAAGAGGGGAAATGAGCTAAGACCTTTTTTCTATTTTTCTACAAATAGAACAGTAGATATAACTCCTACTCTCAAGGAATTCACAGTCTAATAAGAGATACAAAAAATACAGGAATCTTCAGCACTAAGTCAAATGATAAGTTTCAGTGGTCCTTCAGGGTGTAGTGACATATTAAAATGTATTAATTCTTTTAGAGAGACAACAGCCTTCAGTGAGAAAGAAATCATGAAAGATATTTTCTGAAAGTAAAAACAGGACCATAAACTTGTACACAGAAGAAAATATAGATACTTTCCTCTTTTAAATCTGGGCTTTTCTACCAATGGAGTATTGTCAGGAAAAATTTCCAAATTCTACATTATTCTTCCATGCTAACAAACCTTCAGTGTCCCATTGCATGCTGAGCTCCTTGAGAGCAAGGACTGTCATTGTATTTTATTTGAATACCCAGCACTTAGCACAATGACTCACACATAGTAGGTGTTTAATCGTTGCTCACTGGCTAACTGACTGTTCCTCTTCCTTCCTTTAATTTGATATGGGTGTCAGAAATAAATATGTCAGAAATTCTAGCATCCCATTCCCCACTGCCTCCCTCTTCCCTGCCCCCCATTAGCTCCATAAACAATTCTTCTCCTTTGTTTCCATCCCATAACACACTCAACAGGAAGGTGGGTGACTACTGTGGTAAAAAGGCAAAGTTGCAGTTAGCTACAGATTTCATTTTAACCTTAAGAACATGCCTACAAATTATGCTCCAAATGGGTAAATTGAATCCCAAAATAGTAACACCATTGTACTGACAGCTGGGAATGCTGATAGAAGAGCTAGTACAGGGACTGCTCCCTCTGAAGCTTCCATCTGCTGAGTTCTCTGCTCTCAGCATATATTTTAAACTACATGACTCCCTAATAGTGAATTTAAAGATTTTCTCTCTATGCATTTCTCTATGTAAAAATTAGATGGACAGTTTCACAAGAAAAACCATTAGGTTGACATTAGTAGAAGAGATCTTTGAAAATTACAACTAGAGATCATCAAAAAAAAAAAGAATCAGTGGTTTTAAAAGTCTACCTAATTTTGCTATATTTCTCAGATTTGTCATTTTGAAAACTGTTTTCTCTGATACTACATATGTAAGTGGAGGGAAGGGGAAGAAAGATGAGGTGATAAACCCATAAAATGATATCTCAAATGGTGAGATCTCAAGTGTTTTCTCTTTTTTTAATTCCTCCCATTTTTTTACCTGCTCCAGATTCCAATTTAGAAATCAGAGTACAAATAAGCAGTTAAAGGAAAAAGAAAACTGTCTCATTTGGTGATCTTATTTGAATAAATATGATAGGTGTGACTGGAAAGGCTTCGTTTGCTTTTGAAAATCATACAATCTTGGTTCAAAGAAGCACCTTTGCATGTAAACCCCTTTATTTCACAGAAATAGGAATTGAAGCTCAAAGAAGTTGATTGACTTGACCTAAGTTATAGTTAGAAGTTAGAGGTACTAGTGGGTCTATATTCAAAAGAGTTAATAAAAAAAAGGAAAAGGACTTACTTGTACAAAAATATTTATAGCTCCTCTTTTCTGATGGCAAGAATTGGAAATCGAGGTGATGTCCATCAATTGGAGAACAGCTGAACAAATTGTGGTACGTGTCAATAATGGAATACTATTGTGCTATTAGAAATGATAATCAAGATGATTTCAGAAAAAGCTGGAAAGATCTGTGGGAACTGATGCAGAGTGAAATAAGCAGAACTGGAATTAACATTGCAAACAATAAAAATAATATTGGATGATAATTATCTGTGAAAACTTGGCTACTCTCAGCTATGCAATGATCTGGGACAATTTTGAAAGATTTAAGACAGGGAATGGGATCCACCTTCAGAGAAAGAATTATTGGAATCATCTTTCACATCAGTGTATTTATGTTTTTATTTTTGATTATGTATGAATTTGCTCTCACAACAGTAACCAGTATGGAATTCTGTTTTGCATGACAATAAGAAATGGAGAAAAAAAGCTAATGATAGAGTCACAATAAGGTATCTGCCTAGAGATCAGTGATCCTCTGCTGAACCATGCTATCAGCTCTCAAATTGATAACATTTGTAAAAGGGAAAAAAAGTAAGTTGAGTTGTGTCCTCTGGATAGAGTAACAATGAAATATGTAATAAGAGTCTTCTCAGGAGTACACTACCATGGAGTAAATGTTCCTGCCACATGATTTATTAATTAGACATAGGTCAAATTCCATTATAATTAACTCCATGAAATATTCACAGTGTGGCTGATCCAGAGTTTAGTTATAATGAGCATAAAATGGAATAATGAGCCAATTATCAAGACATGGAAGTAAGAGATGAAATAGAAGAATCTAAAGCCAAGACTGCCTCTAGGTTATGGCCTCTCTGCTGGGAATTATCAGGAATTGATTTCAGTTTCTCCTAATAAACAAAGAACTAGAACTCCTGCCTTCCTCCTCAGCAAATTTCTAATAAATTTCTTAAATCATTCTCTACTTTGGGTGGGTAAGTAAGTTGGAAATGTGGATAGTGCTAGGGGCAGACGAATACTTAAGATGTTTGGGTAGAAAAAGATAAACAGAGTTAAAATATAAATTTTGGTTGACATTAGAAGAAAAGAATTTTGATGCAATCCAGCTGTTTTCTGTAACACATATACACAATTAGGCACATCTCTAACAGAGTGTTAGAAAAAAATGAAATCTGGTCACCTAGAAATCATAAGAGGTATGAAAGTATCACTATTATCCAATTATGGGTATAAATTCGCCATTCAAAAGCAGGCTTTGAAAAGGGAAAGGTGATGGTTGATTACAGAAGACCAGAAAGGGTTTGCTGTCATTTAAAAGCATATTAGTAATTTAAAACTGTGATAATTGTGGAGATTGGTAATGGTATTAGATATAGAGAGTTGTCCAGCTATTAGTTTTTAGGGAAGCCAAGAGCCTGGTTAGAAAGACAGTTACCAGTGAGAGTGATTGTGGCTGGTTTTCTTGGAGTTTAATGCACTCTAAATTTCAATCTTTTGATAACTGAAATTTCCACCTCGACACTAAGCCATGGTGCTTTGTCTCTAATTACTCTCCCAATTCTATGTACCAATTTTTTTGGGTTTTTATCTACTGTCTTACTTTACCTTGGCTAATTAAGAATTAATATTATTGCACCATAAAAAATAATGAAAGGGATAATATGGGAGAAATCTTGGAGGAGCTATGAAAAGAAAAGTGATCAGAACAAAGATAACTATACATATATGTATATATATATATATATAATAAAAGCTATGTAAAGAAAAATTTAGGAACACTGATCAGTAAAATGGCTTATCATAATCCCAGAAAACTAGTTAGGAAGCATGCTATCCACCTTGTGAGAGAAGTGAGGGATTCTGTGTAATTACAATTTGAACCCTAGTACTACAATTCCCAGTATCTCATGTTCCTTATCACATTAAATGTTGACATAGGAAGGATATAAGTTTTGTGTAGCCCCGCCTTTCACTCTCTCTTCCTGTGAACAGTGACTGGCTGAAGTGGGCTTTTTGGGAGAGGTGAGAAAACTATTCGCATGGTCTTATTTTGGTTAGATAATTATGTTTTTACACTTTTATTTCCTTTTTGTTCCTTTACTTCAAGTGATTGTTAATAAACTTTAGAAAATATAATATTTGGAGCATTAAACATTAATTTAAATCCTACATTTTTGGCGATTCAGATGGGACCCTTAATCCTCTCCAAGTGGGTAGATTAGAGATTGAAACCACGTTTCTCCTGCCCCAGCTTTTTGCCTCTCCCCTTTAGAGAGTAGTGGCATCTCCTGTCTGCTACTTGCTGCATCCCACCTATACCCATCTACTGGCTCTAGCATTCCTCGCTGCTTTCCCCGAGCACTGTGGATTCCCCCTGTGTGGAAGGTGAGAAGCTAAGTAGCTAGCCCCTGGCAGCCTGGCTACACCCCCTCCCCAATTCATCCCCACATGAGTCTCAAGCGTGTGGTACTCACTTGAATTTCCAGCTTGGAGTTGAAACAGCCTTTTAGACTAACAGCAACCTAATAGTGCAGCATAGACACTTGGTGAGCAGAAGATCCTGAACCTTTCCACACTGTCTACTCATACTTACTCCCTCCCCCATTAAGTTACCAAGTCAATTTAAAACTAACCCAGAGGGACTTCCATGCTCCTGGCTGTGGGCATCACGACTGAGGTGTCACATGGCCACTGGCATTTTTACCCCTAGAGGGTGGGGAAAGAAAAATACTTTCCCAAACCTCTTCGCTTTACTCCTAGCCAGTGCATATTAGCTAGCACCTCCTACAGACAGAAAGTAAATTTGCTACCAATTTAATGAGTAGAATTGCAAGCATGGCCCAGTTTCCAGACTATCTCAAATAGCTCCTTTTCCAGGAGAGCATGACAGAGTTAGCACAGCTCAAAGTTTTGGGGTGTCTTTTCTTACTCTTGTTACTGAATGTATTGACTGGACACCTTACAGTTGATAGCTTGAGTACTCTTGAGATTCAGAAAGGAGATTCATGTCCCTACACCCCTTTGCCATTTCGGCCTCCTCAGTCTCTGCAACACACCCAATATGAGGTTCATTCACATTATGTCCAATGCATGTATGGGGAACTCCAGAGGTATGACCAAAGGAATCTAGATGGATAATGATCCTGGGGAGGGAAGGAACCTTAAAGTGTCTGGAGGTGAATTTTTAGCTTTTCAGACTTCAATGCTAACTGTTTGTTCCATTCCAATTAGTGAAGAAGTATCTATAATGCAGCTATTGGAATTGGAGAAAAGGACTCTTGAATTCAGTATGTGTATCCTGTCACATATATTGTATTTGCTGATTGTTTTAAGATTTAATTTTGTTTTTTAATTTCACATATTGATCTAATATCTTCTGTTGCACTATGTCATTTTCAACTACTGTGTTTTGGCTATTAGCTATATATTCTGTTGCATTGTTTTTATTTGTACCCTCCCCTATGACTGAACTGGAGAAAATACCATTGTAAAAGCCCATAGACAACTTAGACAAATTCTTTTCCATGGCAAAACTATAGGTCCTTATGGATGTTGGATTTGTCACCATATCCATAGAGATCATATATTGCCTTATTGCCTATGTAGCCTTTTATTCCTTTTGCCTTTGTTAATTGTCATATAGATGATGATGGATGAACTCCATGAAACTGGTTACAACTTGTATACAACCTTTGAAGAATTTAATGACCTAAAAATTTCTAAATGATTTTAAGGGTTCTTAAGTAGTAATTTTTTTCAGGATATCTAGTAGCACCACTACCTCTGACTGATTATTTGCCTTCTTTTGAGTTGTTTGTAACAAAAGGTAAGGGTCCATTTAGTAGCTGAAGTGAAGTGTTATAGCACTATTGTATTCCCCACCTCCACATTTATAAAAATGTAATGAATGAGACATCAGAAATGATTTTCACTATTGTATTATTCTCCTCCACATTGCAATGGATGGGACATATAAAGAAATGCCTTTTTATGGCTGTTACAGTCTCATACCAAAGGAGTGAGGGTTTCCCAAAGGGCTTGGTTACCTTGTGATGGATTATAATCCCATATGGAAGATAGGAAGGTTTTCCCAGGGGGCTTTGCAACCACTAGATGGGGATATACATTATATTTGTAACTCATCAGTTTACTCTTCCCTTCTACCATAATGATCTAGATCCTTGGTGACATTTTAGACCCAAGAGGTTTTCAGCAGCAGTACAGAAGTTTTTTATTACTGTTGTTTTGCTTTGTTTTCTGGGCTTCTCTGCCACATTTTGGAATGATGACAGTAATAGACTTTGCTAAAAATATCTCAACCAAGGTTGGAAAATTGGCTAGATCTGGAGAACTTGTGACAAGTATCCATGAGCTTCAAAGGTTTGTTTTTTTTTTTTTTAATGTCACACACTCATGTGAATCCTATATGATAGTAGGTTTGATAGCTATTGTCATTAAAGGGGCTCTTGTGATTTGGGGATTTTGGTACTTCTTTGAATGTGTATTACCTGTTATACTACTATTTTTAAAGCTGTTTTCTTAGTGAAAATTATTTGCACTCACATTGTGGATCATGGCCAAGTTAAAAGGAAATGGATCTCATTTTGGGGTGAGAAACCTGTGTATTGTGCCTCTCCTTGGGCAAATACAGTGTATCACTGATTGTGAATTATATACTTTTGATTTTTTAAATTTTATTATTGTTTTTCCTGCTATGTGCAATAGAATGTTTGAGTTTTCTTTTTTCTCCCATTTTTTGTACTTGAAGCATGTATTACCAGTATTGATGGTTTTTTTGATTTTGCACTAATATAAGCTTACAATATCCATTAACCTAAATATTAATGCATACTGTTATGATTAAAAATGATAATGACTGATATCATAAGAGAAATTAATAGTTTAATTAAAGCCATGGCCATGTTGGTAAAATATATATAAGACCGCGCCTATCTTTCATATTTACCTCTGGAGCCCATCCTGTCCCTCTGGTATGCCAGCTCCTCAGGAAGATCAAGAGGCATTCTTTTGGCCCTACTCTGAATTTAAACTGCCCCCTGCATGGGGACCTTTGACATCCCCACGCCCTAAGACCCATTGGAATCATGGGTAATGTAGTCTCAAAGTCTCCCACATGTCCATAGGAAGTCTGCTAGACACTTCCTTGAATTTAAAACAAACAATGCCCAAAAGCATTAGACTATGGGAACCTGCCATTGATTGCTAAATATTATGGGACTTTAATTAATGGTTGTGTCTGATTCCATGAGAAGGGATCAAAAAAGAGCCATTATACCATGCCAAGAAGCACAATGTCAAAGCAGACCAACCAGTCCCAAAGGGATTGATAAGAATCTGCACCAAGACAGAGAATTTGTTTTGGGGTTCAAGGAAGTGGCTATTTGACATCATACCCAGGATTTCCCCATTCCAGACTCAGACAAATTAACTCAGTTTGGTTGGCTCCCCTGTTTCTAAGAATTAAGGTAAAATCAGAAAAGGGAATGATATTTCCTATTTATCTGCTAAAATCTAGTCCCTTTTTCTGTCTCCCATAAATGTGGCAAATTTCTCTAGTCCTGGCTGCTGATTGGGCAAGTGTATATTGCTGCAATGGTCCTACAGGCAGGTGGGACATGAATCACTTTATTAGGCCCTGATTCTAGAACCTCTAATTGGCTTATTCTTGCTTACTCAGAATTTTTATATACTATTTAATTTTGATTTTTTAAAATTTTCTTCTTTTTTTTACTTCCTTTTAACAATTGATTCACATACCTCATAACTCAGTCATTTATCTCAGGGTGATCTATGTGTTTGTCAACACCCATCCTTAGGAGGGATTGTATAATTGTCATAAAATTCTAGATTTATAAAAAATTTTCTTGTTTGAAAGTAATTTCAAGATAAAAAATTTGCTACCTCCCTGAGTCCAAAAAACGAACTGTTTGGAGAAGATGCAATGGGAATTCCTGCAGAAACCACACACTGCACCAAAGGATAAGGAATGAACTTTGGGATGTAGTGAAATTGAACTGTGTGGGTGTTGGGGTGGGGGTGGGGGACAGTTGAAAGCATTTATTTTATATGTGCACTCTTATGCCAAAGGGGAGTGCCCTATTATTGGCTTTTTGTCAATGCGCCTAGCAATCATTGGTTTTGTTCTCTTTCTCTTTTATTTCCCCTCTTATCCCCAAATTATTGTAATTTCCCCTTAAAAAGTACAATGTTGTATGTACCTCTAATTGATGATCTTTAGAGAACAAGTTGGTTATGTGTACTGATTCCATGGGGAAACTAGGCATGTAAATATGGGAGATTTCTATATGCTCGTTTCCCACAAGAATCACAGGGAGATTGTGTAATTACAATTTGAACCTTAGAACTACAATTCACAGCATCCCATGCTCCTTCTCACATTATGTGCTGATGTAGGAAGGATATAAGTTTTGTTTAGCCCCACCTCTCACTCTCTTTTCCTATGAATGGTGGCTGGCTGAAGCCAGCTTTTTGGGAAAGGTGAGAGAACTATTCATGCAGTCATATTCATTAGATAATTACATTTTTATGCTCCTGTGTCCTTTTTATTCCTTTACTTCATGTTATTATTAATAAACTTTATAAAATATAACATTGTATTATTGGACATTAATTTAAATTCTATATTTTAAAAGGCAAAATTAGCACATTTTTTCAAATATGGACAATGTGGGAATTAAATTGGTTGATTATTCTTTTTTGGTTAGAAGTGTTTTGTTATTCTTTTTTCTTTCTTTTTTGCAGTTTGGGTAGATGTATGTTTGGGATAATAATATAATTTACATGTAATATATAAAACAAAAATAGGGATAAAAATAAGATTGTTGAAAAGAAAGAATGAAAGAAAATGAAAAGGAATGAAGAAAGATTCTGTGAAGAATTGGTTAATGAAGGTTACACCAGAAAGGTTAGAAAAACATCACAAATCAAATATCTTTGAAAGTTATATATTGAATTCATTATATATTTAAGAGCAAATCAAGAACTTATGTGTAATAAAGATTTGCATCTATTTTTTCTGTTCTTTGTATATATGGAAATGCCCATTTTATTTAGTGTTTCTTAAATTAGGGATTTTTAAAAGGCATCTTTGAACTGTTCCTGAACAACTTTATGGAATTTAGTTTTTTGTTTTTGTTTTTCATCTTTAAGATGAAGCTAAATCAGTGATGTCGAACCTTTTGGAGACAGTGACAGACCTACCCCCACCCACACTACCAGACTGAGTGCTGTGTCTGTGCCCCCCACCCCCAGAGAGCCATGCTCCTTCCCCACACTGAGTGCCTCAGAGTTTACCCCATCCCCCTTACTCCACTTGGACTGCTGGGTAGAGGGGAAGGTGAAGTGAGGAATGTCCTCAGCAAATGTGAGAAGGGGAGAGGAGTCATCCCAGAATTCTGTTTCCCTTCACTTCGGCCACTTGGAAACCATCTACCTAACCCCATGTATTCCTACTGGACTGCTGGGCAGAGGAGCAGGTGATGTGAAAAAATGTTGTCAGGCATGGTGGAGAAGGTAAGGGACTCTACCTGAGTCCCTCTACCTTTTTAAAGGAATTGTTCAAGGGGAGGGAGGGAAGGCTGCCAAGTGTCCACAGAGAGTGCTCTGCATGCTGCCAACTTTGCCACCCATGCCATAAGTTCGCCATTATTGAGCTAGATTATGTACTTTCTAGTTCTAAGATTCCAAGATTCCATTGTTGTATTG
Source organism: Gracilinanus agilis (assembly GCF_016433145.1). Classification (NCBI taxonomy): domain Eukaryota; kingdom Metazoa; phylum Chordata; class Mammalia; order Didelphimorphia; family Didelphidae; genus Gracilinanus; species Gracilinanus agilis. The sequence goes on along the minus strand of NC_058132.1, from coordinate 626,434,124 downwards.
AATTTCAAGGAATATAAAGAGGAGAAGCCCCAATTTATTTACCTTTCCTTCCATTGCTACTTGCTTTCCATTGTTGTATCCCCTCACTATTCTAGAGCTAGAACTCTAATCTTTTAATATGTTCCCATTCATTACCATAACTGTAGGTTTTTATCAGCACCATTACTATTTACTGATAATCTGCCTAACACTCAGTGTCAAGGACTGTAGTACCTACAAAATCCACTGCATGTTCACAGTGTTTTATCATACTACTTCTAACTAATGGCCCTGTGGGCCATGTAAATTCACCTTCTTATGCCTGCCAGTACTGCTTCAGTGAAATGTGAAGTGAGGTAGGAGTGGAGGGGAGAGTATCTCTGTGTCCATTCAATTTCTAACTCCCATACCTATGGTGTATACATTGAGTAATGTGATAATGAGATTCAGTCTACACTTCCCATCTTTAGATTTAATCACCAAAGGTGAGAACATCTCTAATTTTGGGAGGTCCATAAACCAAGTGTGCTAGAGTGGGTGATGAATCAGAATCGACTGACTGCCCCCAGGTGGTCCTAAGAGAAGTGTCTGTTGTGACTGGATACGCAAACTAGGAAGGAGGCACAGGAAGTGATGAATAAGTGACCCCTTAAAAAAGAGCTCCTCAATCAGCTGGGCTCAGTCTTTTAGCTTTCCTGGTTCATGGAGGAGTACTGGCTGGGATGCTGAGACCTTGGTTTTATGATTCCCTAGCAATTTACCTACTGTAGTAGCCTTATTTCCTTATTTCTTCTACCTCTTCTTAATTGCAAATAAACTTCCATAAAAGTCAATTTTGACTTGAGATTATTCTTAATTGAAGATTGATAATTGTTCAATGCTCTGGTGACCAATCTTTAATATATTCGACACCCCAAAAAAACCTTTTCCCTATTACATCAGTTACTTTCAATCTGGTTTATCCTACCTGTCAAGACAGTTTTACTCAGGGTGGCTGCTTTGCATACTACAGTTTTATAATAATGAAAATAAATGTAATATGTAATAATTAAAATACTACATAAAATATTTAGAAATTGGCTTTGTTAACTAATATTAGTAAAAAAATCGTTGTTGTGATTGCTGTTTATAAGATAATTCCTAGTTTGCTAATCTTAGTGACTAGAAGAATAGAGAAAACTCAGGCAGAAAAAGGGAAGTTAACTCATGATAGTCAGTTCTAATGGAGAGTGCTTTAGTCAGTTCATGGTGCTATAATTTAGGAGTTACACTAACAAACTTAGGATGACTAGAATGGTGAGAGGACAGTTGACTATACTAGAAGATATTAGCTGAAGGAACTAAGAATAGTTGGCCTAGAGAAGTGAAGACTTGGGAGGTCAATGAGAGATAACTTTAAGTATTTGAAGTACTTTCACATGGAAAAGGCATTAGTTGTACCCTATTTGGCACCAGAGAACAGAAGCAGGAGCAATGAGTGGACCTTTCATAGGAGTATACATCAGCAAATTTTAAAAAAAACTTCCTAATAATTATATCTACCCAAAAACTTAACTGAGGAGGCAATGGATAGAATGCTGGGCCTTGAATCAGGAAGATCTGAGTTCAAATTCAGCCATAGATACTTAGTAGTTGTGTGACCCTAGGCAAATAATTTAATCCTATTTGCCTCAGTTTTCTCATCAGTTAAATTAATTGGAGAAGGAAATTGCAAACTAGTTCAGTATCTTTGCCAAGAAAACTACAAATAGGATCACAAAGAATCAAACACAACTTAAAATGGCTAAACAGCAAAAATCTAATTGGCATAGGAGACAGTGAACTCCTAATTCCAGGAGACTATCTTGAAGAGAGTAGATGATCATTTGTGGCAGATATTTTGGAATATATTTCGGTTTGGATACAGGTGGGGTTTAATTATTCTTAAGGTTCCTTCCAATTCCGAGATTCTGTGTTTCTCTAGCAAATGGAAATTAGTGATTAATCTATGTAGTAATCATGGTCAGGAAGAACTTAAATGAAGGCAGAGTCAAAATGGTGACAGTAGCAGTGAAAGTTGAAAGTGCTCAGATAATCCTTCCAAACCAAGCCCCTCAAAAAGACAGGACTCAAAAACCAACAGAAAATGGAGTGAGGGACTCTCCTGCTGAATACAACTTGAAAGGTAAAAAGAGAAAGTCAATTTTCACAGGATAAAGGGGAACCAGAAGCAAAACTCCCCACAGAGGAGAGCTTATCAACCACCATCCCCCTGACCCCAACCTATTGTGTTGGGTTCCAAGCCTGAGCATAGGCCAACTTCAGAATTCTGGGACCCTGGCTACACCAACAACAGCACCAACATCCCAGATCAATCCCTTAAAGTCCCTGGCCCTGGAACCACCCTGTATTGAGGTCCAGAAGTCTATAGTGCTGCACACTTTCAAGCTTGTACTGTGGAGATGATGAAGCCCTAGGGCAAAATATTTCACTGGAAGTCATCAACAGAGGAGACACAGTCAGCAGCTTTTAAACTCAGTCCATGGGCAAAAAAGGCCAGAAAAGGAGCAAACAGCAAAAGAAATACCTAAGCAAAGAAAATTTACATGGAGACAAAGAGCAAAGCACAGATCAGTAGGGGTTGATGGGATCCAAGCAACCACATGCAAAACTTCAGAGAAAAATGGAAATTGGTCTTGAGCACTGGGAGCATTCAAAAAGGAATTAAAAAAATCAAATAAGACTGTTCAAAGAAAAATGGGGGGTAAATGAAAGTAAAACAAAAAGAAAATAACAGGTTAAAAAGTGAAATTAGTCAATTGGAAAAAGAGACACAAAAATACAATGAAGAAAAGAGTTTTGCAAAAAAACAGACTTGATCTGGAAAAAGAAGCAAAAAAATCCAATGTAGAAAAGAATTCCATGAAAAGTAGAATGGACCAAATGGAAAGGAAAATCGAAGCTAATGACTTCACAAGACAACAAGAAACAATAAAACAAAATAAAAAGAATGAAAAGTATAAAAGGAAATATGAAATATCTTATTATATGCAGGATACAAAATAAATGCACATAAATCATCAGCATTTCTATATATTTCCAACACATTAGAGCAGCAAGAGGTAGAAAGAGAAACACCATTTAAAATCACCCTAGACAATATAAAATACTTGGGAATACATCTACCCAAACAAACACAGCTATTATACGAAAACAACTACAAAACACTTTCCAAACAAATAAAACTGGATTTCAACAATTGGAAAGCCATTAATTGCTCATGGGTAGGACAAGCTAACATAATAAAAATGACCATTCTACCAAATTAATTTACCTATTTAGTGCCATACCTATCAAATTACCAAAAATCTTCTTTACTGAATTAGGAAAAACTATAACAAATTTCATGTGGAATAACAAAAGATCAAGAATATCAAGAGAAATAATGAAAAAAATGTGAAGGAAGGGGGCATAGCAGTACCAGATATTAAACTATACTATAAAGCAGCAGTCATCAAAACAATATGGTACTGGCTAAGAGATAGAAGGGAGGATCAGTGGAATAGACTTGGGGTTAATGACATCAGCAAGACAGTGTATGATAAACCCAAAGAGCCCAACTTTTGGGACATGAACCCACTATTTGACAAAAACTGCTGGAAAATTTGGAAAATAATATGGGAGAGATTAGGTTTAGATCAACATCTCACACCCTATAACAAGATAAATTCAGAATGGGTGAATGACATGAATATAAAGAGAGAAACTATAAATAAGTTAAGTGAACACAAAATAGTATACCTGTCAGATATCTGGGAAAGGAAAGATTTTAAAACCAAGCAAGAGTTAGAGAAAATTACAAAATATAAATTAAATGGTTTTGATTATATTAAGCTAAAAAGTTTTTGTACAAACAAAAACAATGTAGTCAAAATCAGAAGGGAAACAACAAATTGGGAAAAAATCTTTATAACGAAAAACTCTGACAGGGGTCTAATCACTCAAATATACAAGGAGTTAAAGCAATTGTATAAAAAATCAAGCCATTCCCCAATTGATAAATGGGCAAGAGACATGAATAGGCAATTTTCAGGTAAAGAAATCAAAAGTATCAATAAGCACATGAGAAAGTGTTCCAAATCTCTCATAATTAGAGAAATGCAAATCAAAACAACTCTGAGGTATCACCTCACACCTAGCAGATTGGCTAAAATGAAAGAAGGGGAGAGTAATGAATGCTGGAGGGGATGTGGCCAAATTGGGACATTGATGCATTGCTGGTGGAGTTGTGAACTGATCCAACCATTCTGGCTGGCAATTTGGAACTATGCTCAAAGGGCTATAAAAGAATGCCTGCCCTTTGATCCAGCCATACCATTGTTGGGTTTGTACCCCAAAGAGATCATAGATAAACAGACTTGTTTATTTATAGCTGCACTTTTTGTGGTGGCAAAGGACTGGAAAAGGAGGGTATGCCCTTCAATTGGGGAATGGCCGAACAAACTGTGGTATATGCTGGTGATGGAATACTATTGTGCTAAAAGGAATAATAAACTGGAGGAGTTCCAGGTAAACTGGAAAGACCTACAGGAACTGATGCAGAGCGAAAGGAGCAGAGCCAGAAGAACTCTATACACAGAGACTGATACACTATGGTAAAATCGAATGCAATGGACTTCTGTACCAGCAGCAATGCAATGACACAGGACAGCTCTGAGGGAATTATGGAAAAAAATGCTACCCACATTCAGAGGAAGGACTGCAGGAGAGGAAACACATAAGAAAAACAACTGCTTGAATGCATGGGTTGGGGTGGACATGATTGGAGATGTAGACTCGAAACTACCACACCAATGCAGCTACCAACAATTTGGAAATAGGTCTTGATCAATGACACATGTTAAAACCAGTGGAAATGTGCATCGGCCATGGGTAGGGGGAGAGCGGGGGGGGGGTGGTAAAGGGGAAAGTAGGAGCATGAATCATGTAACCATGTTAAAAATGAATATTAATAAATGTTTAAAAAATTTAAAAAAAGAAATATCTTATTACAAAATCTACTCCCCTAGATAATAGATCAAGGAGAAACAATTTAAGAATTATTGGGCTACCTGAAAGTCATGACCAAAAAGAAAAACCTAAACATAATATTACAAGAAGTTATCAAAGATATTGTCCCTGATATTCTTGAATAAGAGTAAGAGAAACAGAAAGAATCCACAGATCACCTCCTGAAATAAATCCCCAAATGATAACTTCCAGGAACATTATAGCCAAGTTCAAGAGCTCCAAGATCAAGGAGAAAATACTTCAAGCAGCCAGAAAGAAACAATTCAAATATCTTGGAGCCCTAGCCAGGATTATACAGGATCTGGCAGCTTCCACTTTGAAAGACCAGAGGTCTTGGAAAATGATATTTTGGAAGGCAAAAGAACTGGGTTTACAACCAAGAATCACCAACCCATGAAAATTGACTATATTCTTTCAGAGGAAATTTCGGTCATTTGATAAAATAGAAGATTTCCAAGCATTCCTGAAGAAAAGACCAAACTTAAATAGAAAAGTTGATTTCCAAATACAAAATTCAAGAGAAGCATAAAAAGAGAAATAGGAAAGAGAAAAAAATTTAAGGGCTTCAATAAGATCAAATTTTTTGTATTCCTATATGGAAAGATATCTGTAACTCTTACAAATTGTTAACATTATCACAGTAGTTAGAAGAACTATACATAGAGAGTGTGGTAGTAAGCTGTTTAGGATGATATATAAAAAAAATCTAGGTATTAAAAAGAGGATTGTAATAAGAGAACTAGGAAGAGAGAAGTAACCTGGGGTAAATTATATCACATAAAGAGGCACAAGGGTGGGGGATGGGAGGACTATTACAGTGGAGGGGAGGATAAGTAGTGACAGGTAATACTTATTGGAATTGGCTCATAGAATGAAGAATAGCCAGATTCATTAAGGTATAGAATCCCATCTTACCCTATAGAGAAGTAGAAGGGGAATGAGAATGTGGGAAGGGGAGTAATATAAGGTAGGTGGAATGGGGAGGAGTGATTAAAAGCAAAACTGGTGTGGAGAGAAAGAGAGAAAGGAGAAATGGCAGGTTTAAAAGAGGAAATCATGATGGAGGGGAATACACAGATGGTAATCATAACTATGAATGTGAATGAGATGAATTCACCCATAAAATAGAATCAGATAGCAGAGTGAATTAAAATCTAGAATCTTACAAAATATTGGTTACAAAAGCACATTTAAAGAAGGTAGACATACAAGTAGGAGTAGCAATTGTTTATAACAGACAAAGCTATAGCAAAATACATCTGATTAAAAGAGATAAAGACGGTAATTAAATCTTGAAAAAAAAAGTTGTATAGACAATGAAGTAATACATCAGTATTAACATATATGTCCCAGATGGTATAGCATCCAGATTTTTAAAGGAGAAAAAAAGGAGCTTAACAAGGAAATAGTAAAACTATACTAATGGGGGATCTCAACTGACCCTTTCAAAACTAGATAAATGTAACAAAAAATAAGAAAGAAGTAAAGAAAGTGAATGAAATTTTAGAAAAGTTTGATTTAATAGATATCTGAAAAAAAATTGAATAGTGATAAAAAGGAATATGCTTTCTTTTCAGCAGTACATGGTATGTATACAAAATTTGACCATGTTCTAGAGCATAAAACTTCATAAACAAATGCAGGAAAACAGAATTTATAGAGCCAGTTCTATATTAACAGGGATTTGAATGGCTTTAAATGGTGTCGGATGATAAGAACAAAATAGAAAATGAGAACTGCCAAGCTAATATGTTAGCTCATGATGGCTCCAAATAGTCTCTGAGCTTCCTTTCTTTTATACATTTTTTTCAAGAACAGTTTCTTACAAAGCACAATTGAAATCACAGCTGTATAGAAATGCCCAAGGTTAAAGAATTAACTTATGATTGGTATATGGTTTACAAAAATTTTCTCTCATGTAGATTATGCCAGATGAGACAAGGTCCAAGGTTAAAAAATGAGTCTCACCTTATCTAAGTGTTATTTTAGTAAAAAGCTTCCATACTTCAAAAGTGTAATAAGGAACTTCTGGGCCAAGATGGAGGATATCTTGAATGACAGGAACTTTGGTTGAAGACCTTGGAATATGCCCAGGTTGGTGTGAGCCAGGACCAAAAGACAAACCACCCTATAAGTACTCAAGGACAACAGAAAACTGGGTCTCTCGTTCTTGAGGATTCTTGGGAGGAGGGTGGATTGGAGGGAGGGCAGGCCTAGACCTGCAATCCAGCATCTCTATCTAGTTACCATAGAAAATCAATTACCTGCTAATTAATAAAGCTGAGAGAAACATCATCACAACCAACAAGAAGTATATATATATATCATTAACCTTCCCTGTCCTTTGGCTTGTGCCATGGCCGGGCTGAGCCAGGGATTTTGAGAGGGAGAAGAAAGATCCAGCCTATTACCAAATCTATCATCTAGTTGATTCAGTTCACCTTTATTCATTTAGACTTAGCTTACTATTTCCCCGAACCCTTTATCCTGTTTCCTTGTTCCTAACCCTTATAGATAGCAAATAAACCCTGTTACAGTTCAATCAAAGAAGATTGGTGTTCCTTTCCTAATTGGTGAATCATCTATAGCTGATTAGGGAAGAGATTTATAAACTGCAGTCAGAATAGCATTAATCCAGCAAGCATATCTATTCCAGTCCAAACCAATCCTTTACCATCAAATCCATCCCCAAGTCAGGGCTGGAGGAGTTGTTAAACACACTTACACAAAAAATAAAAAAATAAAAAAAAATAAACACACTTACAACTCCCATTAGGTTCCTGATTTGGCTGCTGTTGTGGGCAGAGTCTTGGCTAAGTTGATCTCCATAGGTTTGGGGTCACTGACACATTGGGTAACCACCTAGCAAACACTTCACCCAATAGCTAAGATTCATCCAGTACCTATGATTTCCAATGTCTACTTGGCAGACTCAGCCTGCCAGGTCAAATGAGGCTTAGAAGCATGCCTCCAGTATTTCCTTGCACAACAAAAGGTATGTTAAAGAATAAGCCTTTAAGATTGTGGGGTGTATTTTGTTATTGGAAAGTACCTAAGTGAGAGTGGAATTTACCTGGATCTGCCTGAAGTGTCCTTGGGATGTCTGAAGCAGAGAGAAGAGATAAAAAACAGCTTCAGGTATTCTCTGCTGAGGAAAAGGCTGTTAACTCATTAAATGTTGCTTTACTACAGGGTACTTAGAGACTTTCTATAAAACTTGAGGCTATCCTAAAAAACTAAATTAATATGCTTCAATAATAAAAGGAGTCAGAGAGGGTTCAAATTTTAATAAGCCATCCATTCTGTGGCCTGATTTTCAGGTCACAAATACCAATGCAGGGCTTTGCCAAAATTGCATTGATCTTGATGGGGTCCAGATAAAAGATCCTATCAAAAGATAGGATTTCTATTTCTATTTCTATTTCTCTGAGTGGCTCCCAACAAGAAATAATAAATGCAACTTTTCTAGATCATAATGAAATAAAAATTATAATCAATAAGGGTTCATGGAAAGGTAAACTAAATAATCTAATTATTCAAAATGGGTGGGTCAAAGATTGAATCATAGAAATAATAATTGATTTCATTGAAGAGAATGGCAATGAGGAGACAGCATATCATAATTTATGGGATACAGCCAAAGCAGTACTCAAGAGATAATTTATATTCTTGAATGCTTATATCAATAAAACAGAAGAAAGACAGATCAATAAATTGGGCATGCAACTAAAAAAACTAGAAAAAGAAAAAATTAAAAATCCCCTATTATAGAATAGATTGGAAATCTTAAAAATCACAGGAGAAATTAATAAAATTGAAAATAAAAGAACTATTGAAATAATAAATAAGACTAAGAACTGGTTTTATTTAAAAAATAAAATAGAGCATTGGTTATTTGATTTCTTTTAAAAGAAAGAAGAGTATTAAATTACCAGTATCAAAAATGAAAAGGGTGATTTCACTTCTAAAGAAGATAAAAATAAAGCAATTAATAGGAGTTATTTTGCCCAGTTATATGACAATAAATATGATAGTCTAGGTGAAATGGATGAATATTTACAAAAATATACATTGCCTAAATTAAAAAGAGAGGAAATAGAATGCTTAAATTATCCCATCTCAGAAAAAGAAATTGAAGAAGTCATCAATGAACTCCCCAAGAAAAAATTCCCAGGACCAGATGGATTGATTCACAAGTGTATTCTATCAAACATTTAAAGAATATTTAATCTCAATTATCAAAAAAAAACATTTTTGGCAAAATAAGCAAAGAAGGAGTCCTACCAAATATTTTTATGACATAAATATGGCACTGATACTTAAGCCAGGAAGACCAAAAACAGAAGAAAAATAACAGACCAATTTCCTTATTGACCATTGATGCAAAAATCTTAAGTAAAATACTAGCAAAGAGAATACAGCAATACAACACAAGGATTATTCACTATGACTAGGAGGGAATTGTACCAGGAATGCAAAGCTGGTTTATTATTATGTCCATATGATATGTCTATATCAATAATCAAACTAACAGAAATCACATGATTATCTCCATAGATGTAGAAAAAGCCTTAGACAAAAAACAATGCCCTCTCCTATTGAAAATACTGCAAGCCATAGGAATAAATGAGCCTTTCCTTAAAATAATAAGAACGTTAGAAGCCTTCCCAATAAGATCTGGAGTGAAGAATGAGAAACACCATTTAAAATTACTCTAGACAATATAAAGTACTTGGGAATCTATCTACAGACACAGGAATTATATGAACACAATTCCAAAATAGTTTTCACACGAATAAAGTTAGACCTAAATAATTGGAGAAATATTAATTGCTCATGGGTAGGTCATACTAATATAACAAAAATGATAATGCTACCTAAATTTATTTATTTATTCAATAAAAATACCAAAAAACCTATTTTATAGAATTAGAAAAAATAATGAAAATATTTAAATGATAATGAAAATAAAGCTTATTAATTACTTACTAACCCACTATGTTTTAAGCACATACAATCAGGGAGTAAGAGATTTGAGGAAAGGAGGGACCATAATTACTTTGGTAGTTACAATTTGGTCCCAACTTAAGGGAATAGGTCAATAATTTCTGATTGTGTCTAAGATTCTGGCTCAGTCTAAATAGCCCTAGAATCCCAAGATTGTCTCTCCAGAGATGACCTCTTGCCTTATACCAAAATTCAAGCACATAGTGCCTACATTCCTGGAATGACATTCCCAGCCTTAGGAATGCTGTTGGAGAAGTGGTAAAGGGAAGGTTGAGGAAGAAGGAGTTCAAGCTTTTGGTCCACCAAAATGGTGTTAAATAACCAAAGTCCAGAATCATTGAGTTATAAAGCTGGTAGAGGCCTCAGAAATTATATATTACAACCATTTCACTTATTTTAAGAGGAATACATAACTACCTTCCCCCTGAGTCCAAGTCAGTTTGTAAGGCACTGAAACTGCTTTTTTAAATAAAAGCAAAATGGGAAATTGCCTATCTTCTGGACTTAAAGTTGCCCTGTGGAGATGGGTTTACTTTACAGGTATTTCTCTACTCTAACAGCATGATATGTGGATTAGAGTTTGTGCTGAATCAGGAGGAAAACATTCAGTAGGACCCTGGATACCGCCCTTCCTAAAGATGCCTCATTTATTCCAGGAAATTATCCTAAGCCTCAGGCTATCTCTGTAGGCATCAGAGCAATGCCTCAGGCTGCTGGGCTAACTGTAGACCACTTTTGAGCTTTCCTGTCCTTATTCTATATCTTATTTTTATATAAATGAAACATAGTTAAATGACCTAGGCAGATAGATGATAGATTACCTAGATATAGAGAAGAAAAGAGATAGATGAATATAAATATAGCCAGAAAGACAAAAGACAGAGGAGAGATACAGAGACAGAGACACAAATAAGAGAAAGAGACAGAGACAGGGAGACAGAGAAAATGTATTTAGCACTTAGTATGTACTAGTCACCATGCTATACTAACCTCTGGGGATACAAATTGTTCAATCATTTCACAATCTTTTCCAACTCTTCATGACCCCATTATAGTTTTCTTGGTAAAGATACTGTAATGGTTTGCTATTTCCTTTTCAAACTCTTTGTCTGTCCCTCATTTACAAGTGAGGAAATTGAAGCCTGTGGCAGATAAAGATTTACCATCTAATAAATTGTATATCACAGTGTAGACACTCTGTGCACTATAGATGACAATTCTACCTATATTAATTTACCTATTTTGGTTTATTAAATACAGTTATATATTACAATTATACATTTTTTGTTATTTAAACTATAAATATTATGAAATTATGGTTTTTTCTTGAAGTGACACACCACCCACATTATGCTCAGTTTTTTAGCAAAGCGACACACCAAGGTCAAAAGGTTGCCCATCACTGTCCTAGTTGCAGGATTTTATCATTCATCCCCAGCCAGGTACCCTTTGCATTGCCCACTTTTTGGTTCTTTTTATATGCTAGCTTCCCCAGTTTCATTGTGACTTCCTTGAAGGCAGAAACTGACTTTTATCTATGTGTTCCCAGAGTATAGTACAGTCCCTGCCATGTAAGTGAAATCAATCAAAAAGTCAATAAATATTAATTACTCAACTGAAAGATAATGAATCATGAGGCTTAGGAGAAAGAAGTGTTTCATGACATTCAGAAACCTGAGTTTAAATGACTTTTCCAAATTCACATAGTGAGATATCAGAAGCAGGATTTGAACCCAAATACTCTGATTCTACAACCTGCCCTGGTGTTTGTAGTGCAAAAGGGTGCATATCAATCCTGCAAAGCCTAACTGCAGAGTTTCTGACAGTTGAAAAGAGTTTAGAATCCAAAGATAGAGCTCAGTTGCCCTTCTACTGTCTTGGCACTTCTACTTACTAGCGTTCTGTGATTCCTTCCTGATAAAGCCATATTGATTCTTTGCAATGATTGCTTCTCTTTCTAGATCAGTGATTCCCAAAGTGGGCGCTATTGCCCCCTAGTGGGTGCTGCAGCAATCCAGGAAAGTAGTGATGGCCACAGGTGCATTTATCTTTCCTATTAATTGCTATTAAAATTTTTAAAAAAAATAATTTCCAGGGGCTAAGTAATATTTTTTTCTGGAAAGGGGGTGGTAGGTCAAAAAAGTTTGGGAACCACTGTTCTAGTTGCTCACTAATTATCTCTAGGATGATCTATTCTAGAAATTTCCAAGGAATCAAAGTTAAGTTCACTGGTCTAGAAAGACAGTTTCCATCCTCTTTTGGAATATCCACTTTCTCTAATCTTATGGTACATATTTTCATATGTCAGACCTTTCAATATATAAAAAGACACACTGGGCCTAATGGCTTGAATTCATGCAAAGCAGTTAAGTACTCCATAAATTTCTCCACACCTATTTTCAGTAGTCTGTTATAATTCTATCATTATAAAGCAAGGCATTCTCCTTGACAGAGAAAATAGGTAGAAAGTTGTGTCTAGGGAACAAATGTAAGATGAGTTTGACTGAAATGGAGAATTCATGAGAAGTAATATGAAATAAGAGTGGAAATGTAGATGGGGTGTAAATTATGGAGAGCTATGAATATCTACATAATTAATTTGTTTGGGGGTTGTTTTAGGTTTTATTTTTTTTGTAATAGTAATGGGGGACATAAAACTTTCTCAATAGAAGATGAGAGAGCACTTGTTCAAAGCCATCTTTTTAAAAAATTCCATTTGTATAGGATTATTCACTAATTCCTTTATTTGGGACCTATACTTTTTCTTTAGTTTTGTGAATTGCCTTAATCTTCCTTATTAGTTCATGATTCCTGGGTGCTACAACCTCTAAATCCTTAGAGTATTATCATAGAAATGATCATAAAATTATAGAGCTTAAAGGAAAGAGTCATGTAATCATTTTCACTGAGAGGATTCTTTAATTGATTTCTTGAGTACAAGTATCCAAGGTATTGGGTAAAAAAGAACTACCAATCTAAAAGTTACCTTCCAAGAAAAGGCAAGATACTTAGTGAATTGGTCAATAAAATTACTTTTATGTATTTCAATCAAACTATTCACTTGATATATGTTGCTGCATTTAATTTACTTAATCATCTAATAGACACCAGGAGAAAGACCCTATACTGATTCCAATATCACATCAAAGAAATTACCTAAATTCCCTGAAATGTATATATATTCTATTCAGGCAAAAATCTCTTTTAAATTGCTGAAAAGCATCTTTTACCACACATACCCCACGTCTATTGAAAAAATGATGATGTTAGACATGAAAAGGAAATAAAACAGAGATTTTGATGCAATTAAACAGAAATAAGGACAATAGAGACCAGGGTCAGTTCTGATTCTGATCAGGCTACAATTAGCCAGCAGATCATGGAATGTTTTCTTATCGAATCATAAACCATTACCTATTCTGTTCCCTGGTTCTCCTTTACTTGTGTTTAGACATAGGACTAATTAATCATTCTGACATGATAAGAATTGGCAAGTAGGGCTCTTGGCCTGCTTTAAAAGGGAGTTCAATCCTTCGATCATTCTGACCAGTAGAAATAACTTGGTCAAGATAACCACACATGCTCATCACAAGTATCTGGTTATCAGATCTATACCTAAACTTGTCTACAAGCTTAAGTGCTTGGACTATGTAAGCTTAGTGCTCATTCAAGATAATTCACTCATGCCAAGAATAATTTGACATCAGAATAACAGTATAACTCCCAAATTTTCACAGATGGGGAAAACAAGATCCTTAGAAGTTACAGTGATTTTAATGGGGACATACATTCTAGAATTGTAAAAATTCAAGTCTGTTGTAAAAATTCAAAGACATGTTCATGAGCTAATGACCACTAAAGAAATACTCCAATGTTTTACCCACTTATTATAGTCAACTGTAGCACTGATAGGAATTCTGAAAATGCATATCAATAGTTATCAAACTATTTATAATACGTTATCTAATTTTATTTGTAGAGAGATTCCTCAGCAATCCATATGGTTTTCATCATTTGAATTCACTACTATAGAAAGGTCCCCTAAATTTTACAATAGCAATCTACTTCACTTAAGATAATTAAAGCTTCCGTTGATGTAGGTTCCACAATAGCACCCTGAAATCCCTTCACAACCCAAAAGATTCTTTTCATAAATTATTGTGACTGAAAATTATCATTATCTAGTGTCCAAACATCTGAAGGTAAGAATATCTGCATTATAATGGTACTCAGAACAGATATATAATGTTTGTTTCTAAATAGGTTCTGAGTTGGTTAGATTATTAGATTAGTTTATTGATGTCCATTTAGAGGGCTCTTTCCAGTGAAATACTTAATGGATCTGTACTTGGTCCTGTTAATTCAACATTTTAATTAATGACTTGAATAATAGATTGTGCCATAGATGGAATACTTATCAAATTTGCAGATGACACAATGGTGAAAGTTATAGCTAATGTTTGAGAATTCAGAATCTTAAAAAAAATCTCACCAGTGTAGATTAATAAACTGACTCTAATATATCTGTTTTATTAAAAATGAACACAAATTCCTGCCCTAATGTAAAAAAAAAGTGTAAGTACACAATGGGAGAGATATGGCTAGACAGAAATTTCTATGAAGGATTGGAGGAGACTTGGTTAAGTTCAATAATAGTTCAAAAGTTAAATTCAATAATAAACAACCAATGTAACCCAGCTGCCAAAAAAAAAAAAAAGAGCTGCTTTGATCTTGTCGAATGAATAGAAATCTATTTTTTTCTAGGTGTGAAGGAAGGGAGTAAACAAAGACAAAGAGCTTCAAAAGGTCAAGGAGGACTTGAGAAATAAATGGTAAGTAATCCCCTTCTGTCAGTGGGGTTAGTGTGAGGTTTATTCAGAGAATCCTGGAAAGGGAAACTTGAAACATCTCAAGTATCAGTAGAAACTGGATGAATGTGCACTCTGGTGTAAGAAAATGGTAGTTACAGGGAAATTGCCACCTAAGGATGAAGATTGCCTGAAAACCTTATACAAATTACTATCAGTGAGGTGTCTGAACCTAAAATAGAATTTGTAATACCAGATAATATATAAAGTTTTTTTTTAAATTTTTTTTAAACCCTTGTACTTCGGTGCATTGTCTCATAGGTGGAAGATTGGTAAGGGTGGGTAATGGGGGTCAAGTGACTTGCCCAGGGTCACACAGCTGGGAAGTGGCTGAGGCCGGGTTTGAACCTAGGACCTTCTGTCTCTAGGCCCAACTCTCACTCCACTGAGCTACCCAGCTGCCCCAATATATAAAGTTTTAAGTTGCAATTAACCTACTATGCAGTGAAATATTGAAGGTGGAGTTTGACAAAAAGTGGATGGAATTTTAGACCTAAAATTAAGTTAGTATTTAAAAATGCATTCAAAAGATTTTATATTTAAAGGTTGAAATAATTTGGTTCAATTCTCTTGATCCTCCTCCTTTCCCTTACCTTTCTCCCTTTCTCTCTTTCTGAATTTTACTGTCACTCTGTCTCTATCATTCTGTCTTTGCCTTTAAATTTCCTATTCTCTCTCTCTCTCTCTCTCTCTCTCTCTCTCTCTCTCTCATATTCTCTCCCCCCCTTCTCTCTCTCTCCTTCCTCTTCTTTCCTTC